>NC_133649.1:297049394-297649394 GCF_009905375.1 Apium graveolens
TGCCATAAGAGAAGCAAGAGATCTGAGTGAGATTTCTTTGGAAAGGCTCTATGGTGTGTTAAAGACTTATGAGTTGGAGCAGATTCGGCAGAAGAAAGTTTACGGGAAAGGAAGAGTGGTCAGCACGTCTACTGCTCTAGTAGCTGATGAACAACAACAACAACCACAATATCAACAACAATCTCAACAGTCAGAAAGAATGGTACAGTCTTCCAAGGTTGAAGAAAATGTGATAGTAGCAGAATTTGATCCTCCTACTACAAATCAATCAGGAGATGATTTTTATTCCTTGGAAGAACTGGAGCAATTGGAGGATAAGTCAATGGCCCTAATTGTCAAGAGATTCTCCAATGTCAGATTCAAGAGGAATCCCAAGTTCAAGTACAAGTCCAACTACAACAGGTTCCAGAAAGGTGGATCTTCATCCTCTAACACCAGCAGTGGTGGGTACAAAACAAGGATGGTTGATCGAAGCATCATTCGATGCTTCAACTGCAATGAGTTGGGACACTTTGCCACAGAATGCAGGAAGCCAAAACAAGTTAGGAAGAACTCTTACGATTCTAATCAGAAGAGTAAATCTGAAAGGGCTTACCTGGTAAGGGAAGAAGCTGGGATGATACTGACAGTGAAGATGAAGAAGTTGGGAATCTTGCTCTCATGGCTAGTGATGCAAACACCTCATCGTCAAGAAAAGAGGTAAAATTTACTGATGCTGAATTAGTTTATCATATAGGAGGTTCCTTAGATTGTGCTCGTCGTGATAATGAAATGTTAAATCAACAAATCAAAGACCTTGAGAAAGAGGTCAATGAATTAAGACTTGTGCACATTAATCAAGATAAATTAAAATAACAAGTATCTTTTCTAGAGAATAGAGTTGACTGTTATAGACAACTCGAAACTATTCTCAAAGACAAGATCACCGGTCTTGAGGCTAAGGTTAAAGATTACTTTAATTCTTGTTCGAAGTCCAAAGAGTTTTACAATAAGCAAGCTGTTAATCAAACATCTGGAATAGGTTATGATTACAATGTTGCTATTGGAAAATTAGGCATAAACTCCCCTCCTCATGTTTGTGCTAAGGGCAGGGAAGTACCACATGTGCTTAAGGGTGTTGATGAACCCCTCTATAAAGAATCAATTGCTGAACCATTTGATGAGACCTCATTTATTATTCAAGAAGAAATCTGTGCTGAAGATCATGCTAATGAGAAAGTTGTTTCCAAGTCAAGTGTGTCAAAGGTTCCAGTCAAAGTTGTGAAAGCAACTGAGACTAACTCAGACACACATGAGTTGGATAACACAAATGCCATGTCTACCATGCATAAGTTGCCTATTGTTAATCCCTCTCATAAAGCATATGGTGTTCCCGATTGTATGTTTTGTGCTTTTAATTTGATGTATGCTTATTTTAATGGTAAACATGTTTCTAATGATAAGACTACTCCTCGTCAGCATGTGAATAATAGGAAGCATGATAGGTCTAAGACTGCTAGTCCTCCTAAAGCTAGAAAGGAGACATTTGTGCCTAAGCCTAAACAGAAATTTGTCAAGGCTGTTCACAAGGTCAAATGTCCAGTCACTGAGAAAGTTGAGAACATTAAAATTAAGAATGTTGTTTTGCCTGATAAAGGCCAATTTTACAAGTATGCCGGACCCAGCCAAGCTTGGGTTCCGAAGAAGGTCTAATCCATTTGTATTGCAGGGCATTAAATAGGTACAACCGGTAGTGTGGATTATTGACAGCGGATCGTCAAGACATATGACCGGAGATAGAGCGCTGCTATCAAATGTGGTTGAGAAAGCTGGCCCAGTGGTTACCTTTGGAGATAACAGCAAAGGTTTAGCTGAGGGATATGGCCGTTTGCTAGCTGGAAATGTTATCATTGAAAATGTGTATGTTGTGCAAGGACTTGAACACAATCTGCTTAACATTGGTCAGTTCTATGACAAAGGACTACAATGTTTTATTCGACAAGCTGAAGTGTCAGATTATGCACAAGAAAAATGAAAAACCCTCCTTGATGGGAATCCAGAAAGGAAATCTGTTCGTAGCTGACATGAACTCTGGAAGCAATCCTGAAGTCAATTGTTTCTATGCAAAGGCATCGTCAGATGAGAGTTGGCTATGACACAAGAGACTTTCTCATCTCAATTTCAAAACAATGAATTCTCTTGTCAAAAGAGAATTGGCCAGAGGTCTGCCTCAGCTGGAATTCTCCTCGGAAGGACTATGTGAGGCTTGCCATAAAGGAAAGTCAAAGAAAGCAAGTCACAGAGGCACTGACACATCCTCCATAACTGGTGTTCTGCAATTATTGCACATGGATTTATTTGGACCAGTTAATGTTCTTTCGATGTCAAAGAAGTGTTACTGTCTTGTGATAGTTGATGACTATTCCAAGTATACGTGGGTTTTATTCCTTCACTCTAAGGATGAAACACCACAAGTTGTGATTGATCATATCAAGTTGATTGAGTTAGATTCTAATATCCCTGTTAGAGCAATAAGGTCAGATAATGGAACAGAATTCAAGAATTCACTTCTCAATTGATTCTGTACAGACAAAGGGATTACCAGACAATTTTCAGCTCCTAGAACCCCTTAGCAAAATGGAGTGGTAGAAAGGAAGAATCGTACATTGATTGAAGCTGCAAGAACGATGTTAAGTGAATCAGGTCTTCCAATGTACTTTTGGGCTGAAGCTGTCAATACTGCATGTTATACTCAGAATCGAGCTCTAATCAACAAAGACTTCATGAAAACTCCTTATGAGATTTTGAATGAATAGAAACCTTCTATCAAATACTTTCATGTATTTGGTGCCAGATGCTTCGTGCTCAAGGATGGAGATGATCGTCGTGGTAAATTCGAGGCAAAGGCATATGAGGGTATTTTTGTTGGATATGGAAGAAGATCATACAGGGTGTATATCATTGATCAACACAAAGTAACTGAAAGTGTCAATGTTACATTTGATGACACAAAACTCCCTAGTATCCAAACTGAAGATCCTTCTGAGAAACTGAAGTTTGATGATATGTCAGATTCAGAATCAGAACATGATCAAGAACCTGAGGTTGTTGCTGGTGAAGAACCTGTTATTCATGATGATACTCAAGGTAATGGTGATGGAAACTTTGGCAACAATGGAGATACCACTGCTACTGACGAAGAATCTTCAAGTCAACATGGCAACAACTCAGGGGGAGATGTTGAAGGATCAACTAGTAGGACACAACATCCCAATGAATTTCAAGGAGAATCATCAAGATCAAATCTTCCAAGACAGACTGTCTGGAATAAAGCTCATCCTTTTGAGTTGATTATTGGTGATCCAGATGTTGGAGTCAGAACTAGACGTGCTACTCAAAATGAGTGTCTGTTCTCAGGATTTCTTTCTGAGATGGAACCTAAGAAGATTGAGGAAGCACTGACTGATCCAGATTGGGTGATTGCTATGCAAGATGAACTCAATCAGTTTGAACATCAACAAGTCTGGAAACTGGTACCTAGACCTACACACAAGAAAGTTGTTGGTACTCGGTGGGTATTCAGGAATAAACTAGATGAAGATGGTGTGGTTACAAGAAACAAAGCAAGACTGGTAGCTAAAGGGTATTCTCAAGCTGAAGGCATTGATTATGATGAAACCTATGCTCCAGTGGCTAGACTAGAGGCCATCGAGATATTTCTGGCATTTGCAGCATTCTCTAACTTTAAAGTTTATCAAATGGATGTCAAGAGTGCCTTTCTGAATGGAAAGCTGGATGAAGAGGTATATGTAGAGCAACCTCCTGGTTTTGAAGATCCAGATCATTTGGATTTTGTCTACTTTCTTTTCAAGGCTATCTATGGACTCAAACAGTCTCCGAGAAAATGGTATGGCACTCTCTCTGAATTTCTTATTAAAAATAGCTTTATTAGAGGTGTCATAGACAAAACTCTCTTTTCTAAAAAGCATAAGAATGATACTATATTAGTCCAAGTCTATGTGGATGATATAATATTTGGGTCTACTAATGATAATCTCTGTAAGAGATTTGCTAAGTTAATGCACAACAAATTTGAAATGAGCATGACGGGAGAGCTGAAGTTCTTTCTTGGATTACAAGTAAATCAAAGGTTAGATGTAACTTTTATCTGTCAATCCAAGTATCTCAAGGAACTCCTCAAAAAGTACAATCTAGAGGATTCTGCATCAGCAAGGACTCCGTCAACTACAGCTGTCAAGCTTGGACCATGTGAAAACTCCATTATGGTAGATATCACAAGCTATAGAGGTATGATTGGCTCGTTACTCTATCTTACTGCAAGTAGACCAGATATTATGTATGCTACATGCTTATGTGCAAGGTTCCAAGCGGATCCTAGAGATATTCATCTCGTTGCTGTTAAACGAATCTTAAGATATCTTAAGGGAACACCAAATCTAGGTATTTGGTACCCTAAAGAATCTGGTTTTAACCTTGTTGGATATACAAATTCAGATTACGCAGGAAGTGTTATTGATAGGAAAAGCACCTCAGGGAGTTGTCAATTCCTAGGTAGCAGACTAGTCTCATGGTACAGCAAGAAACAACAAACAGTTTCAAATTCAACGGCCGAGCCTGAATATATTGCTGCTGGAAGCTGCTGTGCTCAGATCTTGTGGATTAGGAATCAACTATGGGACTATGGCTCTGTATTGAATAAAATACCTATTCTATATGACAATACAAGTGCAATAGCCATCACCGACAACCATGTGCAGCATACAAGGACCAAGCACATTGACATCAGGTATCATTTTATTAGAGAGCACGTCATGAATGGTATTGTTGAACTATTTTTTGTTCCAACAGAAGAACAAATAGCAGATATTTTCACTAAACCTCTTGATGAATCCACATTTACCAAATTAGTTGGTAAATTGGGTATGTTGAATAGCTTTAGTGATTAAACTTGTGAATATCTGAAATCTGTTCTTGAGTGAATTTACAAATGATTTTTCATAAATGAAAAATTCATTTGCAAATTTATTTTATCATTTTCCATAATTTCTTGCTTATTTCTATGTAATTTTTATTATCTTATCTTATTTATTTACTCAACTTGTTAATTTTAATGTCTCAGAATATTTTATTTTCTCTAAAAATATTTTTCTATGAATTTTATTTGCTAAAATTCAAAAGAAATCTATTTTTGGACTGAAAATATAATTATCTCTGAAATATTTTATTTATGTCAATATTTTCTGCCATATCTCTATTAGTATTCATTTCAGTTTTCTGTAATTATAATATTTTCTATATTCTGTGTTTTTATGTATTTTTAACTGAAATGACAATCGGCAAGACTATTACAATTATCTTGCTGAAAGTCATTCCAGTTTAACAGTTTTTATTTTAATTATTCAGTATAGTTTTATACTGGCATGACAATCGGTATGACAATCAGTTGTCATGCCAGTTATAAAACATATAGTATATATTTCTATATTTATTTTTGTACTAGAATGACAATCGGTTTGACAATCGGTAAGACTATCCCGAATTGTCATACCAGTTGTCTACTTAAGCTGTTTTTCTTTCCTTTCTTACTTTTTATTTGTAATCAGTTCATTTGTTTTTTCAAATTCCAGCATTTTTTTTTTCTCTCTCTCTCTATTCGATCAAACCACCATCGCAGCAATTGTCTTCCTTGCTCGAGTGTTTACTCAGCAAACAAAAACTTCACTTCTGTTATATACATACACGTATATACATACAGAAGTGCTGCCCATTTTATTGTTTTTACATTTTAATTCGATTTTTCCCTAAAATCAGTTTTTTTGTGTATTTCAATTTGGTTTTGTGTCTTGTGATTTTGCATATCTGCTTTTGTGAGTTAATAAAATTAACGAAATACATCACTTTCTAAATTTTTCGGATATAATTGATTTAATTCGAATTATTAAATTAACTTAATTAATTCGAATTTTCTTAATATTACTCTTAAAATTCTGAAAGTGTGTGTTTTATTACATTTTTTTTAGATGGCTCTCGATTTCCAAATTGTAGCACATAATCTTGTTGGTTATTTTAATCCAGATAAATGTGATGTGGAAAAATTTAAGTCATGGATTAGATTTTTAAATGACCATTCGATTGTTAGCTCTGCTATTAAATCAAATGTGATTTTAAATGTTGATCTGCTCAGACTGATTTGCACAACATCTACTGTGTCCGATGATTTTAAATCTTTTTCATTCACCGTGGCAAACACACAGTATGTTGTTGATGAACAGTCGTCAATCGAGCGTTAAATTTTCCATTGGACAATTTCAGTAATTTGCCCTCTGAAAATGATATTTCAAACTTTTTCCATGCTATTCACTATCAGGGGGTGATTAATTTAACCAAGTTATCTAAATCTAATTTGGTTTCTGAATGGGATATTTTCTTCGATACACTTTCTAAAGTGTTTTCCAACTGCACTAAATCCAACTTTCACAACATCACTTCCACTCTGCAGTATATTGGTCTTGCGGTTGTTTTCAATCAAAGGATCAATTTTGGCAAACTACTTTTACCCATTCTTCTGAGACGTCTCACTATTGCTTTACGTGATCATTCTACAAATCGTAGGGTCTCGTGCTACTACGCTCGTTTTCTCATGCTCATAGCAGAACATCTTCTGTCACCTGAGCATAAAGCTCTTTTTGCTAACTCTTCAGTAACCGAACCCCCTCCAGTAAGCAAAAAGATTTACACTCGCTAAGACACAACTTTCAAATTCATGCAAGTTCCCGTACTTGTATCTGCTTTAATGGCCACTTATATTCCTTTACCTATCTTCAATCTTCCCGGTCATGAACAGCAAGATCAACCTCCAGTGGTTCAAACCACCCAGGCTCAAACATCAGATGATCTTCCTCTACAGGTAATAATTCCTCAAACTCAAACTATTCCTCCTTCTGTTGAAAGACCCCCAGTGGTTGATAGGACTGGCCATGAAGTTGTAGAACCACAGCTTCAATCCCAGGTCATAGAGCCAAACACAGAGTTACAACCTATCTCAACCTCTCCCCCACTGTCTAAAATGTTGCCTAGAAGGTTAGTAGGAAATAGTATGTTGTTGGATGTGAATGAACCCTCAGCTCTGCCTCCTCCCAAGAAAAGAAGAACATTTACCGAGGCATCTGAAAGCCCATCCTTGTCCTCCCAACAGGACATGGACTTTGAAATGACCACTGAACAGTTACTAGAAATATTCTCTCAACATGATGAATCTATTGAAATTCGCCATAGGGCCATGGCATCCTGTACTGAGTCAAGCACAATTCCATTACTCACAATGGAAGCATACAGGCCAGTAGATGATACTCAGGACACGGAGCGAGGAGTGCACATTGAGTCGGTTACAGTGTCTGCCATAGTTACGGCAGAAGAGCAGTCACATGCTTCTGAGGGAAAATCTGACAATGAGATTTACAGAAGGGGGGTTGAATGTAAATCTCAAAACTTTTTCAAGTTTTGAGCAGTTTATAAAGACTGTGTGTTCAAGATGAACAAGTGTGTGAATTGCTTTAAGCTGATACAGACAGATATATATTCAAACACAAATGTAAAGAACACAATAAACCTTTAAAAACTTTTCTGGTGGATTTGTTGTTCCACCAGAGATGGTATTTCAGAAATTCTGTGATCTAAGAATTTGATCACAGCTGCATCCTAGTACAAACTATATAATTTTTCTCTCAAGATTTTTCTAAACAGCTCTGGAAAAATTCTTATCTAATTACTAGCTACTACTTGGTTTATATATTACCAAGTTTACAAGTGAAGACAAGGATATAATAAAATAATAAAGTAAGATCTCCACTTGTTTCTTCTCCAGTTCACTCCAGTACTTTGTTGACTTAATGTCTCTTTATACTAGAGTAGAACGGCTGCTTTTTCTGATGTTCCTGAAATTAGGCTGCCACATTTCAGTTATCTCTGTTCACCCACGTGCCTCTGTTTGTAGGTACAACTACCACTTATCAACGGTTAATCAACAGAACATCCGTTGAAGCTTTCATCCGTTGATGCACTCATCCGTTGAAGGATGTTATCCGTTGAAGCTTTAGAGACATCCGTTGAAGCTTAGCTTCTCATCCGTTGAAGGTCTTTAAGTCATCCGTTGATACCACTTCATTTATACAAAATTACAAGGCATGAAATATTTACAATTGGCCTTCCTATCTGCATATCTTCTAGTAGTCAACATGACTCATAGTTTCTCTCAACTTCTAAGAATTACATCTTAAATACAGAGACTGAAATATGCTACAACACTAGACTTATTTCTAAGTAAAGCTACACCATCAACGGATAGCCAAAGTGGTCTTATCCGTTGAGGCTACAGACACTGAATTTCTACTTAAGTGTTTTGTTAAACATATCATCAAACTAATGCACATATATTCCTAACAATCTCCCCCTATTTATGTCTATAAGAATTGTAGGCATAAATTCAGGGTTAACTTGATGATAACAAAACACTTAACAGATATATGAATTGAAACTAAGTAGAAATTTGAAAATGCTGCAAAAATGTATGTACTAGGAGGAAATTGAAGATTTACAGTATTTCCAAGGATACTCCTTTAGCCTGAGCAAATCATCTTTTTCTTCTTTGTTCCCTGGTTTTCTTTCCTAGCCCTTTGTCATTTTCCTCAATTTGGAGTTGGAGTTGTCTGAAGAATTCAGCTTCATCTTCAACACTGATATCCAACTTAGATTGCATTTCCTTGAGAGTTTCATTGCTGACAATCTTGAGTTGGTCTTCAAGTCTGAAAAATCTTCTGACTCCTTTATCATCTCTAAATTCCATCAACCAATGAGGTGATTTGTGAATTGTAATTCCCCTTTCTTGAATGAGTAAAGTCCTGGGTAAAGCATTGGGCTCCCTCCAAGTTTTCCTTATATTGGCAATCTTGTTGAGAATTTCAGTCTTGGCAGTTCTGGTAAAGCCAGAATCCTTTTGTATAGCTGAAAAGACTCTAATCAAGGTAGAGTAGCCTTCATTCAGAATCCTATGGAGAGGCCATGTTCTTTCCCCAGCTCCTTTGTATCTGAACACTAATCTCTCTGGTAGATGTCTGTAAGCAGCTATTCCTCTTACATCCTCCAGCTCATCCAGATAGAGTTCAATGTCTGAAATTTCTTTTATGTCACAGATGTGAACATCTTTAGAAATGGATGGCTTAGGCTTAGGCTTTTGTTTTTGAGTGAATTTCTTAGAGGTTATGGGAGGTGTAGATTTGGGTTTTCTTTTCTGTTTCTTTGGTAGTGGAAGAGTGGTTAGAAAGGTAGGCAATTTGATGGTGTCCCAATCAATAGGTTCCTCTTTTGGAGTGATTGGTTCACCATGGATGTTTATAGTGGGATTAGCAACAAGGGGTTCAGGTATGGAAGGTAGTGGTTTAGATATAGATTTGGTTACTTCAGTATTATCTTCACCCCTTCTATGTGCCTTGGCCTTTCTTCTGTTTCCCTTCTGCCATTCCTCTCTTTCTTCCATACTCTCACCAAATATACTCCCAAAAACCTCATCTAGGTTTGCAATCTTGTCTTCACCCCTGACTTCAATTCCTTTCTCTTCTTCAACTTGACTTGACTTTAGCTGTTGTTCAAGCTTTGCTTGTGCTCTTTTGTCAGCCTTTAGTTGCTTGACTTCTTCCTTCTTGGCTATTGAGAATTTGGGATGTCCTTGCATCACACATATGCTCTTTCCCTCTCTAGAGATAATAGCCCTATTTCTCCTTACAGCCTCATCCATGGTCTCTTTGACATAAGCAATACATCTACCTAAAAGCTTGTTCTCATCAGCTTTTGGAGGAGGAAAGTCCACTTCTTTTAAAGGATTCTTTGTAGAGTCCTTATTGGATCTTTTATTGGGCTTGAGAATTATAGCTTGTAGTTCTTTGGAAGAAGCTTCTCCATCCTTATGTCTCCCTACTGGCTTGAGCTCCATGTTGATTGGTTCAATCTTTGTGCTATATTTCACAGATGTTGATTTATCTTGTGTAGAGCCAAACAACAGTTGCAACCTTTCATCAATTCTCCTCCTTTGCTCTTTCACTTGAATTTCAGCTGCTGCTAGCTGAATCAAATCAATTCCATCAGGCTTTCCTTTGATTTGAATGATTGGAGAAGTAGTGATGGCAGGAACTAGCACTTTAGATATTTTGATTTTTGTAGATGGCTCTCCTTCCCCTTCCCTTTTACTCTCCCCCTTTTTGTTATCATCAAGGAGAGGGGTCAAGCCTTGTGCTTTTGCCAGCTGCATTAGGAGACTGGTTTGAGATTGTTGGTTGTGAAGAATGGTGGCCACAGAATCTTCAATAACTTGAACTCTGTCTTCCAACTTGGCCAGCCTTTTCTCAGTAACTGATTCCTTTTTCAATCTCAAAACCAAGTCCTGCAATGTACCATAGGGCATGACTGAATCCAATTTTTCAGAACTGTAGGATTTCAAGTCAGCAATATCCTTCCTGAGATCATCCATACTCAGATTCTGCTTTACTTGCTGCAACTTCATGAGATGCAGTGAGTCCAGGTGAGCTTGAAGGATAGCCTTGATACTTGCATGTGAAGTGTTCTGAATGGCCTGTTGAATAGTGTTGATTTGTTTGACTAAGGAGACATTGAATTCCCCTGATCTATACTCCTTTGTCAAAGCCCATTCAGGTAGATTTGGAATTGAACTAGGGCCTTCATCTCCCCCTAAGTTCATGCTTCCATCAAAAGAAACAGAGTCATCATCATCAGAATTTACTCCAAATTCCTCAGATGGCTCACCAGCTGTAGAAGGCATCTTGTTAATAGCAGCTTTATCCCTTTGAAGAGATTCTGTTGTGTGTACTAGATGTAGTGTCTTTTCTGCCTCCTCATTGCCCTGAGCAGCCAACATTTGATAGGCTGACACAGGATGAGTAAAAGTGTCAGCATCCAAGGAAATGTTATCAATTACAGCTTTGTAATGTTGCTGAAATTGTCTTTCCTTTTCAGCATCATCCACAATCATTGACTCACTAGCAATGGCTGGTTCCACCCTTATATCTACTGTACCTGCCTTTCTCTCTTTTTCTCTATTTTCTTGCATCAGGGGCTCCCCCTGGCTCACACAACTCACTCCCTCACCTTCACCTACTAAGGTGGTACTCCTCTCACTTACTTTTGCCATGCTGGAAGAAATAGCATGCATTTTTGAGCTCTCAATCTCTCCTTTTGCCTGGGAGCAACCCAGCCTCTCACTCAAATTTTCACTCCCTTCCCTCAATCCTAAGAGTGATTGCACAGTATTCATGTCTTCTACACTTGGAATTGATTCAGTTATGTGTGGAGAGACTATCAACGGATGTGGAATATCCGTTGAAGGTGAAACTGATGTTATCAACGGATAACTGCTGTTAAGCTTATCCGTTGAAGAGCAACCACTTGTCAACGGATGAGTGATATCCGTTGAAGAAGGAAAAGAAGTTGAAATTGAAAGTGATATAACTGTTGAATCTGTGTAGATTGATTTGAGATGTGGTGACACAGATCCTTCAATTATATCTGAAAGAATTTGCGGGTGATCCAACAAATCATCTAAGAGATGATGATCACCTGTATTTGAGTGGGGCTCCTCCCTGAGTTGTAAAGAGGGAGAATCAGGAATTGATGGGAATAACATATCCACATCCAGAGATGGTGATGAAGTGTTTGGTGATTGATGTGTGATTATTGTGAGAGAATGGGGCTGTGACTCCACATTTATTGGAGCCACATCAAACTGAGTTTGAGAAGGCATAGATACAGATGGATGTATCTGTGCAGTGTGTGCACCCTGTGTAGAAGATTGGGTTCTAGCCTTCTTTCTTCTAATAAAAGCTTTTGTTGGTGAGTGTTTGGCTTCAGTGTCCCTCCCTCGTTTGTTCTGTGTTCCTGGTTGGGAACTATTTTCAATAGTAACATCCTTTTGGGAGGATGCAACTAGGGATGTGCTAGATACCTTTTCAACCACCACAGCTTTTTGAGAAACTGTGGCTTGGCTAGCTTGGGAAGCACTTAACTCTCCTTCCTTATCCTGGGGGTTTCTTTGATGTTCACCCCTCCCCTCACCACTCACACCCTGTTCACTCCCCTCAGGGTTAATGGTTGGTGTTACAACTGTTGTCTTTTGAGAAACAACAGAGGTGGTTTTCTTTGTCTTTGATTTTGAAAGTTTAGTTTTGGTGACCTTGGTAGAAATCTGTTGGGGCATTGTCACAGATTTCATGGCCACACTAGAAGATAAAGAAATAGAGGGGTTGGAAGAAGTAGGAGTTGTAGAAGCAATTACCTCACCTACCTGAGGTGCATTCATGATTGGTAAATATACCAATGGCACACTGCTGTTGAGATCCATTCTCAATAAATCTGCAAGAACTCTTTTCTCTTGTGCCCAGCACTTGAGTTTATTATTCTCATTGATTATGACCAAACCTTCAGCAACATGGTTAGCCAATAACATAAAGAATCTAGCATAATAGATGTTATTAGGTCTATTAGCTTTGTTACCTAATCTAGTACCCAATTCTAGCATCACATAGTTGCTAAGGTTAAAATACCTATCAGAAACAAGCATATAGAGCATATTAACAAGAGATGAAGTTATGGCATCAAAATTACTAATTTTCCCAGAGAAAACCTTTATAAAGGCATCCCCAAGAAAACTCCATTCTTTCCTAAGGCCTTTTCTTCTAATACTCCCTAAACTAGCAGAGTTAAGAGAATAACCTATGGAATCTAACATGCTGGATACATCATTATCAGTGTGTGGTGTCATGGCATTGTTCTCAGGTAATTTAAAACATGCTTGTAAATCATCACAGTTAATACAGTGATTTTTACCTTTGAGAGTGAAGGAGATAGTCATATCTATGGAGTTGAACTCAGCAGTTGTCCAAATCTCCTCAACTACTTCACAGTAAATCGTTGGGGCTTCCAGCATTGCATAGCTAAGTTTACAGTTTTTGATGAAGTCCATCATTTTGTGATAGTCTGAATGGGCTTCATTCTTTTCTACCAAAGCTATGAAATTGTTCTTCTCATAGATGAACCCAGATTGAGACATAATTTTCACGACTGGTGCCATTGTTGTGAGTAGAAATTGCAGAGAATAACTTGAAGGTTTTGCAGAGAGAAAATGGTAAATGCTTGAAATTTTAAGAAAGCGTAAAGTAAAAATGAAAAATCAGAAGGGCTTATATGCTTTCAAAAAAAAAAATTAGTAAAAGATTAATCAATAAGTATATGTTAGTGAATTTCAGCCGTTTAAGAATAAACTGTAAGTATTCTAACAACTACCTTTAAAACCAATACATACAGATGTATGTATGAGTATCAACGGTTAAGAAAATAGAATCAACGGCTGTGAAACACCTGAATCGACTGATGTGACATTTCAACGGATAAGGCAAATTGTCATCCGTTGAAAGGTACTTCAGTTTTATCCGTTGACGGATAAAAATTCCAGAAATGTATTTGTCTTTCAACGGATAATGAATATCCGTTGATAGAGCAATTTTGACTTTCAACGGATAGGAAACATCCGTTGATGGTATAAACTTTGTTAAAAGTCAAATTTGTTCTAGCAACTAATATATTTCAGGCTTCAATTCAAATTGCAATAAGGACATGAATTTTAAGAGTAATTAAGCATACCTAGCTCACTTACTAATCTTGTGAATGTTGATTCATCAAGTGGCTTGGTAAATATGTCTGCAATTTGTTGTTCACTTGGAACAAAATGTAGTTCCACTGTACCATTCATGACATGCTCCCTAATGAAGTGGTACTTGATATCAATGTGCTTGGTTCTTGAGTGCTGTACAGGATTCTCTGTTATGGCTATGGCACTTGTGTTGTCACAAAAGATAGGAATTCTATCAACATGAAGTCCATAGTCAAGGAGTTGATTTCTCATCCATAACACTTGAGAGCAGCAACTTCCAGCAGCAATGTATTCAGCCTCAGCTGTAGAAGTAGAGACTGAATTTTGCTTTTTGCTAAACCATGATACAAGCTTGTTTCCCAGGAATTGGCAGGAGCCTGTTGTACTTTTCCTGTCTATTTTGCAACCTGCATAGTCTGCATCTGAATAACCAATTAGATCAAAGCCAGATTCTCTAGGATACCAAATACCTAAATTTGGTGTACCCTTGAGATATCTGAAAATCCTTTTGATAGCTATTAAGTGAGACTCCCTAGGATCAGCTTGAAATCTAGCACACAGACATGTAGCAAACATTATATCTGGTCTGCTAGCAGTTAAATATAAAAGTGAACCAACCATGCCTCTATAACTTGTAATGTCCACAGACCTTTCAGTCTTATTTAATTCAAGTTTGGTGGCAGTGGCCATGGGAGTTTTTGCAGATGAACATTCCATTAAGTCAAACTTCTTTAAAAGATCATGAATATATTTAGTTTGACTAATGAAAATTCCATTACTAACTTGTTTAATTTGTAAACCAAGAAAATAGGTTAGTTCTCCCATAAGGCTCATTTCATAATTACTTTGCATTAGCTTAGCAAACTTTTTACAAAGTTTATCATCTTTAGAACCAAATATTATGTCGTCTACATAAATTTGAACAAGTATACTAGAGCCATTAACATTCCTAAAGAAGAGAGTTTTATCAACAGTACCTCTAGTGAAGTGATTCTCCAAAAGAAATTTTGATAAGGTTTCATACCAGGCTCTAGGTGCTTGCTTCAGTCCATAGAGTGCTTTCAACAGATAATATACATAGTCTGGAAAATTTGGATCTTCAAATCCTGGAGGTTGACTTACATAGACTTCTTCCTCTAATTTCCCATTTAGAAATGCACTCTTGACATCCATTTGATAGACTTTGAAATTGGCATGAGCTGCATAGGCTAGAAAAATTCTGATGGCTTCAAGTCTTGCAACTAGGAGCATATGTCTCATCAAAATCTATTCCCTCTTGCTGAGAATAGCCTTTAGCAACCAATCTGGCTTTATTCCTTATGATAATGCCATTTTCATCCATCTTGTTTCTGAATACCCATTTTGTGTCAATAGGACTCTTGTTCTTTGGTTTGGGTACCAGCTTCCAAACTTGGTTTCTCTCAAATTGGTTTAGCTCTTCCTGCATAGCTAATATCCAATCTGGATCCAATAAGGCTTCTTCCACTTTCTTAGGTTCCTCCTGAGATAGAAAACTACTATACAGACATTCATCTTGAGTAGCTCTTCTTGTTTGCACTTTAGATGATGCATCACCAATGATCAGTTCAAAGGGATGATTCTTGGTCCATTTCCTTTGAAGTGGAAGATGTGCTCTAGATGAGGTGGCCTCAGTATTGTCATGATGTGAGACAGAGTGTTGACTAGTTGAAACTCCCCCTGAGTTGTTGGTCCTTTGCAGGGAACTTGGAGTTCTATCAACTGATGATGTAAATCGATTATCCGTTGATAAACTATGATCAACGGATGCTTCATTTAGTACTTCAACGGATGATACACCATGTCTTTCAACGGATACTGCATTGCCTCTATCAACGGATGCAGAATTCTGACTTTCAACGGATGCAGTATTTTGTGCATTATCCAAGGGCATGTTTTGAATCCCTTTTGAAGTGTTATCTCCATCAGTCTCCTCTTCACTATCATCACAATATATCTCAATGTTGTCAAATTTGAGTCTCTCATATTGTCCCTCATCTGTTAGTCCATCAATCTTTTTATCATCAAACACAACATGCACAGATTCCATAACAATGTTGGTTCTTAGATTGTAGACCCTATAAGATTTTCCAGCTGAATAACCAACAAATATCCCTTCATCAGCCTTTGCATCAAACTTCCCTTTATGGTCAGATTGATTCCTTAGTATAAAGCATTTACATCCAAAGACATGAAGAAAGTTTAGAGTTGGTTTTCTTCTCTTGAACAACTGATAAGGAGTCATGCCTTTAGCTTGATTGATCAAAGAGATATTTTGAGTGAAACAGGCACAATTAACAGCTTCAGCCCAGAAATATGTTGGTAACTTTGATTCTTCAAGCATTGTTCTGGCAGCCTCAATTAAAGATCTGTTCTTTCTTTCAACTACCCCATTTTGCTGAGGTGTTCTTGGAGCTGAGAACTCATGCATGATTCCATTTTCTTCACAGAACAGCCTCATTGATAAATTCTTGAACTCAGTTCCATTGTCACTCCTGATATTCCTAACCTTCAGGTCAGGATGATTATTGACTTGCCTGATGTGATTGATAATGATTTCACTTGCTTCATTCTTTGATCCAAGAAAATAGACCCATGAAAACTTTGAGAAATCATCTACAATCACTAAGCAATATCTTTTTCTTGCAATTGACAATACATTGACTGGTCCAAACAAATCCATATGTAGCAGCTGTAATGGTTCATCAATTGTTGTTTCAAGCTTCTTTTTGAATGATGCTTTCCTTTGTTTGCCTTTCTGACAAGCATCACACAAACCATCCCTTGAGAATTCAACAAGAGGAATTCCTCTTACTAGGTCCTTTTTGACTAGATCATTCATTGTCTTGAAATTCAAATGGGATAGCTTCTTGTGCCATAGCCAACTCTCAACTGAACTTGCTTTGCTGAAGAGACAAGTAATAGATTCTGCATTTGCAGAGTTGAAGTCAGCTAAGTACACATTTCCTTTTCTAACTCCAGTTAGAACCACTTTGTTGTCTTTCTTACTAGTGACAACACAGGCTTCAGAATTGAAGGAAACTGTATTCCCTTTATCACATAGTTGACTGATGCTCAGTAAGTTATGTTTGAGACCATCAACTAATGCAACTTCATCAATGATGACATTCCTTGTTGAAATCAAGCCATATCCCATAGTAAACCCTTTGCTGTCATCTCCAAAGGTTATGCTAGGGCCAGCTCTTTCCTTAAACTCTGTGAGCAGGGAGAAATCTCCTGTCATGTGTCTTGAACAGCCACTGTCCAAGTACCATAGATTTCTTCTATTTCCCTGCACACCATAAAATCAATCAATTTGATTTTGGTACCCAAGTTTCCTTGGGTCCATTCTTGTTAGCCTTTCTCCTAGACTTCATTCCTCCTGCATCTCTAGACTTAGGTAACTTTGAGTCAACCTTGGTCTTAGGATGTAGTTGGTTGAGGTGTAGGGTTAGTCACAGAATCATTTAGCACATTTGGAATATGATAAGGCATGGATTGTGCATACATGTTATTCCACATAGGCATATTGTATGGCATTTGAGGCATACTAAATGCAGCAAGATAAGGATTGTTAAAATATGGCATGTTTGCAAAATGTGCATAAGGATTCTGTTGAGACATAGTAGGCATAGCATGTAGAGATGATGCAGACATGTTAGGCATGGAAGAGGGTACAGTTATGGGGGTTTTCTTAATAGATTTGCAATTAGCAGATAGATGATTAACACTACTACAATGCACACAGCTTTTTCTAGGAGCATACCTATCAGGTGTGTAATTGTTATGTTTGTTAACACCTACCTTCCCATTTCTGTTAGATTTTCTTTTAGTTTCCTTTTTATCCTCAACCATCTTGAGCCTATTATTTAACTGTTCTAAGGTCATGTGCCCTATATTCACCTTACTGACATCTTTGGATGTGCTTGCTTCTTCTTTAACAAAGTTCTTGGAAGTTGAACCAAACTTTTTGTTGAGTTTCTTTAGATTTTCACTAATAGAAACATCTGCCTGTTTTAATTGAGGAACCTTCAACTGGATGCTCATTTTCTTCCTTCAACGGATAACCTTCATCATCCGTTGATTCCACATCCGTTGACAGCCCATCAATTAATTCCAGTTTCTTTTTGTTTTTATCCCAGGCAGTTTCACAGAATGATTCAATTCCTTGGACCTTGGCAATTTGAGCACTAACATCCCTAGATGTTTTCCAGGCTTTAATCACCTCTTGCTCTCTCTTTAATTGATTAGAAAGTATTTCTACTTTCTTAATAGATTCAGCTAGTTCATTCTCAACAGATATACAATGCAGCTTGGTTTTCTCTAGGTCAATCAACTTATCTTCTAACATAGCATTTCTATTACTTAAAAACAGATTGTTCTCTTTAATCCTACTATTTTCTTTAGCAAGAGATTTAAGAGACACACGCAAATGATACAATTCAGTAGACATGTCATTAAAAGCATCATTGCACTCTTCTTTAGTAAGTTGTGTTACATCAGTAGTGATTACCTGAGTTGTTACCTGATTGCTTGATGAACTAACTTCATTTTCCTCAGAATCAGCCATGAGAGCTAAGTTGACATACTCCACATCTTCATTCTCTTCCTCTCCATCAGCTGCCCAATCTTTTTCTTGAGTAATGAAAGCCCTTTCCTTTTGCTTGAGCAGATCAAAATATTTCTTCTTGTAATCTACTTGGTCAAATTTCTTCTTTTCAGAGGTTGGCTTTCTGCACTCACTTGCAAAGTGTCCACTTATACCACAATTGAAACACTTGAACTTTGATTTGTCCACCATGTTCTTATGAGGTTTAGTGGCTCTAGTGTTTTTCTTAAACTTCATCTTTGCAAATCTCCTGGACAGAAATGCAAGATGCTCATCAACACTATCAGAGTCATCTTGACTGGAGTTGTCTTCATTCTCAGCAACTTGCTCTTTTCCTTTGCTTGATTCCTGATATCTTGTACCATCTTTGGAGTTTGATGTAGATCTCACAGTTTCTTGTCTGCATTCCCTCTCATTTTCAGCTACCAATGCAACTGAACTTCCTTTCTTTCTCCCCTTCTCCAATACCTCATCCTGTTCCAACTCTAGTTCATAAGTCTTCAAGATTCCATATAATCTTTCAAGAGTGAAGTCCTTATAATCCTGAGAGTTTCTTAAGGAGACAGTCATGGGTTTCCATTCCTTTGGCAAGGATCTTAAGAATTTAAGATTTGAATCCTTCACCTGGTACACTCTACCATACAGCTTCAATCCATTCAACAGCTTTTGGAATCTGTTAAATGTGTCATTTAAAGATTCATTTTCTTCAAAATGAAAATACTCATACTGTTGAATGAGAAGCTGCATCTTGTTCTCTTTTACTTGTTCTGTACCTTCACACAGCAGCTGAACTGTGTCCCAAACCTCTTTGGCAGTTGAGCAATTTATCACATTATCAAACATATCCTTGTCAAGACCATTAAACAAAATGTTCATAGCCTTCTTATCCTTGTGGACTTCTTCTGTGTCTTCCATTGTCCATTCTGCTCTAGGTTTTGGAATGGATTGACCAACAGCAATTGTGGCCGTAGCAACTGTGGCTACTTTGTGGGGAATGTGAGGACCATTCTCAATACAGTTTACATAACCTTCATCTTGGGAGAGTAGATGAAGGTGCATTTTCACCTTCCAGTGGTGATAACTGTCTCTGTCAAGAACTGGGATTTTTACTCCAATATCCTTCTTACTCATCTTTGTTAGATTCCAAGATCTTTAAACTCTTTGTTTGTCAAGAGCCTGCTCTGATACCAATTGTTATTTCTAGAGAACTAACAATGAGATTTACAGAAGGGGGGTTGAATGTAAATCTCAAAACTTTTTCAAGTTTTGAGCAGTTTATAAAGACTGTGTGTTCAAGATGAACAAGTGTGTGAATTGCTTTAAGCTGATACAGACAGATATATATTCAAACACAAATGTAAAGAACACAATAAACCTTTAAAAACTTTTCTGGTGGATTTGTTGTTCCACCAGAGATGGTATTTCAGAAATTCTGTGATCTAAGAATTTGATCACAGCTGCATCCTAGTACAAACTAGATAATTTTTCTCTCAAGATTTTTCTAAACAGCTCTGGAAAAATTCTTATCTAATTACTAGCTACTACTTGGTTTATATATTACCAAGTTTACAAGTGAAGACAAGGATATAATAAAATAATAAAGTAAGATCTCCACTTGTTTCTTCTCCAGTTCACTCCAGTACTTTGTTGACTTAATGTCTCTTTATACTAGAGTAGAACGGCTGCTTTTTCTGATGTTCCTGAAATTAGGCTGCCACATTTCAGTTATCTCTGTTCACCCACGTGCCTCTGTTTGTAGGTACAACTACCACTTATCAACGGTTAATCAACAGAACATCCGTTGAAGCTTTCATCCGTTGATGCACTCATCCGTTGAAGGATGTTATCCGTTGAAGCTTTAGAGACATCCGTTGAAGCTTAGCTTCTCATCCGTTGAAGGTCTTTAAGTCATCCGTTGATACCACTTCATTTATACAAAATTACAAGGCATGAAATATTTACAATTGGCCTTCCTATCTGCATATCTTCTAGTAGTCAACATGACTCATAGTTTCTCTCAACTTCTAAGAATTACATCTTAAATACAGAGACTGAAATATGCTACAACACTAGACTTATTTCTAAGTAAAGCTACACCATCAACGGATAGCCAAAGTGGTCTTATCCGTTGAGGCTACAGACACTGAATTTCTACTTAAGTGTTTTGTTAAACATATCATCAAACTAATGCACATATATTCCTAACAGTTTTGTGTCTTGTGATTTTGCATATCTGCTTTTGTGAGTTAATAAAATTAACGAAATACATCACTTTCTAAATTTTTCGGATATAATTGATTTAATTCGAATTATTAAATTAACTTAATTAATTCGAATTTTCTTAATATTACTCTTAAAATTCTGAAAGTGTGTGTTTTATTACATTTTTTTTAGATGGCTCTCGATTTCCAAATTGTAGCACATAATCTTGTTGGTTATTTTAATCCAGATAAATGTGATGTGGAAAAATTTAAGTCATGGATTAGATTTTTAAATGACCATTCGATTGTTAGCTCTGCTATTAAATCAAATGTGATTTTGAATGTTGATCTGCTCAGACTGATTTGCACAACATCTACTGTGTCCGATGATTTTAAATCTTTTTCATTCACCGTGGCAAACACACAGTATGTTGTTGATGAAACAGTCGTCAATCGAGCGTTAAATTTTCCATTGGACAATTTCAGTAATTTGCCCTCTGAAAATGATATTTCAAACTTTTTCCATGCTATTCACTATCAGGGGGTGATTAATTTAACCAAGTTATCTAAATCCAATTTGGTTTCTGAATGGGATATTTTCTTCGATACACTTTCTAAAGTGTTTTCCAACTGCACTAAATCCAACTTTCACAACATCACTTCCACTCTGCAGTATATTGGTCTTGCGGTTGTTTTCAATCAAAGGATCAATTTTGGCAAACTACTTTTACCCATTCTTCTGAGACGTCTCACTATTGCTTTACGTGATCATTCTACAAATCGTAGGGTCTCGTGCTACTACGCTCGTTTTCTCATGCTCATAGCAGAACTTCTTCTGTCACCTGAGCATAAAGCTCTTTTTGCTAACTCTTCAGTAACCGAACCCCCTCCAGTAAGCAAAAAGATTTACACTCGCTAAGACACAACTTTCAAATTCATGCAAGTTCCCGTACTTGTATCTGCTTTAAT
Source organism: Apium graveolens (assembly GCF_009905375.1). Lineage (NCBI taxonomy): Eukaryota > Viridiplantae > Streptophyta > Magnoliopsida > Apiales > Apiaceae > Apium > Apium graveolens. The sequence goes on from NC_133649.1 coordinate 297,070,903, forward strand.
GGCCACTTATATTCCTTTACCTATCTTCAATCTTCCCGGTCATGAACAGCAAGATCAACCTCCAGTGGTTCAAACCACCCAGGCTCAAACATCAGATGATCTTCCTCTACAGGTAATAATTCCTCAAACTCAAACTATTCCTCCTTCTGTTGAAAGACCCCCAGTGGTTGATAGGACTGACCATGAAGTTGTAGAACCACAGCTTCAATCCCAGGTCATAGAGCCAAACACAGAGTTACAACCTATCTCAACCTCTCCCCCACTGTCTAAAATGTTGCCTAGAAGGTTAGTAGGAAATAGTATGTTGTTGGATGTGAATGAACCCTCAGCTCTGCCTCCTCCCAAGAAAAGAAGAATATTTACCGAGGTATCTGAAAGCCCATCCTTGTCCTCCCAACAGGACATGGACTTTGAAATGACCACTGAACAGTTACTAGAAATATTCTCTCAACATGATGAATCTATTGAAATTCGCCATAGGGCCATGGCATCCTGTACTGAGTCAAGCACAATTCCATTACTCACAATGGAAGCATACAGGCCAGTAGATGATACTCAGGACACGGAGCGAGGAGTGCACATTGAGTCGGTTACAGTGTCTGCCATAGTTACGGCAGAAGAGCAGTCACATGCTTCTGAGGGAAAATCTGACTCTCAGCCACCTTTAATAGAGTCATTTTCTCCCCTCCCAGATCCAACACCTCTGGCTCCCTCATGGGATTCTCCACTCGCAGATTTATTTGGAGAAAGTGGAGGGCAATTCGGTCAATCTATCCCTGAAGCAATTCAGACATCTATTTCACATGAAAAGATAGGTTTGACTGAGGATCGGGACTCGCGAATTCCCATTGCACCACCACTGGCCTCTCTTGAAGAGGCTAGGGTGATTTTAAATGCAGGTACAGAAGATCAGCATCAGGAAGACTCCTCACGAGCAATTATATTGAGAGATACACAAGCACGTGAGTTGAGTGAATTAAACAGGAGAGATATTCATGTGAGCGCACACACAGACACAAACACTGAAAATCTGTTAGCTCAAATTGCTGATCTCAAGGAACAACTTGCAAAAAGTCAGGCTGAAGCTAAATCATTCAAAGCACAAGTGGTTGAACGGTCTTCTTCTTCCACCTCTGTCAATAATCAGCTGGCTCTCATCAGGACTGAAATATCAGATTTGAAGACATCTGTTGTACCAAAGCTTAACTCAATCCAGGCATCTCCAACGTTATCAGCTGACGACATTTCAAACTTCTGCTCTCTACATACAAGAATGACTTCTCTTGAAGACTTGGTTGAAATGAATCATTCACTAGATTCTTCCAGATTTCTGAAGATAGAGACGGGTATGGAACATCTGAATGAAGGGATGAAGCACTTGTACTTCATGATAAAAAATTCTCACCGCCCTAATGAAGAACAAAGGACTTTCTTTGAAGGGCCGTCTGGTGGAGGCTCATGCTCTGGAGGTGATGGAGGTCATGGAGGATCTAAGGGAAAGTTTGTAGAGGATTCCTCAACTAAGGGGGAGAAGAAAGGGAGAAGTGAAAAGGGAAAAAAAAAGATTCATCTGCTGGAGGCACAGGAAAGCCTGATGATATCTACTATAGTGGAGAACAGGATGACTTTGATATTTGTGACGTTCCCACTGAACCAGTCTTGGGAGATAAAGATGGTTTCTTTGAAGCTGAGGAGGAAAGTGATTTTGGAGAATGGGAAGAGGAAGCTCCAGTGGATCCTCTGTTTGAGAAAGAGTTTCAGCAGCAGCAGTCAGAGTTGAAAAGAAAAGAAGCTGAACTCAAAAAGGTATCCCAGATCATTGACATGAGGAAAGACATACAAAGAACAGAAACTCTTCAAAAGCAACGTCTTCATGACATTAAAACTCAAGAAAGGAGAAGAGATGTCAGACTGAAGATTGGTGAAAAATGGGATGAAGCTAGGAGAGTACTTGATATGCCTCAGCTGAGCACAAACAATGATAGGCAGTTTCTACATCTTCTGGACAAGCTGGAGATCTCTAATCCAAACAATGACATGTACATGAATGCTATAAAGACTGAAGTCTCAAGGATCACAGCTGCCTTTGACAGATCTCTAAATGAAATGAGCATATTTGTATATTGTCAGAGCGAAGGATCTTTCAAGGTATCACTTCATCTGTTTGAGAATCGTTCTTTGTCAGAGATTTGGGTTCTTCTCAACAAAGTCAAAAGAAGCTCAGAATTGAATGAAGTTCTTCGAGAAAGGCTCAAAGAGTTTGCCAGCAGGGCTAGTCCTCAAGTGGTCTACAATCCTCATCAGGTAAGATTTTTTAAGTCTGACTGTCTTCAAATCTGCCAGCTCGATTCACAATCTCTTAAAGACTACTCAGCTAAGCATCTTGTCTGGATGGAACATCACTTAAGAACTGCTGGATATTCATCCATGTTGAAAACTCAAGCAGCTGATCTGATTCAAGCTTATTGTGAAAAGAATATTAAAAGGTACAATCAACTCAAGAATAAGCTAAAGACAGTTGGAGTTCAACCAGTCATGCCAGACAGCTTCACTTCAGAAAAGGATCGTGCCTTTGACAAGGAGTTGCTTCAAGATTTGGAAGAAGGTGAAGATTTGGAAGAAGGTGAATTCGGAAGGGAAGACAACTGAATTCAATTAGCTCAAAACTCAATGTAATATGATTAGAGCTTTATGAACCAAGATAGACTAATGTAGTTATATGTTCAGACTAGAGGAACATCTATCTTGTATTCACTTGTAAATTTCTTTTGGAATCTGGAAAATGTTAAATATAATCCAGAACTTTTCTGCTATTTACTTTGCATTACTGTTTATATCTTTTTCTTATTTGTTAGTTGAGTTATCCTCTAGGTATTTGTTGTTATTGTCTAACAAACAAATAGGGGGAGATTGAAAGGCATATGTCATAGCCTATTTGTTTATTCGAGGATTTAACAAGTAAATAGTGGTCCTATCGTTAGAGAGATCTCCCAGAGTAACATATGTCAAAGAATTAAGTAACATTGTTCTTCTACAGACTTGATGACTTAATTCACTGGAAGAAGCTCAAGAAATTGATCAAGCCTCAGTGATATAAATCAAGATTGTGGATTTAATCAAGTGACAGAGATCTCGTCAGGGTATCAATTAATTACAAAGATTTAGTCTGAAGAAAATCAAGAGTATCAAGGTCAAGGCATGAAGAAACGTCACGGAAGTTAGTCACTCATGAACCAGACAGTACATCGAGTGTCAGCATTAAAGTGGTGGAATTGATCCATAATTGACAGTGACTTTCAGAGGATTTTCAGAAGAAGGGTTGTTGTTCAAGAGTAGTATTAATTCGCTATTAATTAATTAAGTCGTATAATTTAATTAAGAAAATAAATTAAATCTGCAAAGATAAATTTATTGATTAATTGAATTAATTGATTAATTGATTAATTAATTCTGAATTAATATTATGTATTTTCAGAATTGATTTTGAATTAATATTCTATATTAATTCAACAAGTCTATCTTTTGTATTAGCAAGACAATCGGTATGACTATTGTCATACCGAAAGTCATGCCAGTTCATTTGATTGTCTTGCCAGTTCAAATAAATTGTCTTGCCAGTTCAAATGGATTGTCTTGCCGAAAGTCTTTCCAGTTCACATGAATTGTCTTGCCGAAAGTCTTTCTGGATCAATTGGAGTGTTTTGTTTACTTAACAACAACAGTTGATTTTACAAGAAAGCATTGAATATAGCCAACTACTCAAGAACACAGAAAGAAAAATAGAAGGCAGTGAACTTATTATTCTCAACTGCAATATCTCAGGACATTCATTTCTAGTATTTATTGTTAAATCTTAACCACTAGAAATCCTTTTCTTGTTCTTGTGTAACTATCTAGCGGATCGAAATCCCTAGAACTTAATCTCAAATCGCTTTTAGCATTTGATCTTTTTATTGCAAAAATAGAAAAAGTTCATGTCGAATTTATTCTAAATTTGTGATAATTGATTTGAGATTAATCACTTGTAAACGATACCGTTGTTGTAACACCTTTCAAGTTTAATAATAATTTTATTTAACTTAAATTTTGTTTCACTTTTTTATTCCGCATTTTATTCAATTAAACGGTATTGTTTGTATTCAACCCCCCTTCTACAAACATATTGAGACCTAACAGATCTTGTTAATCATATAATATAATTTATAATTAATAAACAAACCTAATACAAATAGATATAATACATGCTATATAAAATAGTAATATCTATGTTAAAAAAATATTTGAATCAAATACATTTCTATTACTCGCGTTTTGTTTTAAATAACCAAAACTAATGCAAAACCCCTTGACTTATATTTAAAAAATAGTGCTAACTGTGAATAAACTTTTTTGCCATAAAATAAAAAACAAAACAAATGATTACTTTGGTTGGAAATATAACTTTTTAAAAAATTAAACATACATGAATGTATAAGATACACAACACAATAACAATTATACCTTAGATTAATAATAAGTAAGATTCAGTTTTCGAGAACCTGATTTTTTTTATAATTAATCAGTTAAATACGTTTAATCACCACTTAATCGAAAAATATAAAATCATTAGGAATTTATTTATTTTTTGGTAAAAAAATACTTAATTGTAAAAAATAATTGATCAATTAATGCGAAATAATATTTCACTTTGAATTTAAATATTTTATTACGGGAATATATAAGATACAGAACTCAATAAAATTTAATATTTTAACTTTTACTATTGTTTCGCTTCAAAGTCTAAGAAAGAAGATTGAATGATAAATATAATTGTGATTCTTTTGGGAACTAATTTATTTTCTTCAAAGAATGAATAGTCATAACCATTCAATACAAACTGAGAAAAAGTAAAAAAATTATGGGTACGAGCGGCATACAAATATTATAGTCTTTCGTGCAAAAGAAACCATTAAATAATAAAAATGAGCAAATTATTTTTTATTATAAGCAGAAACAAATTATTCCTTAAAAATGACAAAATCATCGAGCAACAATCATCAAGGCACCTCCAAATATCCATTCTGAATCAAACTACATATGGAAGATTAAACAGAAGATTAAAGTTATATTCAGATATAGAACAACCATAACTATTAAAAATCACTAATTCACTTAAACAAAGATTATTTGTTTTAAAGAAATTCTGTATTATACCTTTGCCTGAAGAAGTACACATCGGGATGAGCAATATTAACAAAAATCTGGGTCGAGGGCAGGCTACTAATTTGAACGTTATCTGATATTGAAGACGAAGATATGAATATTAACACAATCTTGTGATGAACCTTATTACAATAAAAGATGTGTTTATTATAAAAAACAATAGTGCCTCTGAAAATTTTAACATTGGTCGATGCTAAAATAACAACTTTTGAATGGAGCTCTGCATACAATGTCTGGATATTCTCCGGAAAAGGTAGCTAGACACGATGACGGCTACCACTGCATCGGAATTTTTAAAAAAGTTTAAATTTTAGTAAATGCTAATATAAATCATTAAACCACCAATCTTGTCAAAATGCAACACTCAGCAAAATTGTATGCAAAGTTTACAAGCTATCGATATATAAATTTAAGTAAAAGAAACTAATTATCTCCCATCTGTCACATTGGAAACATATAACCTCTTTTTCATCATATTTAGTCAATATTTTAGACGGCTCCTTCAAATCCTCCACTACTCCAATTAAGGCTGAGCAAAACCGAACCGCAACCGAAAAATCGAACCGAACCGTGCTAATTCGGTTCGGTTCGGTCCTAAATTTTTCAGAAATCCGGTCTATTCGGTCCGGACCAAATAGACCGAATTAAAATTCGGTTCGGTTCGGTTCTTTTCACAAATATTTCGGTCCGGACCGAATAGACCAAATCATAAATACTATAATTTTGTATTATGTATATTTTACATATATCTTAAAAATTATAATCAAAATTTTTAATTTGTAATTATATTTATGGAGTATTAGAACTCTACATATCACATTACTTTAATTATATTTTAAAATTTATAATTTGTGATTTAATTTATAATGCAATTTTATTTTTGAAAAAAATTTCGGTCTATTCGGTCCAGAACCGGATCGAACCGAATTATTTCGGTTCGGTCCGGTCCATAATATAAATTCGGTCCGGTTCTGTCCAAAAAAAAATTACTATTCGGTTTTTCGGTCTATTCGGTTCGGTCCGGTTTTGGACCGAACCGACCGAATGCTCAGCCCTAACTCCAATACAAAGTTTCCAATAAATATATTTCACATTTGGTATTTAGTTTATAATGTATATTATATATTTTAAAAAATTAAATGATTTATTAATTCCGTGTACTTTCATTCCATTTCGTTATGTGTTGTGTACCTATACTGGAAAGCCAAACCTGACACTAATTATATTCGTATTTTTCATGTTCATGTACCAAATTTTTTAATCCAAATATTAATTATTGGTGTCGTTTCGTACCGTGTTCACGTGTCGTATACCAGTACGTGCTCAAGTTTGTAAATATCATTCATCTCTAGAGTATTTCCACCCACAATCCAACTTATAAAGGTCCGCAACAAAATATGGACATCATTGTATATTCGTAAATTGGTAATTTAAAACCGATCCTTAAAAGTCGAATATTAGATCATTAAAATATAAGATGAATATTTAAGTGCTCAGCTCTTAATTATATTTTTTATATATAATAAGCGCGACAAGTCATAATACAATTCTAAATAAAATATACTTAGAAATTGAAATTCTTAATTTTTTTTTTATTATATGCTATTATTGAAAAATATGATACAATGATCTCGTCTAAAATATCTACTCCATGTCTCGGTCAAGCGACGTCGGGTCGGGCTGAGGAGAAAATAGGGAGACGAGAATTAGGTATTTAATTCCTAATAATTGTTACATCTAGGAGCCGGAAGGGGAAGAGCAAAGCTACATCTTTCCCGATTCTTCTTTCTCTTTGATGGTTAGTCTCTCTCTCTCCCCCCCTCTCTCTAGTTAGTACATCTTGTATGTTTCACCTGTTGTAGGAATTTTTTGTTTGTTTATATATGATGCATCTAGTCTGCAGATTAAGTTAATCTATTGTGAATTGTGATAGCTAAAGTGTAGCCATGTTAATCTGTACATGTGTATTTGATATATCTTTTATTATTGGTTTATTATTATCTTAGTTTTGGGATTGTAGACACTCTTTTACCATGAATGAGACGTATATTACCAGAATGAGTAAGTATAATCAAAGTGAGTTTGATTTAGAAGTATTAATAATGAGCTGTTTATTATTGGTCCTTTTTATTAAATTGATTTTTACTTTTAGTTAGGTGTAAGTTTTGTTTCTTTTTATTTGCCGTGAGATATGTCTAAATGGTTAATTAATGGAAAGTGACAAATATATTTTCAGGCACCTAAAGGGATTTACCATGAATGAGACACATATTACCAGAATGAGTATTGGTCCTTTTTATTAAATTTATTTTCACTTTTAGTTAGGTATAAGTACTGTTTCTTTTTATGTGCTGTTAGATATGTCTAAAATGATTAATTAATGGGAAGTGACAAATATATTTTCAGGCGCCTAAAGGGATTCCTCTGATGGAGGTGTTCAACATGGTATATTTAGGTGCTAAAAACGTACAAGCTATGGACCAACATGGATTTATCACATTGATTTCTGATAAAGGTTCTCAATTTCTTTATAGCATACGTGAAGAACATGTTGATGCAACTCAGCCTGCAATTCGCTTTAAGGATGACATTTGTGTCACAGTTAATGGACCAACCTGTTATTTCAAAAATCTTCGAATGGAGTTCGATCTCTTTTCTCATGCCTACAAAGACACTCTTAACATACGTTGGATGCCCGAAGATTATGAAGATTGTTGTGATACTGAAGCTCTTTTAGAACATCTTCCTGAGGTGGATCTACTAGAAAAACGTGTACAATCCCGTGATGGCACCAGAGAGATCTCGATTTTGATGGGGTTGTTTCTTAATGCTACGGTAGCCAATGTGAAGGTTAAGTTGTTAGGCAACTTTGTTGGTTTGGATGTTTATGGAGTAGTAGCTGCTAGTAACAGCAAAGTGGACGATTGCAAGGGTACAAGTGTGCTTTTTGCTAGGAAGGCTAACAGAGAGATTAGTTTAGGAGCTGATGGTCTCATTCCGTTGTCCCAATCCCGTGTTGCTGTGCCATTGAATTCTGTGCTCTCCGTTGAAATTTCTCTACATGTTAATGGGGAGTGTTACAGAGCCAGTGTTCCCGTAAGGGCTAAATACTCCGGGACTTCTCATGAGAAAGATTCTGAATCCGTTTTCGAAGTAAGTGTGGAGTGGGATGCTAACAGAGAATCGGTATATTCCGAATATGACCATGCATATGCCGGTTTCTAATTATTATTAGTTTGTTATGTATTAAATAAAGATTGTGTGTTTGGCCTTCTAATTTAAACTTTGTTTAACCTATTAATGCAACTGTTTGCATTAGATATTTTTGTTTTATCTTGAAATTTTGTCACTGTTAAGATGTTTTCTATATTATCTTATACTCCCTCCGTCCCTCCGTTTACATTTGGGTTGGGCACGGAGTTTAAGAAAAATGATAAAATAGTGGATGAAAGTTAAAAAAGTGAGTAAAGTAGTGGGATCGATTAATATTATATGTATAAAGTAGGTATAGTAGAGAGAATTAGTGGATGTAGTTACTTTTTATATTATAAAAACTTTACTATCTTTGGAAAATTTTGAAATGTAAACAATTGAAAAGGACATCCCAAAAAGGAAAGTGTAAACAAATGGGAGGGACAGAGGGAGTATGTTTTTCCGAGGGTTATTCTGTTCCGGCTAATGTGTACCATACAAACCTTAAGCCAAAAAAAAATATATTTTTGGAAATGCAAATTGTAAGCTCAAAATATTTGATTCCGGACTAGCAAGAGTTGCTTTCAATGTTTGTATTCTGGACGATATGCAAATTTTACATATCGTAATTTTGTTATATTTCTGAAGCTTGATGTTCTCTGAAATGAAGTTTATTTCTTAATTGCATCATTTCTCTCGAAGGTTGGTAGCTTTTATTATTTACCTAACATGCTTGGAGAGTGGAGCATGGTTTTATGGATATGTAACGTTATCTTGTCTTGGTTAAGACAAACAACTGTGATCTATGTTCTTAGGCCAACACATATCAGTTTGTTTTGTTTAATTTGATAAAATTATTACAGTCCACTAAAAATCAAGGCGTTTTTTGTGGTGTATCACTGCATATCTACGGAGGCTAATGTGTGTAATAAACTTAACATAAACTGTTTTTAGCATCCAATGAACAAACGAAATTTCATAGAAATATGTTGGCTATAATTTTTTTTCCTATTTTAACCCCCAAGTCTGTAAATATCAATAATTTCCGGGCTCTGCCACTAGTGGGGAGGATAAAAATATACTACATGTATAGTTCTTACATTGATCTGACATGCAATAATTGGTGGCAATCTGGATAATGCAAGTTGCTGAAACATAAGAAAAAAGAATTGCCTTCACAGAAGAATCTCTAACACAAGTTTTCCACCATACCATGTTGAAATTTTTTTCTGCAAACCCAAAACATGGATGTTCTTCAGCCATGTCTGTGTATGAAATTTTAAAACCCTGGTGTACACGCTTGTAGTCCAGACATGGCAGTCCTACAGATTTGGCTGCTATGCAGTGATAGTCACCAAGTTCCTCTTTGTGAGCTATTGATGTGCCAGTAACATCCAGTGATAAACTGTAACTTTGTCGGTATAGACATTTTGAGAATGATATTGCAGCCTTTCGAATCCTGGTCCTGGAATCACGTTGTACGGAAAGATTAGTGCATCAACAGTTCAATATTGTTACATGAGAACCAACTCCCTATATGACCAGCACCCTTCTCTATTTCAAAATATCAAAGATATTGTTAAGACATGCTATGTCATAGTTGTTGGAAAATATGGGTATAAGTCCCATATTGGTAAGTCATATTTTTTAGCATTATGACTAAAAGATGTGTGAGATATGATGATATTCTCTTAATAATGGAAATTATTATTTTCCATTAGAATTTGGCTCAAATATTATGGCATAAATTAATTTGATTTTGTTTCAGATTAATTGATATGGTGTATGTCTTGATATATTCAATCTGATTCTGTTTCAGATTATTTATGGAATAAAGTAGCTTGCAAGTATTACACCGATTCCATAATTAATGATATTTAATTATGGAAAAGAGTAGCGCACAAGTCTATCTACACCTATATAAACACCTCTAAGGCGTTAGGGTTAGACACACCAAAAACATATTCGTCTCTAAACACAAATCTCTCTCTCTCGGTGATAGTTTCGTGCCCGTTCAAGCTCGCTGAAGGTGCTCGTTATCCGTAACGCCGCCGCTACCTCGTTTTATCCTGGGAGGCTATCGACTCGCACATACGGTGAGAGGCGAAATAGCTTTAAGGAGACAGTTTCAACTGGACTCGAGGATCTCTCTTCTGTTTATATCTTTTCTTCCTCCGTTTGATTTCGTTTACTCACACACACACTTGTTTGATTATTTGTATTAATCGCAGATTGTTTTCACAATCTTAAAGCTATTTATTTTATATACATCTGTGACTGATACATCTGTATCTGCTTGTTTTGTTGAGTAACAGATCGATGGAGAACCAAACTGTGAACGATTCGATGAACATGACGGCTGATCCCAACGCACAGATCACTGGATCTGATGGGGTTCACCAGCAGCCGATTAACCCTAACGCACGGATCGTACGATCTGATGGGGGTCAAACGCCTGTTGGACATGTGCCTTCGGGACATGTGCCTTCGGGACATGTGCCTGTGGGACACACTGTCATTGGACAGTTTAGTGTTCCTCTTGGACAGATATCGGCAGGATTCACTCCTCCGATCATACCTGCGGTGCCTACTGGTGTGCATACACCTGTAGTACAGACGCACGTACCATCTGTTCCACTCGTGGTGCCTGCTGCACCTGTTATGCCAACTGTGCCTGCTGCACATGCTGAAAAACCTGAGAAGTTCAACGGAACGAACTTCAAACGTTGGCAACAAAAGATGCACTTTTATCTGACCACGTTGCATATGGATCGCTTCCTTAAGGAAGAACCACCGTTGCTCACTGCTGAGAGTAACATGCAGACTGTGTATGCTGCTGATGCTTGGAAGCACTCCGACTACATCTGTCGGAACTATGTGTTAAATTGTTTGTCTGACTCGTTGTATAACGTATACAGCGCAAAGCCAACATCTAAGGTCTTATGGGAGTCACTTGACCATAAGTATAAAACCGAGGACGCTGGGGCAAAGAAGTGGATTGTTGGCCGCTTTCTTGATTATAAGATGGCAGACTCTAAGACTGTGGTCAGTCAGGTGCAGGAACTGCAGGTGATCATTCATGACATTCATGCTGAGGGAATGGTCATAAGTGAGTCTTTCCAAGTTGCTGCTGTTATTGAAAAGCTTCCACCTGGATGGAAAGATTTCAAGAACTACCTTAAGCACAAGCGAAAGGAGATGTCTATGGAGGATCTTATTGTTAGACTTCGTATTGAAGAAGACAACAGGGGTCCGAGAAGAAAGTTAACGTTGCCACTGAGAAGGCAAACATGGTGGAGCATGCTCAAAGCTCCAAGCCCAAGAAGGCTAATTCTGGTAAAGGGGCAAAGCTGGCACCCAAGAGAGGGATTTCGAAGTCGAAATTTCAAGGGAAGTGCTACAACTGTGATAAAGTTGGTCATAGGTCTTCTGACTGCAAGAAGCCCAAGAAGCCCAACAAGAAGAAAGAAGCAAACATGGTAGAGAATATCTCCAAGGAGATGGGTGACATAGACCTCTGTGCTACGGTCTCTGAAGTGAACCTGGTCGGTTCTAATCCACGTGAATGGTGGATTGATACTGGTGCTACTAGGCATGTTTGCTCAGACAAGGCGGTTTTCTCTAGCCTCAAAGCTTCCGATGCTGGTGAGAAACTCTACATGGGGAATTCAGCAACTTCTACCATTGAGGGTGAAGGCACGGTGATCCTGAAGATGACCTCTGGGAAGAATCTGACTTTGAAGAATGTACTTTATGTGCCTGATATTCGCAAGAACCTTGTGTCTGGTTCTCTGTTGAATAAGCATGGCTTTCGCATTGTAATAGAGTCAGATAAAGTTATTTTGTCTAAGAGTGGTATGTTTGTAGGCAAGGGTTATTTAACTGATGGGCTTTTTAAGCTCAATGTAATGTCCGTTAAGGACGATAATGAAATGAAGAATTCTTCTGCTTACTTGCTTGAGTCTCCTAATTTATGGCATGCTAGATTAGGACATGTAAATTATGAAACTTTACGACGTTTAAGTGCAAAAGAATACATACCTAAACTTACTATCGATCCAAAACATAAGTGTGAGACTTGTGTTGAGGCAAAATTAACGAGATCATCATTTAAACGTGTGGAAAGGAACACCAAAGTGCTAGACCTAATACATAGCGACATATGTGATTTAAAATTCGCTCCAACAAGAGGAGGAAACAAGTATTTTATTACATTCATTGATGATTGTACAAAATACTGCTATGTATATTTGTTGAAAAGCAAAGACGAAGCTATAGATAAATTTAAAATCTATAAGGAAGAAGTTGAGACACAACAAACTGAGAAAATCAAAACGATACGAAGTGATCGTGGAGGTGAATATGTTGAACCGTTTGGGGAATTCTGTTCACAACATGGTATAATCCATGAGGTCACTGCACCATACTCCCCTCAGTCAAATGGTGTGGCTGAAAGGAAGAATCGCACTCTGAAAGAGATGATGAATGCGATGTTGTTAAGCTCTGGGCTCCCACAATCGATGTGGGGAGAAGCCATCTTAAGCGCAAATAATATTTTAAATATTACGATGCGCAAGAATAAGGATGTAAGTCCTTATGAAATGTGGAAGAAAAAGAAACCAAGTTACCAACACCTGAAAGTGTGGGGGTGCCTTGCAAAGGTACTGATCCCTACACCGAAGAAGGTGAAGATAGGTCCTAAGACTGTGAATTGTGTCTTCATCGGATATCCTCCACACAGCACTGCATATCGGTTTCTTGTTCATGAATCCAAGATTCCTGATATTCAAAAGAATACCATTATGGAATCAAGAAATGCCTCATTTTTTGAGACGATGTTTCCCTGTAATCCAGGAAACCAACAACCTACGACGTCTAAACGATCTCATGAGTCTGTAGATGACGATAATGAGAGTGACGAAAGTGAAGACAAAAATGTGGGGGTAGTGAGAAGGAGCAAAAGACAACGAACGGAGAAATCCTATGGGTCTGATTTTATGACCTATTTGCTCGAATAAGGTGACCCAAAAACTTATAAGGAGGCGGTTACCTCACCTGATGGACCTATGTGGAAAGAGGCCATCAAGAATGAAGTTGATTCAATTATGCAAAATCATACTTGGGAATTAGTGGACTTGCCAACTGGTTGCAAACCATTAGGTAGCAAGTGGGTTTTCAAGAAGAAGTTGAAAACTGATGGCACTATTGATAAGTATAAGGCCAGACTTGTAATTAAAGGATACAAGCAACAAAAAGGCCTTGATTACTTTGATACATATTCTCCTGTAACGAGAATAACGTCCATAAGGATGATGTTTGCTATTGCTGCAATGCGTAATCTAACTGTACATCAAATGGATGTGAAAACAGCTTTCCTAAATGGAGACATAGATGAAGAAATCTATATGGAACAACCTGAAGGGTTTGTTGTCCCAGGACAAGAAAGGAAAGTGTGTAGATTGGTGAAATCATTGTATGGTTTGAAACAAGCGCCTATGAAATGGCATGAAAAATTTGATGAGGTCGTGCTGGCCAATGGTTTCAAAATCAATGAATGTGATAGCTGTGCCTATTACAAGGATAACGAGAACAGCTATGTCAAGGAGAATGACAATGGCTATGTCATGATGACACTATATGTAGATGATCTACTTATTGCTGGAAGCAATGATAAAGTTATCAAATCTACAAAGGACATGTTGAAATCAAGGTTCGACATGAAAGATATGGGACTAGCAAATGTAATTCTGGGAATTCAAATTTCTAGAACATCAGAGGGTCTCGCATTAAGTCAACCACATTATGTTGACAAGATCCTTGAGAAGTTTCTTAAGGATGACTTTGAGAAAGCTAGGACACCTGTAGATATGACTTTGCACCTATCCAAGAACAAAGGTGTAGCTGTTTCCCAATTGGAATACTCGAGGATAATTGGTAGTCTGATGTACCTCATGAGTTGTACAAGACCAGACATTGCATACTCAATTAGCAAGTTGAGTAGGTTTACGAGTAATCCGGGAGCTGATCACTGGAAAGCGATTATAAGGGTACTAAGGTACTTGAGGGGAACTCGAGACTATGGACTGCACTATGGCAGATACCCAGCAGTATTAGAAGGATATACTGACGCAAATTGGATATCTAGCAAGAAAGCACTTAAGTCTACGAGTGGCTATGTGTTTACATTAGCTGGAGCGGCAATATCATGGAAATCCTCAAAACAAACGGTGATAACTCATTCCACGATGTAAGCTGAGTTTGTGGCACTAGATAAATGCGCCGAAGAGGCTGAATATCTACGTCAGTTTCTGGAGGATATTCCAAGATGGCCAAAGCCTGTAACTGCAATAGGGATTCACTGTGATAGTCAATCCGCTATTGGCAGAGCACAGAGCACGATGTATAATGGAAAGTCTCGTCATATACGACGACGACACAGTTCCATTAGACAATTGATCTCAACCGGAATTATCACTATTGACTATATACCGTCAAAGGATAATATCGCGGATCCACTAACCAAAGGGTTATCAAGAGAAGTGGTTGAGAAATCATCGAGAGGGATGGGCCTTAAGCCTATTGCTTAACGGCATCATGGTGGACACCCAACCATTGTTGACTGGAGATCCCAAGAACTTGGTTCAATGGGACAACTAAATCATGATGACCAAATCACTGTGGGGGTAACCCCTGGCCTGTTCCTATGATGAGGAAACAGTGAGACCCGTAAGGTACGAGGTTAAGCTTTGAGCCTTTAATGATCTTTGATGAATACGTGGAGCTCAGGAGTGAACGCATGGAATTCAGTTGAGTAAACGCGGGTTACTCTATAAGATAAAGATCACCTATGTGGGAGAGAAGTGGGGCCGCTTCAAAGGAGAATTGCGAGGCACAATTCTTTAGAAACTTCTCCAGAACCAGGACGATGTTCCATGGCCAAAATGGACATACTCATGAGAGCTGAACGAGTCAGAAACGATATAGTGATAAGTATATCATCGTTTACATAAACGGTCGAACAGTTCAAGGACAAGCACGTCTACTGTCTACCAGTAAAGTCGGTATGCTTACTCGAGCGAAGGTTCAAGGAGCATTCTCTACCTATCGTATGCTATATCTGATCGAAGAAACTATCACCAAGTCAAACTCCGTGTCTGTCTTTCTGTCTGTCTGGTGTGTGCTACTAAGATTACCAATCTCACCCATGTGGGGGATTGTTGGAAAATATGGGTATAAGTCCCATATTGGTAAGTCATATTTTTTAGCATTATGACTAAAAGATGTGTGAGATATGATGATATTCTCTTAATAATGGAAATTATTATTTTCCATTAGAATTTGGCTCAAATATTATGGCATAAATTAATTTGATTTTGTTTCAGATTAATTGATATGGTGTATGTCTTGATATATTCAATCTGATTCTGTTTCAGATTATTTATGGAATAAAGTAGCTTGCAAGTATTACACCGATTCCATAATTAATGATATTTAATTATGGAAAAGAGTAGCGCACAAGTCTATCTACACCTATATAAACACCTCTAAGGCGTTAGGGTTAGACACACCAAAAACATATTCGTCTCTAAACACAAATCTCTCTCTCTCGGTGATAGTTTCGTGCCCGTTCAAGCTCGCTGAAGGTGCTCGTTATCCGTAACGCCGCCGCTACCTCGTTTTATCCTGGGAGGCTATCGACTCGCACATACGGTGAGAGGCGAAATAGCTTTAAGGAGACAGTTTCAACTGGACTCGAGGATCTCTCTTCTGTTTATATCTTTTCTTCCTCCGTTTGATTTCGTTTACTCACACACACACTTGTTTGATTATTTGTATTAATCGCAGATTGTTTTCACAATAGTCACATAGCATTAGCGAGCATCACCAGCTAAATTAAAATTGAGCTAAATAATAATCATACACAGCACTGAGACATTTGAACAATAAAAAATGATATAACTATCTCATCTTGAATAAATGGAAAGATGTCTCCACACTTATCTTAGAACTTAGATCCCCTCTCAGGATTTAGAATAGGTATATTTTACATATCATAAATCAGCAAAATATATAAGAATAAGATGAGGATTCCCTTCATTATAATCTAAGGCGTAATAATGACTGGTGAGATGCCATCATTTTTTTAAGGATTCTTATGCTCATAAAACTCAAATATCTGCTCTGATAGAAGTTATTTTGCAACCAATGCTCAATATTCAAGACATATTGACACATGAGAAGTGGAAACTTCGTTCCCTTATCTAACATCCTGACCGGAAATTACAGTCCAGGATCAAATACTAACTGTCAAAAATTCTTTTGCAATCCAAAAATAACTAGCACAATAACAATTTTTTTAGCACAGTACACAAAGAGGAGGTTGAACATGTATCGGGGCTCCAACACTTTCAACCCATTCACCATTTCATAAACAATCTAGACTCAAATACATTGTAATAGTGTGCCGCCTTCATACGCAATCAGGATTAGTTTTGGTAGTTTACGTAATAAAATTTTAAATTACAAGGTCCTCTTTTCGTACCGTTTGTTACTATAAAATTCATATGATTTATAGTGCAGGTGGAATTAGAAAAAGAAAAAAAAGGAGCAGTCAAAGGTGTTGAGAATAATTCAAAATTATTTGAATTGTTTTCTTGAATATTTGTTGATTAGTTTGTTAGGTGTTTTTCAAATAATTAGTTTGTTAGGTGTTTTAGGAGTTTTAGTTTTTTTAGTATATAAAACCACACGTTGGTTATCAGAAATTAGATAGAAGTATGTATCTCATTTTATTCACTACTTCTCTATATTTTTCTCTCTTTTTTTTATTAGTCTAAATACCAACAGTGGTATCATGAGCCTTATTGATCTTAAGGGTCTGTGATATAACATAGCCATGTCTTCAAATCAAACACCAAATCTTTCTACTCCATTTTTTAGTGGTGAAAATTATCAAGTATGGGCTATTAAAATGAAAACTCAATTGAAAGGTTTGGGTTTATGGACATGGGTGGAAAGTGAGAGGGAGATACAACCTCTTACAGACAATCCTATTCTAAATCAAATCAAACTTCACGAAAATGAGTCAAGTAAGGGTCCAAGGGCTTTATCAATTATCCATACGGCCGTGTCAAAATCGATTTTCACAAGAATTATGACTTGTGAAACAGGAAAAGAGGCTTGGGATAAGCTAAAAGAATTGTATGAGCGCAACGCAAGAATAAAGAGGATGCAAGTTTTAAATCTCAAAAGGGATTTTGAGACTTTAGCCATGAAAGAAAAAGACACTATACAAGATTATTATGATAATTTGATGGGTGTTGTTAACAAAATGCGGCTGATGAGAGAAGATGTACCTGATAGCAAAATTGTAGAGAAGCTGTTTGTGAGTTTGCCTGAAAGGTTTGAGTCAAAACTTTCATCTCTTGAAGTTTCAAAAGATATAAGTGAACTATCTTTATCCGAGCTAATTAATTCTCTGCAAGCTCAAGAACAAAGAAGAGCGATGAGAAACAAGGAAACTGAAAATGCGGTTTAAGGAGCTTTTTTGAAAAAAACTCAAAAGCAAAAAATAAAATTTACTCAATGTGGTCATTGTAAGAAGAATGGACATGAAGAAAAAGATTGTTGGAACAAGGAAAGACCTAAATGCTTTAAATGCAAGAGGTTTGGACATGTGCAAAAGTATTGTAGAGTCAAGACGGAAGAAAGTGTCAATAAGACACAAGTATTTGATGAAGAACTATTTTGATATTGGAGAGAAGTGCTCCAATGTGTACGTTGGTGAGAGTGCATCAACATGAAACTGTGGAGAGAAGGGCTCCCAAATGAAACTGTAGAGAAAAGTGCTCCAACAGCAATGGTGATGGTGGGAAGTACAACATCATCGAATTAATTTTTAGAATTTTGAATTATGAGGGAGTGTTGAGAATAATTCAAAATTATTTGAATTGTTTTCTTGAATATTTGTTGATTAGTTTGTTAGGTGTTTTTCAAATAATTAGTAGATAAGATAAGTTCTAGTTTTTATGAGTTTTATTTTTTTTAGTGTATAAAACCACACGTTGGTTATCAGAAATTAGATAGAAGTATGTATCTCATTTTATTCACTACTTCTCTATATTTTTCTCTCTTTCTTTTATTAGTCTAAACACCGACAAAAGGCAAGTGCAAGTGGGAGATGTTACACACGAAGTTTGCAGATTTCACTTACATTTTCTGAAGCACCTACATTGGCCTCTGTATCAATATCATACAAAGAGATAGACAATTACGGATGCTCTAGTTTATTTATAAAGGAGTAGAAAAAACCAATAATATAGGTTCCAAGTGCAATTATAATAACTATTTGTTTTCCCTGGTGCTTCCTACCTCTTTTAGATCTCTATATCATCCTTGTAATATGATTCACGGTTTCGGGTCTAGTGGGTAAGTCAGATTCACCATCTCCTGGTGTACAAAAAGGTACCAATATGAGCACTAAAGTGTAGTACTATAATAAACATCCATACTCATTATCAACGTTTTAGAGCATACATATTTGATCATCATCACTCGAATTATCAGCGTCAGCATTGGAGTTTTTTCTTTTGTCAATTACAACTAGAGCTGGCCAAATGGGCGGGTTTGAACCGCTCATTCGGGACCGGCTCGTACGGAAACCGTAAAATATTCGGCCCGATTCGGGCCGGTTCAAACCCGCACAACCCGCCAAAAGAAGTGAACCGAATACGAATTTAGTTCTAAAAAACCGGGACCGACACTAACCCGCACGAGCCCGCACAGGAGCCGCACGCACTATGCAGACCGCACAGGCCCGCGGGTTAGTGCCTATAAGCTGGAAAATCAGGTACTACAAAAACATGTGCAAACATGATTCATGCAATATAAAATGCCAAGTAAAAAATGGAAGACCATACACAAACTGGATGCAAAATTACCCAAATGTAATTTTATTTAAAGTTTTAATATTATTTGATTTGTAATTTTTTAATGTTTGATGTGGTTTATTCCGTTTTTTTAGAGAGGAGTCCTCTCATATCATTTGTAATTTTTTTAAATTAATAAAATTTATAAAAGGTACCGTCCTCTTTTTAACCAAAAAGTTAAAATAATAAAATTAACTGATTACAATTATAATATTTCGAATAAATTATGTGACATAATAGAAAATAATGTTACATTTTATTAATTATTTTTTAATAAACATTAAATTTCGAATTTTATATAGTAAAAAATATTTATTATACAATTTCAATACATGAATTTAAATTAGAATACAATTCGAATATTAGCATTGAAAATTAAAATACAATAGCACCATTTTAAACAAACAGAGTCTGACACAACATGACACAACTCCACTCAAATTATGCAACACTGAACCGCGTGCCAGCCCGTGCCAGCCCGCGTGCCAGCCCGTGAACCGCCTGACACGCACACAAACTCAGTGCCAAATCCGGGTTACCTTCTGACAGCTCAAACCAGCCCGGCCCGATTCGTTCGCCTTCTAGTGCCGGTTCAGTGTTGATATTTCTCGGTCCCAGCCCGCTACAAACCCGGCCCGGCACGCACGACCCGCACGGATGGCCACCTCTAATTACAACATACGGCCTACTCCCCATAAAAATAAAAATAAGAGTGAATTTTTGTTCTACGTCTCCGAGCTATATTTCCCCGTCTAATTCTGTTCATTGAATAAATGAAACTTTGACTAATAACTAATAGATTTCCTATTTTCCAAGTCGATCCGATCCATTCGTTCGTAGGCCCTGTCTTACGTCCAAGTCTAATATTAGATCATTTTTATTTCATATACTAAGTCAATGACGTATCAATTTGTTTAGATAAAATCTATAAAATAAAAAATGGCAAACTACGATAAATGAAGGTGGCATTACCCAAAATAAAGATTTAACAAAATGAAATTCGTATGAAAAAGACCTATTACTTTTTCACAAAAAAACAAAAGTATTTTAAAATATATCCATTACCAAACCAAAAAGATAATTTTCCAAAATACTATATATATAATCTTTTATCATATAAATCTATTAGTTCTGAAATTAATAAGCCTTCATATATTATTTATGGATCACCATCAGAATTAAAAAACAACCAAAAATTTACTTTTAATTACAACAATTATAAACAAAATTTATTTGAAAGCCTGGAGGAAAAGAACAGGTTAATAATGAAATAAAAAATTCATATAATTTTAACTATTATGAACCTGCTTTTCTCTCTCTTGAGTTTGACCTAGCCAGTTCAATATGCAGAAAATGTCCAGTTTCAGGGTCAAATTTCACACCCTGCAAAGATAAACATAATCTAAAATTTAATATCATTAAAATCTCTTTACCTAAAGAGAACCAATGCATTGGAGCTCAAATATTTATGAAACAATCATATAATGAGAATCAAGGTAAAGGGATGAAAAGGCTAGCCCTTACAAACTGGATTTTCCTTGCTGCAATTATTTCTCTCGACATGAGAACATAAAAAAATCCACTAAAATATCTTTATTACATTGCACCTCAGTCCTCCGCCGTCCCTGGTACACATTGATCGTCCTACTTGGGTTAAGGTTAACACATGAGAGCGAGCATTAAGTATGACTGGTGCCGACTAAGTCTGTCCTTGGTAGTATCTACCTATGTTCCTACTCTTTTTGTTCTATTTTTAAATTCACCTTTCCGATTCATCCTATGCTCCAAATATGTCTTCATCGACTTGATCAATTCTTTCTAATTCACTCTAAGTGTATACAAATACCCTAGATCCGCATTGCAGCCTCGCAACTTTTTGCACGTCCTATCTCTCATTATCATATGTTTCTAAAGAGAAAGATTTTCCGTACACCATACATATATTTCAACTGACCCACATTTGAATAAGAGGAATGGCCAAATATCCCTAGCTGTGGATGAAGTAGATGAAGTTCCACTGAAGGAATTTTACTCTATCAGATACAATTTATATTATGAATGGGTTGAGCTCAGCACATGAATCAGATTACAGCTTAGCAACTCTAAAAATCAGAAAACACACTCCCATAAATTTATTGGTTGAAGAGATTTATGTGATATGAACAATATAGTATGTTAATTTGTTGAATTTACTAAATTATTTAAATTTTTAAATGTATTTTACTGTTATTACCCTAACAGCTTTCATAGAAATGTAATAAATTAGTTTAATGTCATTAAAAAAAGTATGGATTATTAAAAATAAGACTTCTATAAAGATGATGTATTAGTCGCACACGAAAATTCACTTCCTAATTACATTTAATTTGACAGCTTCAAACCAATCTGAAAATTAGGATTTTATGGATCCAATAACCAATTATAATTTTCTAGAACACGGAAGCTCAAAGTTATGCGGGTTTATTATTTATATTATTAAAAACAAAGCTTAGAAACTCTTTTGTGCTAGGCTACTTATAATTTCCTACTAATTACTTATATGTACCTTATTTTATTCGGTAATAAGATTTTTTGAAAGGATTCTTGGAGTGGAATACCATATTAAGAAAACCCGTTGAGTAGGTTAATTTCAAATGGAATAGTCGTAAGGATTTCAGAAAGTCGACTTCAACATAGAAAAGGAAATACTTACTTAAAACTAACATGAAATCAGGATTAGAGGCATTAGAAAACAGAACTATAATACTGAAGAGGAAGTACACAAAAAATATATATTAAAATTGAAGATAAAAGCAACTATGTAAATTACCAGCACTAACATACATAAAAAGTCTTGGAATGAAAGATGTTTAAAGGTATTATTTCATCTGCATGTCACTAGGTGGATATCAGTTTATAATGTGTTTGATTGTCTTTCTTTATATTCTGCACAATTTTCTTTTAATTTTCTTTTAATTATTTAAATTAGTTTAATCTTCTTCACATCATTATTTTATTTATATCCTTATTTTTTATTACTTAACTGTTAAATATTCAGAAAATAATATACCATCTGCAAAATGCTTCGCGGGCATGAGTTCATATTGGATTTGCTTTCAGTATTTTAACACTTCGGTTACCTTGGTTGGGTCGGTAATCCCAACACCCATCAAATCTTCATATTTTCCGGTGGCTGCATTATATCCATACTTCTGGTTTTCCCAGGGAAGTATCTAGATTGCACAACTTTGTTTAAAATGAAAAGTACTACATCACAAAGCAACTAAATAAAAAACAAAAGTAAAACCAAATGGTTTCAATTACCTTTTCACTGACAACACTTCCATTAACACCAGCATTTTTGGCAATTAACTTGAGAGGATAGCTTAAAGCTCTTTTCACTATATCCGCCCCAACCTGCAAGTCACATCTAAGTGTTACTTCTCAAATACTTAGCCAGCGGTTGCCCGTAAAGTACCCAATAAAGTTCTCATCACTTTTGAAGGTGGGGAAAATGAAATAAACTGTTAGAGGAAGCTCCCTTCCAGGATCTTATATTGAATAATATAAGATCCTTGGAAAGGGCCTTCCTCTAACATAAACTTTATCAAATTCTTTACATGAAGTTAACACAGCTGCAAAGGGCATCGATTATAACGTGATCCTGAAAAAAATATTTATACATCCGAGTATTGTCAGATGACGAAACGAAAAAAACTACCTTTTCCTCATCATTCTCAAGACTGTCCTTAATGGCATAAACTTCTGCAGTTAGCCTTAAAAGAGTACAACTGCCACCAACAACAATACCTTCCTCAACACCTGCCTGAGAAATGTTTGGATAGATGCCCTGTTAGCCTCCCTATTTTGAAGCAACCATGTTGACAGTATATCCTTTTTTATCCAGAGATATATGAAAACCTTTGTTGCGTTAAGAGCATCTTCTACTCTAAGCTTTCTATCCTTTAACTCCGTTTCAGTTTGTGCTCCAACCACACATAAAGTGATTTGAAACAACTATAAATAAATTTCCTGTGTCACTCATTAATAAGCTTAAGTGAAGTAAATTTATATTAAACATGCCTGAATGACAGAACAGCTCCGGAGAGCCTTGCAATTCTTTTATTAACTTTTCCTTTTCATTAATATTGCTCTGCAGCCTGCATTATCGAGAACAAGTAATCAGGATTATAGTGAAGCTGTGAACTTAATGTTAGTGTATACTGAAAATATTTATTTGAAGTATGTACATTTATTTTTGGCCAGTTTATTTGAGAATCATTTGAATGTTTACATGTTGTCTAATATTATATATTGTGAACAATCTAGTATCAAATGGGATACAGAATATTAGATTGTTAAATACGGTTATATAATATAATAAGGTTCACAGCACAGGTGGTGTTGGACAATCCACTGGTATGGCTGTAGTATTATTTAGATTAGTTTATATTGACTAATAAATAATACTAGTATACTTTATATATATTGAACATGATCAAATTTAGAATTGTTCCCTTAATACTGATTAAGAAGGAGAACTAAGATTCTATGTTATTATTAATGCTTAGATTCTTAATCCGGAAATAGTAATTGACACGTGTATATTATTTACATGCTTTGATTTATATATGAAATAATTCTTTTGAATTATATCATTATATTTTGGGTGATGGAATTATATACATGGTGGATATTATTTATTGAAGGAATCCATGTCCTGATAATATTCGGGTTAATGATGTCCCCTTGAAAGCTCAAAAAGATTTAATTATGTGAAACCCTGCAGGTGGAATTTATTCTGGCATAATTAAATAAAGGTTGAGTGGATGATCAAGGATAAAAGATATTAATTAAATAAATTATCAGTAATTTATTTAATTAATAGACATATGATATTTTAAACATGGGGAATTTAATAAGCAAATAATATTGAAACCGAATTAATTAAATTACGGTATTAGGAAAGGTAGTGCAAATATTAATTCTTTAGTGGATTGAATTAATATTTAATTACATTGGGCTAGGCTCAAGATGTAATTAGAAGGCCCGACCTAATTATCCATGGTCCCTATTGTAGCCTATATATATTCTTATTCTCTTCTTGCTTGGAATTGTGTGAAAACATATTGTAGCCACCAAGGAGCAAGAAGAGAGGATAACTTGAGAAGACGGAGGCCACACTTCGCTCAAGGGAATTTGGGAATACAATAGAAGAGCGTGGAATCAACCATTAACAAGGTAATCCTCTTTTCGTAATCTTTATCGTAAAACGTAGTAACACCCTAAGTCCGTGGTTCCCGACACTTAAAACATTCAAAAGGAGGGGTTACTAACCTCAATGTAGTTTCTAATTTGAGATACACGCTTACTAACTGCTTCTTGCATACTTCCATCCCCGACAATTGTGGTTGCATCCTTTGTCAGAACAACCTTGGCCGCTTGAACCAGTACATCTTTGTCAGTTTTGTCTAAAGTAAGTCCGACTTCTTCTCTAATCACAGTCCCTACAAATGACAAAGGTTACAAAAAGAAACATGAGCATATGAGAAGTGTGCAATACCCAAGCTTGGTAGATACTGAATGCAAATGGTAGGATGGGGGAGAGAGAGGGAGAGAGAGAGACCTCCGGTAAGATTGGAAATGTCAACAAGATACTGACTCTTTCTTTCCCCAAATACAGGAGCTTTGAGTGCAGCAATCTCAAGGCCCCTCTAAGTTTGTTCACAACAAGATTCGCTGGAGCTTCTTTCTCAATATCTTTCCACAAAATTTAAAATGGGGTAGCTACCTCTAATGGCATCTTCTAAGACATTTACAAGATCCCTTGCATTTGCCACTTTCTTGTCAACTACTAGTAGCTGCAAAATAACTTTTCCTAAACACTCTAATCGTTTACATATATTCAATCACTTAAAATTTATTAGAACACAAACAAGGAATGACTCACCTTGCAGTTCTCATATTCAACAGTCATCTTTTCAATATTAGTCACAAAGTACGGTGAAATATAACCTCGATCAAACTGGATTCCTTCAACTATATAAACTGTTATCAGCACTTATCCCCTCTTTCAGGGTCACCACACCTTTTCGACCCACTTTACTCATTGCTTCTGATATCATATTTCCTATTTCCTATTTATTTCCACAATTAACTGCAGCTACATCTGCCAATTCACTATCTACAACAAGAAATTTCATTATGACAAGCACTCTCTTCTTTGAAAGTAACAAACCATCATCAGGACAGTCATCAGTTGTATTCTGCATGCTTGAAAGAAGATATCCATCTAACACATGCTTGTCTTCAATATCTGGTGATGCAAGCCTGGATGACACTATATCACCAGTTTCAGTATTTCTTGGATCCACATTTCCGGTAACATTAGGATCCTCCTCAACACTTGATGTTAATTCTTCAATTGCAACATTAGGGGCTACATGCTGGTCAGTTATAGAATTATTTTTCCCTTTTTCCTTTTCCTTCTCCCTTATTCTCTCCTCTCTTCGGAGTTTTTTTCCTTTTCCTTTAATCTTCTCCTTTGCACCTCAAGGTTTGCACCAATATACCCATCTCCCATGTGTTTCAAAGTCGTTCTTTTTTGCCCCTGAAGTACTGAAAACGTACCTTTTTAACCTTGGACAGATGGGTATATTGGTGCAAACCTTGAGGTTCAAAAGCTCACTAAGCCTTTCTTAAAAGTATTACTAAATGGAATTCTTGGTACATAGTACTACTACTAAAAGACAACACATCCTAGGAAAAAACGGTTACAAATTTGCACCAAACATTCCTCTCACCAACTAATACATTCTCCTAGACAACTTTAAAGACCTGTATCCTATTACATGCAGTATATAAACCCTCCCAAATCCATGTGAAGGCATCAACATATTCAACCTTATAATTAAACAGATCACAGAAACAAGTACACACAGATTCAGGAAAAAGAAACCAGCAAGACAACGGATACAGTAGCAGGTCACGTGTTACTTCAGCTTGCCTTTGATAGTACATTTTCAATGTCCCATATGAAAATTGAGAGAAGGCCATGCCATCGCAACTGCAGCAGCGCGCTGCACAAGCCAAAAGATGCACGTGGTACAGCATGCTTTCAGCACAGGAATGTTGCCTTTTCTAAGAAACAGTCATGGATTGATTGCTCCATATCTGTAGCTGCACCAAAGAGCTCTCCACAATCTCTAATTACCTGTGATTTTTCGGGTACAAACAAAGGAGATTATGGATTTTTATTACTTACAGATAGAAGAACATGTAGAATTTCATTAGGTAGATGATAAAATCTCTTCAATTTTAGTTTCCATAGAATTAGAGAGTACTTCTGTAAATTTACTTCTTAACAAAGTACTCGGACTCCTGTATGGACTAATCATGGCATAAAAGAACTACTTTTATTATCATCCATTGACGTACAATTTGATGCAAATGCAATTAATGTTGGGTATTAGCCACATTGTTATGGACACAGCTCGACATGAAAAATTCACTGTTTTTTGTCAACCTCAAGATGCACTGATGCTTAGCTTCAAAATCCTAAACTATAGTCAGTTCGTTTAATGATAATTGAAAAACACCATTTAACTAAAAGACAATAGTAAGTTCATGTCAACACACAGTACATGCCTTTTCTTCAGCATTGCAAGTCCAGGTTCAGATCTTACATTTACGTATTTAGGTTAATGTGCCTATATAACTTGGTAACAAGGTGGTTGTGTGTCAGTCTACAACATGCACAATAAACTTAATTTTCTTTGCTCTTGGCTGAATTGACTTTGTTAAACTTTATTTTTCTTCTTTGAGCATCAAATAAGAATCAAAAGACTAAGAGCAAACTAATGTCTTTAGAGTTACAAGGAAATATGTATTTAGGAAGAAACGGTTATCACTTATCACTTTGCACCATCCATTTCCTTTGCCAACTAACACTTTCTCCTAAACAACTACACTATCCTTTAATTCTATTACATTAAGTAGATAAATCCCGTTGTTCATGCAAAGACATCAAGATATTCATACTTAAACTCAAGTATTGTAAAACCAACTGACGGCTATGCCACACAATGACATAGATAAACATCAGATAATAATTTTAGGAATTCTGCTCAATCATATTTACATGGAAAACATAATAACATGTTAAAAATACACAGTGTCATGTTAAAAAAAGGTAGCTAATCAGGGTCTGATACAAATCTCGAGAGAAGGCCATACCATCACAACTGCAGCTGTGTGCTGCACAAAGTCCAAATCTGCGCTTTGTCAGGGAGGTGTATAGTAAAAAGAAATAAACCAGTTAAATAAATAGCAGAAACAATACAGTTTAGGAAGTCAAAAGTAGCTAGCAGCTGTTTTTTAAAGCATATATTGCTGATGCTCCTTAATAGAGCAGGACTGTAGGGAGTGAGTAAAGTATCTCTTTCACTTCCGTCTCCTCCGTTGGCTTAATTTACAAATTCGGGCAAAATTGTGTTTATATTTATAATCCCAATGATACCTCATTTTATCATTTCGTCTAAACTCCTGAACTCATATACTCCATTTTCCCAAATTTACAGTAGTAAAATGGTCATTTCTGAACATACTGTTACAGATACAGAAGTAACAGAATGAAATAAGTGCGTGTCATTATGATGTTTATCGATATCCAAAATCCTACCCTATCAGTTGACAGTACGTCTAAACATAAGTAGTCAACAAACGATCACTGCTGTACTTAAGAAGGAAATCAAAATACTGGAGGTCACGTATGAAGATTCAAAATGATTTTGTGACTTCTAGACTATCAGGACAAAATAATGTAGTGGTATAGCAGACCGTTATTGGTTTACAAATTTAGTAACTAAGAGTGTGTACTTAAAAACATAAATTAAAGATTTAATGTTGTATAGTCATACCAACCCATCTTATATAGCCATGATACCAAAACAATAAAAATTCTAAAAATTGAGATCTCTATTAACTTAAATGTAACAGTTTATGTCTTCAACTGCCTACGTTATGTTTTACTATTACTATATATAAGATTATAGAGCATCCAACATCTAAACATGATACAGATACAACCGTCTTAGTATAATCTTTTAGTGTCTTTGTTTTTCATCATTTATCCAACAATAAGTAGGCAAAATGTGGTTGCCAAGAAGAATACAATATCTACAAGTGCTTTAGTAGAAGGAAATGCAGTACTTCATGGCTACTACAACATGAGGACTAATTATAACATCATTTTTAGTGCATACCATTAATGTTTTTGACTTAAATAAAAACTAAAGTAAGAACATTTTTTCACTTCTATTTAATAATTATCACAGTAAAGATTCAAGGTTCTATACTCAAGCCAACATAACCCAAGCTCTATGGCCTACAGCTACAGGATACTCCATCTCTCTTGGTAACAAGAAGTCAAGGGTTCACGCCTAAGAGGAGGCATGTGCGTGCTACTGTTTAAACTTTTTTAAATCAAACAGAAACCTATCTTATAAATAAATATAAATCTAAAACAGTTACTACCACAAAAGAGACTCTTGTTAACTTCAATGAACATAATTTGTCACTACCAAAGAACTATATTCCATAGGAATAGTCACTGCTCACTACTTTAGGCATGATAATACCGTTAGAGATGCCTTAAAACTGCAGTTAAATTTTGAAACAAGGATACAGCTCAAAGACATTTCTCTTGCCAAGTAGCACTTCAACATGGATTACCTCCCTGTCCCTTGTCCAATTAAGTGCACTATCTCGTAAATAGTATGTGATTTGTGCATAAATTGTATATATAATCCTGTAAGTAGAGAAATTGTTTTCATTAAAAACACTCAAAGAACTTGTAAAAGTCTTAAAATTTTAAGACACTTACCATAAAAATGAATCTTTTAAAGAATACTTTTCATATAGAGAAGCTGAAAAATAATATCTACAAAGATAAACAAGAAGTAGACAAATCAATTTATGTCATTTTTCTTGCACTAAAGGAGGAAAATCTGTTTAACATTGAACATATAAAACAGTAGACAAAATATTTCACAATCAACATTACAAACAAACAAGTTAATTTTGTAGAACAACAGTTTATGCCCACATGTGACTAGTGAGTCTTCTTCTCTGAACACTAAGAGTGCTAGACCGACTCTTTATATTATTGGATTATTAGCAACTACAAGCATCAAAACCAAGGTAATAAAACAGACCACATGCACAGAAATGAAGAACTAAGCTTGTCATTAACTTAGGAATATAAACTACAACGGCACAAGATACATTGATCCAAACACACGATAACTAAGTAAAGCAAGAATTTTCCTCATAGATTAAATCACACTTAGTCAATCATGTCTGAAACTATATAATGAAATTCGTTAGACATTGGAATTTTACTACATTAGAGATTAGACGAAACATCCCGCTTCCAGCATCCCAAACAAACACGTTTCTACTGAAGGACAACGGTTTATGTCTACCTGTGAGCAGTGGAATCTACTATGGAAATCAAAATCATTGGAATACTAGTCACCCTAAGCAAGTAAGCATACAATGGTAAAAAAGATAAAAAAACAAATTAGGCAGAAGAATCAAGGACAGCTAAAAACCTAGGTACATTAACTGCTAAAAACCTGGGTACATTAACTGCTAAAAACAACAACACAAACAACATAAAGTACCTTGGTGCAAACATAGATAACGAACTGCCACAGAGCATTCTCCTCCTAGATTAATTCACATTTCATTCTTTCAGTCCAACTCAGCCATTTCTCTTACAATATAAAAACCCTTCAATGCCTGCACATTTTTGCAAGCTATATACTTCCAATCTAACACTCAAATAAACTCCACAACCCCAGAAATACGTTTTCAGAAGGAAATTAAATATTAAGAAAACAAAGGATGCCGCATCAGGTCAGATGATAAATCAATATGTCAATGATAGTAGCTTATCAATGTCTGAAACAGATATTGAGAGAAGGTCATACCATCGCCATTGTGGATGCGCACTACACAAATCAAAAGCTTCACATACAGCTTGATTTCAACATGGGAATGTCGTCCGAAAGAAACAGTCGTACAGTAATTGCTCAGTATCCATATCTTCTTCCAAAATCCTTACAAATGATTCGCTTGCGAGAGCAAGTCAGGTAGGAGTATAGTGGACAGATATGAAACAATCAAATAGATAACACAAATTAGAAATTTGAGAAAATATAGAGCAGCTTTTAGTTGTTCTCAAAGCAAATAATGCTAATGCTTTTGTTTGGAACAATCATGTAAGGAGTATGTACAGTACTTTCTTCTACTTCCATATCCGCTGTTTAGCTTAATGTATAGAGTTCTACTGCACATTGTGTATGAATATTATTCACAATTACACTCTTTTCCTAATGAGTTGTCTGATCTCCTGCACTCGGATGCTATATTTCTAACATTCTCTGATGAATTTATTTTAAAGCTATTATATGTATAGCTATTTCATTTACATATGCTATCTACTCAAAATGATTATTAGAAACTTTGATAAAACACATAAGATAGACTATGGATGCAGATCCCTGAATGTGGCAAGGCAATTAAAACTCTCTGGTAAACTAGATTCGAGTCCACCCTCTTTTCCCAAGTTAAATGTCAAGTCATTCATTAATCAAAATAAAGAGAATATCTAACCATGTTTACAACTACTATTTCTTTCTTAAGTAAGATATCACCAGCCTTTCCGTTACATTATTCTTTGTTTCATAGGAAAGTTTGTTAATAATATCACCATCAACTTTCTTCTAGTTTCCTCATTCTTTATCATGTACATAGCCAGTAATTTAAAGTATTTATTTTAACTCTGTAAAAACCCAACTAGATAATAGTAATATTTGTTACCGTACTCCATGAAATTTTGTGTGCTGAACATATAACGTAAGAGGGGTTGGTGGTTTCAACATAATTTTATTAATATTGACCAACGAAACATTTTACATTTCAAATCAATGATGCTAGTAAGTAAAGTATTAACAAAGTATAAGGACATGATAAAGTAGATGTCACATACCACAAATTTAGAGATATTACATTAATTCAGTAAGCTAAGATCCTTAAACTTTTTGGCATCCCAACTTCGGAAACAAAGCTCCAATTTTATCCCCAACATCACTTTAAATTAAGTACTCCAAACAACAATTAAGCAAAAATTGGTTGGGTTGGAGTATTCAATTCTAAAGGACGTCAGGGAAAAATATCATGACTACTACCACATGAGGCCAACGTATAAAACATCACTTCTAGAGCATAACGTTATTGGTTTTCACATCATAACAAATAAACGAAAAGAGCATCATTTTAATTCATTTTAGTAACAATGACTAAATGTCGTGTATGCTAACCAACACATCTCATAAATAAATACGAGTCCAAAACATTTACAGTCTACCAAAAATGAGATTTAAGAACTTTATCTCCTGGGGACAATCACTACTCCAAGCGTGATAATATAGTTAGAGATGCATTAAAAAAAGTTACTATTTTGTAACCTAGTACCACTTGAAACAATTTTTAAAACATTACGAAAATCTCTCTTGCCAACTAACACTTTTTCGTGGACTATTTCACAGTCCTTTGTCCAATTACATGCACTATATAATCTATGCCGCAGCTTTACATTTTTCACCAATGCATCTTTGCCTCTTTGGGAGAACCATACCATTATTAAATAAAGGTGCATTCTGCACAAGCAACAAGGTGCACGGCCCACTGAATGTTTTCATCATAGATATATTACATTTCCTAAAAAACTGTCATGGAATGATTGTACCAACTTATACATTCTCCAAGGCAACTTTAAAGACCTGTACCCTATTAGTTGCAGTATATAACCCTCCCAAATCCATGTGAAGGCATCAACATTTCAACCTTATAATCAACCACATTACAGAAACAAGTAGATACAGATTCAGGAAAAAGAAACCAGCAAGACAATGCATCAGTATCAGGTCACGTGTCGCATTGTTATAGACACAACTCAATATATAAATATGAAAATTTAATCACCTTTTTTGTCAATCTCAACAAGCTCTGACGCATAGCTTCGTATTCCTAATTTATAGTCTGAACAATTAATGATAATTGGGAAATACCAATCAACTAAAAGATAATAGTAGGTTCATGTCAATACACAGTACATGCCTTTTCTTCAGCTTTGCAAATCCATATTCAGATCCTATTCTAAATAGGACATTTTCAGGATTTTTGTAGTTGGTAGTACAATTCAAAAACCAGAGCATCTACGTATAATGTGCCTATATAACTTGGTAATGAGGTGGTTACGACATATCAGAACACAACATGCAAGAAAATTTATTGTGCTTGTTTGTTTTTGATAAACTGACTTTGTTAAACTTTATTTTTTCATCTTTGAGAATCAAAAGACTAAGAGTCAATTTAAATAACTATATGAATGTAGTTAGAGCTACAAGGAAATAGTTTAGTCTTTTTTTTTGTCTTTATCCAGGCAGGGCAGGCCAGTTATTTATCATCTGGATTATTTCATACCCCACCACCCTCCCTTTTCTACAACAGCATGCAAGCTTGCTATGAAATGAATATATATATATATATATATGCAAACCAGATTTTTATTGGCTAATACTAAATAGAAATAATAATTTTGGCAAGGAAATATGGTTATATAATATGGTTAAAAAAAGTTGCTAGGCATAGTGCACTACATGCCAAAGAATTTTTTTAGAAGTTTCAGTACCAAAAACAGAAAAGACAACCAAAAGCTAGTTGGTAGGGCTACAATAAAGTTGCCAAGTCTTCTTTCTTGTCTTCCACCCCAGGCCAGTAAAAATCAATAATCTAAAAAAGACATTTTTTAAGTTTTAATTTCATAGTTTGCAAGTTTGTAATAAATAAAAATATGAATATTACTACGTAAATTACGTAGCAACTTCAAAAGAAGACAAACCTGCATTTTAGTTCAGAATTGAAGAAATCAGATTAGGTACATTTTACGAAGCTTGATTGGGTTCCAGCATCATCTATGAAGGTTGAAGATTGAGAAACTTACGAATACTATAACTCTAAAAGCATATCATTCTGCACTCAAAGGAATGATATCAGTGGAGTAGAGTGTTTCAGTGCAGTAACAAAACGATCATTTAAGAACATACTTTAATAGACTGTTGCAGATACATATCAATGAAGTGCAGGGCATTTTGTTGTTAATTTAAGATACTGTTATTGGTTTTACATATTTATTTTTAAGAGTGTGTACTTTCAAATGTAAATTACACCTCCAATGTTGCATAGTCATACCCACCCATCGCATAAGGAACCATAAATCCAAAACAAAAAAAAATTCTTAAAAAAAGGGATGATTTGTTAACTTATATATAACAGTTGATGTCTTTAAGTGCAACCTTTTGTTTTGATCCCATAGGAGATGTAACTAGTGAGGCACTTGAAAATAAAGTTAGAGATGCCTAGATGGAATGTTGTTATTTCAAACATAGTACCAGATCAATTCCTTGAAACATAATACTACAAAAAAGACAACAATTTTGAGGAATAGATGGTTAGCACTTTGCACCATACATTTGCCTTTCAAACTAACACTTTCTCCTAGACAAATACACTATCCTTTTAATTCTATTATATGCAATACATAAACCCCATTATTCAAGCAAAGGCATCAACATGATCAGACTTGAACTCAAGTATCGTAAAAACCAGTTGACAGCTATGCCATGCAATGACATAAATCTACATCAGATATTAATTTTAGGAATATCACTCAATCATCTCTACATTGAAAACGTAGTAGTAATACAGTTTCAAAAATACACAGTGTCGTGTTATCTTTCTTGTACTGGAGGAAAATTTTAAAACATCTTAGCAAATAAAAAAGAAAAACATTACTTTCAACATCATAAACAGAGAAGTCTATATTGTAGGACAACAGGTTACGTCTATATGTGAGTAGTGGAATCTTCTAAAAACACTTATTCTGTTAAAGTCTCTCCAGGCATCAGATCTAAGGTAAATAAACAGATCTCAAGCATAACAAATTAAGAGAAATACGAAAGAGAAGAGAAGGAATCAGCTTAGCCTAATCAAGCCAAACCACTCAATTTATAATATTTGAATACATAGAGAGTATATTAAGCTTATAACAAAAAGCAGTTCCCTAGAAAAAAATGAAACACGCTTTTCGTAAACCTAGTATCATATACTACTAAACATAACAACACAAGTACCTAGGTCGAAACGATAAATAACTAACTGAACTAGGCATTTTCCTCCTATGTCAAATCACACTCAAGTCACTCATTCCAGCTAAAGAATATATAAACCCTTTGAAAGCATGCATGCATTTCAGGCTATTTAGTTTATTTGTAACAGTTAGCTAAACCACAAACATTGTAACTGGAAGAGAAGTATAGATTAAGAAAACAATGAATGTAACATCAGGTCGTATGCTGAATCAATATGTCTATGATAGTAGCTTATCAATATCTGATACAGATATCGAGAGAAGGCCATACCATCGCAACTGCAGCTGTGCGCTGCACAAGTCAAAAGCTGCACCCACCACTTGTTTCCAACATGGGAATTTTTGCATTTCCAAAGCAGTCATGGAGTGATTGCTCTGAATCCATAACTTCTTTTAAAAAGGCTTTATACATGCTTCACTTATCTGCGCTTTGTCAGGTAAGTGTAGAGCAAAAAGAAATGAACTAGTTGTATATATAGCAGAAATAACACGGTTTAGGAACTCAAAAGTTGCTAGCAGCTGCTTCTTAAGGCATAAAATGATGATGCTCTTTAAGGGAAGAGTAGTGTAAGGAGTGAGTACAGTCTCTCTTTCACCTCCATCTCCTCAATTTAACTTAATGTATAAATTCGTGTGCACATTGTGTTTATATATTATCCCAAATATACAGATAACTTTTTAATTTACAGTAGTAAAACAGTCATATCAGAACATACTATAACAGATATGAATCAATGAAATACAATAGGTGCATGTGATTTTTTTTTGTTAATCGATATCCAAAACCCTATCAATTGACAGTACAACTAAACAATAAGTAGTCAACAAACGATTTATGTTGCAGTTCAAGAAGGAAATGCAAAATACTGGAGATGAGATCACGTACGAAGAATTCAATGACATTTTAAAGCATTACAACCGTACAAAAATCAGGACAAAACAACTACAGTTGTATAGCAAACCGTTACTGCTTTACAAATTTAGTAACTAAGAGTGTGTACTTTAAAAACATAAAATACAGATTTAATGTTGTGTAGACATACCTACCCATCTCATTTATGTCCATGAATCCAAAACAATGAAAATTCTAAAAAAAGAGATCCATCCTTAACTTATACATAACAGTTTATGTCTTTAAGTGCACCATTCTGTTTTACTCTTACACTAAAAATTTGATTCCATAGGATATGTCACCAGTGGGACGCTTGACAATTTCGTTGGAGATGCCTAAATACAAAGTTGTTATTTCAAATATAGTATTAGATCAATTCCTTGGGAAACATAATACTAGCAAAAGACAGCAATTTTAAGGAAGAAGCAGCTACCGCTTTGCACCATACCTTTTCCTTGCCAACTAACAGTTTCTCCTAGAAAATTACACTATCCTTTATATGACGTGCAGTATATAAACCACCTTTTATCATGCAGCGACATTAAACTATTCAGTCTTAAACTCAAGTATTGTAAAACCAGTTGACGACTATGCCCCAGACAATTATTTTTGGAATTCCGCTCAATCAAATTTACAAGGAAAACATAATAATACAGTGTTAAGAATACACAGTGTCTTTTCATCACAGGTACTGGAGAAGGAAATTTGGTAGACATCTTAGCAAGTAAAATAGACAAACATATCACTTTCAACATCACAAACAGAGAAGTCTACACTTTAGGACGACAGTTTATGTCCAGATGTCAGTAGTGGAATCTCCTACTAAAACTAAGAATTCTGCTATTACCGTTCAAGTCATATATTGGTTTATGTCCACATGTTTTGTGTCATATAAATCATCTCATATAATTACCGAATCTAGTAGATTTTTCTGTCCTCACTCCTCTCAGTACTACAAATTTGAACACAAATCTTATATTGGTTCAATTTCTAACAAATAGGAACAAAAAGAACCTCACTTGGTTGTTATCTACAATCCAAGAAAAATTAAACATGCAAGTAAACATAGACTTACAGTGTGACATTCTCAGTGGTGCCCCAACTCTCCATTTTCGCTACTAAAGCATTTGGAAATGGAGGTGTGTTTTATTTTATTTTTTCAAAATGGCCGTAAAGGTTTTTAATAACTCAAAATAACTCACTGATTGTGATTTAATATAAAAACAATATTCATCATCAAATTGGAGGCTGCCCTCTATATGACTAGGCAGAATTCAAAAAAACGGATGATGGTCCAATTAGAAGCTTTTCAGGAGGAGAGAAGAGAAAGCAAGGCATACACCTGTACATTAGCCATTCAATGAAATCCTCTTCTTTCAATCTTAGGAGAGATTGTCGAGTCTCGTCTCCTAGCACTGACCAAAAATCAACAAATGTGTCAACAGAGAGCCTGGAAATATGTAGTGCACTCACATCCCATGCCCTCTTCAATAACTAGTCATATCTTGACCTATCCATCCTTGACCTCCACCAACACAAGCATCTGGATCAAGCAGCTCCCTTTCTCTTTCTCTTGCTCAGGCACTGTCGAAGACCTGATTTAAAAAAGTATCGACAAGTCAAAAAGTATATGATTAAGAGGAAGACATTTGATAAACAAAAACAGATAGGTAATTATAATTTGGAGCCCTTTCAGGGATTTTGAATACAAATAGCAATCCAAAAGGGTAAGTGTGCCATATCTAGACGTGGTCAGACCTCCCCAAGGATGGACAGACGATCTTGCAAATCATCTTGCAACACATTGGAAACGCTCAAATCACCATCGCTTTTACTTTTCAAAGTCACAACTCTATTACAAGGGAGAGGTACAAGAGCTCCATCCTGCAGCAAAGACTTCCCATACAAGACAATATGTAAAAACCCTGCGAGAAGCAAACCATTACATCTTGAACAGTACATATTATTGCGTGTTTGCTCAAAGAGGGTTTGCTTATCATTTTTCAAGAGCCTGAAGCGACAGCTCAGTCCAAAACTACAGCACAAAATGTACCCCTAATCAGTTTTACAGCACATAATTTGATGTACTAGTCAGAAATTGTAAATAAAAATTCTGATTCAATTCTAACTCTAGAAGTATGAAAATTTAAGCATAAGAAACTGATTCTGCAAAACTGTTTTATTGGAAAATGTTTCGTTTGCTTTGCACGGTCGGCTCTTGCCATTTCTTCAGACTTCTTATGCACTTTCTCGTGAAATCCCCTACCGCATATAAATCATGTCACATAATTACCAAATCTAGCAGATTTTTCTGTCCCCACTCCCTAGTACTACAAACTTTGAACACAAATCTTACTTGTTTTCAGCAACAATGTTACATTATTGGTTCAAATTCTAACAAAAGAACTCACTTGCTTGTTATCTACAATCCAAAACAAAAATTAAACATGCAAGTAAATATAGACGTACAATTTGACACTCTCAGTAGTGCCGCAACTCTCCGTTTCCACTACTAAAACATTTGTAAATGGAGGTGTATCTATATTTTTTTTCTAAATGGTCGTAAAAGTTTTTAATAATTCAAACTAACACACTGATTATGATTTAATATAAAAACAATAGTCATCATCAAATTTTAACATCTTACTCAGTGCTAAGTTTGTCAGGATGAACATTGTACTCCTTGGAAAAGACAAAAGGGACAATTCCTTGTAAATGCACAGGACAGATGTAAGGGAAGCTCCTGAACTACGACACTGCAAGGGCAGTACAAAACAGTAGATGTGTTTGGGCTCGGAGGGTAAAATGCCAGCAAGCTATTAATAAACTGTTCAAGATGTAATAGATTGTTAAAGAACAGTACTTAGCTGCTATTAATCTTGCAAATAAATTGTCACTTCCTCTCTAATTACATGAGACTGTCTTTTTTCTTTTTCCCTATAGCTCCTTCGACTCTTTCCTTTGCTCTACTACCAAGTCAGTCAACTACACACTCTATCTTCTTAGCCAGAATCTATATAAAAAGAAAACATCCAATGTAACATTCAGTTGTTAACAGGGTAATGAAATTTCAAAAGGGTTACCTGTTTTTGACAGCAGCCAGAAGAGGGGTTCAGTTTCACACCATCACCAAGATGTAGTAAACTAATGTAACGGGAAGAGCTATCGGCATTTCAAATTTAACCCTGAAACTAAATCATTTATAGAGCATTAATATCCGAGATAACGGTTTTTCATAAATCAAAATAACGCACTGAATGTGAACTAATATAAGCACAATATTCATCATCAAATTTTAACATCTTATCCGGTGTTAAGTTTGTCGGGATGGACATTGTACTCCTTGCCAAAGACAAAAGGTACAATTCCTTGAGGAGAGGCTGCCTAAAAATGCACACAGACCAAATGTAAGTAAAGTTACTGAACTAGTATACAGCGAGGGCATAGCGTTACAATAACTTGAAAAAAGTAGGTTTGAGCACTGCTTACCTTACCTGAACAATGGAAACATATAGCAAAACTCCTTTCAAAATCAAACCAGCCATGATAGAAGAATCAGCCACGACTGCAGGAGGTGTGAGGAATCTAATATCCATTTTTTTATATTTTCATTGGATGTATAACATCACTAGAACTAACCGGAACTGACCAAGACTCAACATTGCCATCCCAAGACCAGTATCAGAAAGTATGGGTATCGATATTTCAATAATAGCAGGGATTTTGACATCCCATCTTACAAACAGAAATTCAAGAAATTGTTTATATACTAAACTAAAGCATCATAGTGGCAGACCAATAATTTAATAACAATTCAAAAACTTTCATACTTGTATGAGACCACAGACGGGGGAGGCTGAAAAGGCCAGACAAGTAGCAAATATAACAGAGACAAGAAAAGACCAAGACATTTTAACAGATAAAGATTGACAAACGAAAAAGATATACAAGCTCAATACTTTAAAATATCATAAAAATAAAAAAACTTGAACAAAATATGCAGGAAACATGATTGAAGCATGATCATAAATAAGTGCATTTGATTCAAACAATCGAACCAAAATAATAATGTAAATAAAAGGGTCATATCCCTAGAAATTGGTTACTTAATTACAAAGAAAAGGGTCAAATCCCCATAAATTGGTTACGAGTATTCAAGAGCTCCTGATTCTGGGATATATAATTAATTTTGGATGCTTCCCCGAGATTGTATCCGACTTCCATTACTTGAGCTTCGGTTGTATCTCTTAACAGGAAATCTCTACTATGTTGAATGAGACACGTGCACATGGAATACAGCGTGTGAACATGTATTGCACCTCCACCAATTTCAATCATAACCTCGAATCTTGGGACACCCTCGGCTTCCCTTTGAAGAAGGTTGGAGGCTATACCCCAACCGTGCTGCATAATTATAAGCCGCGAAGGAGTGGTAACACCTTCCCCTTGGTTGACCGAAAAATGTTCAATATGATCCAGTAAAGTAAAGATCCTAAGGGCTTCACATATAATCTGTGTGAAGAAAAGCACAAGCTCTGCAACCAAGAAGATGTTCTGATGCAAATTCGCATTGAAGATCGATCTAGAATAGCGCAATAGATTTGCTTGGCCTAGTTCGAGTTGCGCCCTAGTCTTGTTGGCCAAGGGCTCGAGACACTTGTAAGAAGTAAGCACATCTTCAATATCAGCAGTGCTATCCTCGTGGAAACCTAATCGGTCTAAGGCTTGAAACACAAGAGCACCCTCCTTACTCGACTCAAAACCGAGTACATAAAAATGTTCTTTGATTGCGTACCCAACCGTGTAGAGGTCGTGTGCTTGCAAAATTAGATATGATGTATTGTCACCTTCAATAAGAGGTACAAACATCAAAGTAACAGCAGCTCTTTTTTTTCCTCCTCGTGTGTCAGGGAGAAACTTCCTTCCTTTCAAAACTCTCAGAACTTGATTTCCATTCAATTGACGAGGGTTGGTGATCAAGTCTGTAGTTTTGGTGTAGAATTCATTCAAAGTATCAGATTTCATTTCATCATTGAGGACAATAGGAGGAAGGATGAACATCTGTTAAAAGGAGGGAAAAAAATTGACTTACAAGTTGTTATATATACCACTAATAATAATAATAATAATAATAATAATAATAATAATAATAATGCAAGGTCAAAAACTAAAAACCAGGCACAACCCTAATTTCCCTAATATTATTCACATGAAAAAAGAAAGAAACTTTAAAAATTCCTAAAAAAGAAAATCCAGAAATTAAGATTTAAGGAATAAATGGGGAACTGCTATTTTAAGTGTAACAACCCTTAAATAAGGCTAACAACACATATTAAGAATCCACAGGGTTTAAGGAATAAATGGGGAACTGTAACAACCCTTAAACAAGGCTAACAACACATATTAAGAATCCACGGGATTTAAGGAATAAATAGGAAGATTTTTTTTTATTATTTTTTTTAAATTATTATTAGTCTTAATAACGGACCTAAATTAAGATAAAAATAGGAACACACTTAATGATTCGTAAGGTACTGTAATGTTAACTAATTAATTAAAAGAAAATCCTAAAAAAAGGCACATTATTCAGATCCAGGGGGGGTGTATGTAAGGAATAAATGGGAATTTTTTTAATTATTCTTAATTAAGGAATCTTAATTCTTAATTAAGGAATCTTAATTAAGATTAGACAGCTAATAAGAAAACGTAGTAGTTAATTATTACCCATAAAACACATACATACATACATGCACATGTACCAACAAACCTTTTCCTCTTTGGGTGGTGTAATTTTGATCTTCTTCTTTTTCGTCTTAGGAAGATTGAGCCCTAAATTCTGAAACTTTTCATCATCTTCATTTCCCCAAACTTGTGATTCCCCAGCATATTCACCATAAGCACCACCATCAGCATATTGTTCCAAGCCATCATCTTTTTCTTCTCTTAGCACCCAATCCAGGCCTTCAGTAGTTTCATCTTCATCGAAGCCTGGGTACTCATTCCACTCATTCCAATCAGTTGACATGTTTTCTAATAAAACCCTAACTCAACTGAGCTTGTAATGCAAAATGATTGTTACTTTACTTGCCTTACATCAACCTGTCTTGTTTTCCATTTTACTTTTCACCATTTTACCTTTTCTTATCTACCGTAATACTCACTTGGACGCTAAAATTTAAAATTTAAAAACTTAAAACATAACTTGGCCTCATGTTTTGCAGGGATAAAACGGTAAATTTCTAAAATTTCTTTTTCCGTTTTTTACTTCTTTTTTTTCAAGGATAAAAAGACAAATTAATATATATATATATCAAATCACATTGTTTATATAAATATTCACCATTATATTCCCCATAAGTGTTTTACATATTTATTAAAAATTAAAGCTAAATAATAATTATTCTCCTTGTACACATAGACATGTCAACTGTCATTACTGATATGCGAAAAATCCTTCAAACGGCCGGGTTTTTTTATTAAAAAAAAAAAAAAAATTGGAATCTATATTCATCATCAAAATAACGGTTTTTCATAAATCAAAATAACGCGCACTGAATGTTAACTAATATAAGCACAATATTCATCATCAAATTTTAACATCTTATCCGGTGTTAAGTTTGTCGGGATGGACATTGTACTCCTTGCCAAAGACAAAAGGGACAATTCCTTGAGGAGAGGCTGCCTAAAAATGCACACAGACCAAATGTAAGTAAAGCTACTGAACTAGGATACTGCGAGGGCATAGCGTTACAATAACTTGAAAAAAGTAGGTTTGAGCACTGCTTACCTTACCTGAACAATGGAAACATATAGAAAAACTCCTTTCAAAATCAAACCAGCCATGATAGAAGAATCAGCCATGACTGCAGGAGGTGTAAGGAATCTAATATCCTTTCTTTTATATTTTCATTGGATGTATAACATCACTAGAACTAACCGGAACTGACCAAGACTCAACATTGTCATTCCAAGACCAGTATCAGAAAGTATGGCTATCGATATTTGCAATAATAGCAGGGATTTTGACATCCCATCTTACAAATAGAAATTCAAGAAATTGTTTATATACTAAAGCACAATAGTTGCAGACGTATAATTTAATAACAATTCAAAAACTTTCATACTTGTATGAGACCACAGACGGGGGAGGCTGAAAAGGCCAGACAAGTAGCAAATATAACAGAGACAAGAAAAGACTAAGACATTTTAACGGATAAAGATTGACAAACGAAAAAGATATACAAGCCCAATAATTTAAGATATCATAAAAATAAAAAAACTTGAACAAAATATGCAGGAAACATGATTGAAGCATGATCATAAATAAGTGCATCTGATTCAAAGAATCGAACCAAAATAATAATGTAAATAACAGATCAGTAGTACGCACCTCATATTGGAAGCTTGTATCTGCTCCACAAAACCAACTAGTGTAGCGAGGTTCTTTTCGTATGCGCTTCAGCTCCTTCAATTCTTTGAACTCTCGAATAACATTATCTCGTATATTTGGTTAAAAAAAAAGAGAAATGAAAAACGGGAGTCTATTTTGCATTTGCTTGTTTGCATTTCTATTTTATGTTTAACCTTCTGTCCCCAGAACTATGTTATGTTATTTAGTATTTGTTGCACATTTAAACCACTTCAGTTACTGGTACTACATAATGAGACGAGGACATCTAGTTTAATCTTACTTCAAATTCCAGTATCAGTCTGTTGCTAGATACTGTTGTTGCTTGGATAAAAATATTAACTAAGTGTACCATCTAGTTAAATATGAAATTCAACTTTACGCTCATGTCACATGTGATTTCATCCTAGCACATAATCTTAAGAAAAGAACTAAAAGTTAAATATAAAAATTACTCCTCTGTTCTGTTCGGGAATAAAGTGAACTTCCAGTTGACCACTTTACATACTGATTTAAAACATCATAATTGCCCAAATACATTTCACAGTAAAATAGTCTTGTAATCTGAGTATTTGGAACAAAAGACATGAACTTAGTCAGATCAAACAGTCTTAATACTAGACAAATAAAATCAAGTAAACAACATTTCAAGTATCTAAAACATTTCCCCATCTAATCCA
This sequence comes from Apium graveolens, assembly GCF_009905375.1. Taxonomy (NCBI): domain Eukaryota; kingdom Viridiplantae; phylum Streptophyta; class Magnoliopsida; order Apiales; family Apiaceae; genus Apium; species Apium graveolens. The sequence goes on from NC_133649.1 coordinate 297,114,461, forward strand.
ATCTCGTGTCTGCTATGCCACTCCGCCACATGCTCACTCTTTTCAAGCCTTCAACGTTCAACTGTTTTTACAAACAAGTTATCAAATCTTAGCGACAACAGGAGCTGAACCAATACACCAATACAAACACAGAACAGGTTGAATCACATTCAAAATTATGCTTAAATCTTTTTCTAGAACATGTAATAAATATGAGGGAAACAGAATGAAGCATTTTTCACACATCTATTACATTCACTCTTCACATCTTTAGGTTATTTGATATAATGTATTGACTCTATAGAACCGTAGACTGCACAAAAACCAATATTGTTTATCTTCTAAATTTTACTAATTTGTTGCGGTGATCTCATACAGAGTAATAAAGATGGATTTTGATGACATTTATGTGTCGCTCCCAAGATCTATATCAGACAAGTTTGGAAAGGACTACTTTATCTGCGCACCTTCAACTTTACTAAATCAAGTGATCTATTTTTCTCTCTGAATAGATGTAACCCCAAAAATATCAATATAATGTTAATACCTGTATTGCGAGAAAAGACTAAGTGACTAAGGGTTCCTACAATATATTATATTAATCAGGTTTTGATAACATGGTGAACAATCGAATGATAAGGACCTGAAAGTTGAAACTGGGAATTAGGAAAATCTGAACAGAGATCAATAGTCTTAGATTTTACTCTTTCAACAACCTAGATAAGCTCCGGAAAAACTAATTTCATTTAACCACTCAAAATCCATACATCCAGTTTGGAAAAAGAGAGGAACATACATTAAGATTCAAGAAAGTTGCACACAAATACAAAATAAATTAACAACCAACCAAATATATTAAATATACTCAATATAAATCTAACCAGGGTACTCGTCAATAAGAAGTCCATTATGAACAAGAAATTTCGAACTGATGATATTAAATACTGCCCAAGCTGCCTCCATCCTAACATCCATCCTCACATCATCAGACACAAAATCATAACTGCACCCCCCAAGAGATTTAATCGTCTCCCATATAGCATCTATCTGTAATTTACGGTCAAGATATTAGATAGTTGCAAAGATGCAATATATCAACTTAAGTAAGATGCACAACATGATCCAAAAACCAACCTTGAACGGTATTCTCTTGGCAGCTAAGTTTGAAATTATCTGTAAAGCTTCCTTTTGAAAATTCTCAAAAGAATATAACATTCCCTTAAGACAGTTCCAAAATCGAGGAACTTCAATTAAAGACTGAAAAAATAAAGTCACAATAAATAATAAGCATGTATCATCAAGAACACTGCAGTGGCCGACGCATCTTTTAAACTTACATATAAGACGATATTTCATACTCCTCAACTAGTACAATGCATATTTAAACAATAGCTTTTATTTTAAAGATTACTGAGAGAACTGCAAACATGCTTTGCAAAATAAACTGGTACGACCGAAGATAATGCAAAAAACATTTTAATTTTTCAAAGCTTTTTTGAACTTTAACAATGATTCATTACGTGTAATATCTATTGCTTGAACATACCAGCATCTGGTCATCATCTCCCCATCTCATAATATTACCAACTACTCCAAGGGCAGAACCAGCAAGCATCTGGTCTAGATTTACCTTTCTCGACACACTTGCTCTAATTCCAAGTCGACACTCAGGACCCGGCGTATCGTGAAAACTGTACCACCAGTAAACAGTGTGAATAAAAATTAAAATTCAATTTGGCAACAAGAGAAAAGTACCAAATCCACTTACGAGATATAAACAACAAGTCTTTGCTGAAGCTTCTGCCAAACATTTTCTTCAAGTACCACACACCTTCCATAAGAAAGATATGACAGAGCGTAGCATGAGAATATGTGGACCATCCGATACTGATACGGCCACTTGAGACAGATGCTCTCTAAAATGGTAACAATGTTTGCTACCTGAGTTGATTTAAAATAAAAAGAATAGAGTTACTATAACCAGTTGTCCTGAAAAAACATACAAACATACAGAAGAGTGAACAAACAAATAACCTTTTCGGAGGAAAGGCAAGGAAAACTACTGTGTCCACGGCAGATTGTTACCAAAAACTTGGCTAAGTGTTCCATACCCCAATACACCTCTAAATGATTGCTAAGAGCTTCATGTGCAGCATCTAGAACACCCAAATCGATGATTACTTTTATACAATCGGGGAAATCATAAGTTACACGTGTCAACGCAATCACAGCCTACACATTTAGGTGGATAGTATCTCAAGTTAGACATGCAAAACGAATATATGGAATGCAACAAACTAAATTAGTAAAACATTACCGAAACTGCTAATCCATTCTCGGGATGATGCATAAACTTTATAAGTATCGGAAACAATTCCATCTGCATTTGTTCTCCCCATATACTCAACTTTGCCCGCGAGAGAATAGAAATAATTGGCCGCTGAAAAAAAGTGCTTACACACATAAGTGCCCTTTAATATGAATTAAAAGAATAAAAAGAAGTGCACAATGCATTAACAACAAACCTGAATGTCATTCCTCTTGTTTATGTTATAATCAGTGTTGTTCAGGATTTTAATAAGGAACTGAACTACACCAACATTTATACGACAAGCTGCCCTGGGGTCTGCTTGATAAAATTTAACAAAATTTAACAAAATTCCATTAATATGCCATGTTTCATCATGCATTGAAAAAAAAAAAAATTACCTGCACAAATGAACTCTTCGAAACTGCATATGTCCACCAACAGCTCCTCTAAGTTTTTGAAATTCACAATCTTGCGAAAATGCTTATCAAAAGCGTCTTGCTGAAATTTAGTAGTAACATAAGATGTCTTATAAAAAAATTTACACCGCAGGAAGTTGCATAGAATTAGAAGTTAGAAAACTGTGAGAACTTAAAACAAACATGTAATATGTTGATTTTATTAACTGCCAAAAACAAACACAAATATGATTACAAACACATATAAGTATGAATTAGGATGTGTATGTGTATACAAACCCATGTTTTGATGAAATGCAGCTGACTAAGAACAAGACGAGAAAAATGCACATCTAAAAAACCCGAGTGATTTATAAATGTGTCTTTTGAGCGACTCCTCAACATGTGGCTGCAATCATCCCTATCATCTCTATCCTTATAGAATCTACATAAGACAACAAAATTGTCAATTGCATAACCAACTAAGCATTGCACGATCATGAGAAACAAACCACTAACTAACTTGTACAGAATCCTAGAATTGTACATATATAATAATAGGGATTAGTGATAACAAACCCAGAATCATCAATTTCCGCGAGGAAGACACTTTTCGCGAGTAAGAGACATGCCATATCCATGAGCTTTTTGATCATAAGAAAGTGTGCTGCCTAAAAAGAAAGAGAATAAAAGATAAATAACTCCATTTTATGAGCTGCGAGAGGTAGTTTAAATGCACAATTACAAATCACAATATTTGTTTCCTACAAGGCACAAAATACAAAGAATATTAATAAATGTTCTTGAAAAGAAATATACTTGCTCTGTCAATAGAAAATACAACATCGAACTGCATGAAAAACTATGACCTAGAAACTCTCAAATGTCAAATCTATGATACACAAAAGTATCAATCAAGCAGCAACCCATCTTTTAAAGACTATGCAAAATGGAATAGAACAGAAAAGAATGAAATCAACCTGAATGAGATTAACCACAACAAAAGGGTCATTTGGGTGCCACGGCCATAATAAACGAAGATCTTGAGGTTTATTTTCACAGTAAGCAACAACAATGGATAAGATGTGCTTGCTGATGCCAGGAATACCGAAAACAAATAGCTTCTTTTCAGGATTTTTCTCTTTTTCTTTCAAATAACGAGCCTTCATTAATGGGGACTCCGAAACCGCCTTCTCCGTTATCGGAAAATCTGTGTGATCTTTGATACTTTTGTATATGATTTTTGCTTCTGTCATCTTTCCCAGAAGAGACCACTGTATTCCAATAAAAAACAGGAAAATGAGTTTAAGTAAAAATCAGCAGGACTCTTGTTGGGCCAAGTAACTAGGATTCTAAAAAAAATAGAGTGAGCAACCAAGGATCTATACACACAAATAAAAAGCATTCGACTTCGACAAACCCTAACAAGTTAACAATATCAATTACATACAAGGACGAATCATCTTTTACAAGAATTAAAGGGGATAATACATACGCAAGCACAAGCAAATATAATTATTACAAGCTATGAAAAAACAAACAAAGCATGCAATGTATCAGTGCGAACTTTACGAGTTTAGGTCAAAATCAGCAATTTGAATACAAAAGGCCGCAATTTGAATACATAAGTTTTAAATTGAATTAAAATAATGAGAATTAGATTAATTTGGAGACGAACCTGGAAAATATCGATGTTAGGGTTTCAACGTTCTAATTATTGGGGAGGGGGATTTTATAGATATTTAGATAGAGATAGGTGTTAGTTTAGGTGTGTTTATAAAAAGAGGAGGGTTTGTTCAGAGTTTTCTTTTACGCTGTGTGACAGAAACTTTTTTTGGAGAAAAAAGAAAAAAATGTAAAAAATACATTTCGTCCTCAGCTTGTTTCCGGAAAGAAAGTAAAAGAAAACTGCAGATTTTAAATAATAATCCAATTAATAATTATATACAAATTTTTTGAATAATATTTTATGAAATAACTCATAACTAAATTCTAGTCACGAGTCCCTTCTTTATTTTTCTAACATATAAGTTATTAGTTATTATATTATCAAGCTCCCTGTAAATATTAATATTAATCAAACTAACAAAATAATTGTTAAATTAAACTATTTTGAAATTTTTTACTACAAATATGTATTATACTTTTTAATTTAAAAATATGTATTATAGTGTTGAAAATTTATAAGTTACATAAGTTAAGTTAGTAATATATTGGTTGTTTACTCCCTACTTTTTTTTAACTTTCTAAGTAAACTTACAAAATTGTTAATGAGTCATATAAAGTTAAAAATAATAAAAATATAAAATGTTTTTGTAAATGATAGATCCAAGCGGGCGGTTAGGTGTTTAACGTATTTTTCACTTTTATAGGTTTAGATTGTTTTCCACACTTTTTATATTTGTAGTTGTAATTTAGAAAACACGGGAAAACGGTGTTTTCTATTTTTTCAGTTTTTTGTTTTGAAAAATTTATATTTGAACATGTTTTTCCAATTTTCTTAGAAAATTTTTCTGGAAAACAGTTGAAGTAAACAAACCCTACCCTCTAGTTTCCAGTTTTTGGATCGGAAAAAGGTTGTGTAATTTTCGCGTGACTAAATCGGAAAATGCTATTTAATTTATCGAGCAAAAATATGATTAAAAGATAAAATTACTCTCCTAATTGCATATATATCCTTTTTTAAAAAATTAATATGAGGACAACTAGTGTTTTCAGATATTTCAGCTCTGGATATTTTTTAAATATTAGTCTAGTTATTACTCCAAACTACCGTAAAAACCGATTCCTCCACCGAAATTATTTCTCAAATAAAATTTTGTATATACATAAATAATTTATTATTTGAAAATGTTAAAATATGTTTTTTTGCTTCATTTAATATTTTTATAGTAATTTTGTAACAACGGATTTGGTTTTCATGAACCAAATTTTTTTACTTTATTTTATTTAATAAAATTTGAATAAGAATCTATATGATAAAATGTATTTAATAATTTTAAATTTGTAAAGAAACATCGATACGTTTTTTATTGCAATTTGATCACTACTAATATTTTTTTGTAAATTTATGAGTTAACCCTCCTATATTTTTTATAATCTTAGATCTTGATTAACTCAAGAACTCGATTATATATATCGGGTTCATTGTATATTGATTAAGAATATCTTATAACTAACTGGAAAATTATTAATTATTGAAGATCAAAATTTTAATTTATTTTAATCAAATTTATTACATTCATTGTTCTTTTATAAATTTTTGTATTTTATTTTATTATGTAATTAAAGAGTAATAATTTTTGAATTGACTATCATATATATGTTCATAAAATCTTGTTATGCACACATATTGTTTTTATTCTAATTAAATTGTTTTTTGCATTTTTAAATTTACAAAAAGAGTGTAGGATATTTAACCGATAAAAATATATTTTGCATTTGCCAAATCTTATTTTTTTTTTAAATTTCGCCATAGTTATTAACGTCTATGATGTACATTGACAGTTAGATATACCAAAGTTAATAAAAGAAGACATGTAGTTTTAGCTAGTGTAACTATGAAAAATATTGATAAGACATAGACCTGACGAATATATATAATGTAAACAATAGTTATTATATATTTTAATCATAATTTTTAATCATAATTTTCGTAATTTAGAAATAAATAATTTATAAAATAATATTACAAACTACATGATGTTATTTTTATTAGATCTAATTTTCATATTTTATTTTATGTATTTTTAGATATTTAGTGCAATGAAATATAACATAGAGAAGGGTGATTGTGTTTCTTTAGATTTTAATTAACTTGGAAAGTGTTTGGCTTATAATTGAACAAAACATATATGAACTTATAGATATAAATTGTTTAAATATAAGCAAATAAACAAATTATCAAAAATTCACTTAATTTTATTAATCAAATCTGTTTGCTACAAATTTGTGTTTTTAAAAATAAGAACTCGGCTACAAATCTTGAGAGTAATACAAGATATTTTCTAGATATGTATGATAACTTCTAAACTAAGCACATGTGCATGCTTTATAGACCAACAACACGGGTTTACAAAACTTTCACTAAAATGTACAAACACGGTTTCTAAAGTTATCTTGTCTATTTTAATTTCTGGTGTTAGTAAATCGTGCAGAATCTTGTAGGTTTGTGACCATCCTTTGTACAGTGAATCTTGACCCTTGATCTTGTATTTTTTAAATTTCTTTTGTAGACATTCCAATTCAGTGATAGAATTGTTTATTGACTGATAATCTTGAATCTTCCACTTGTCTGCATTCTGAATTATGAGATATGTTCTCGATGTCTCTTTTGTTCTGTAGAGACGTGACATATTGATAAGTAAAATGACTTATCGATATCTTGAGTTCTTTACATGTGTTAATGACTTGTCGAGGTCTCCAGTTCTCGATATGTAGAATAGCTTGTCAACTTCTCCAGTTCTATACATAAGCTTTTGATTTGTCGACATCTTGAGTTCTTTACATGAAGATTTTGACATGTCGATATCTCTAGATCTCTACATGAGAAAATACCTTGTCGATATCTCCAGTTCTCTATATAGACTTTATGACTTGTCGATATCTGAGATTTCTACATGCAAATTAACTTATCGATATCTCATGTGACTTCTCGACAAGCCATTTTGGACTTCTCGACATACTCTCGATATCCTTTAATATGTGACTTGACGATATTTGGCTTAGAATATTTTTCTTAAAACAGCTTTATTCATATCCAAGCTTCTATACTTCTTTATGAGACATGATCAGGATTTGATCTTCTTCTAGAGTTTATTATTTAGCTTGAAGACTGTTCACAGAAAAATCTTCCAGTCTAATATACTACACATTTTTACAAACTCAAAAAATACAATTACAGAATACATTATTAGATTATCATACAACTAATTGTTAGGGCTGTCAGTATGACTTAGTCTTGTTATATACAGGCATGTCTTGCACAACAATCACCCCCAATTTGTGAGAAGATTATTTGTCACAAATTCATGCCTGATAACAAAACTAACCCCAAGCTAAAATCAAATACAATTAGACTGACAAATTTACAAAGTTCAACTTTATACATCTTGTAGTTACAATCAATATTGAATTACATGACTTATCTAAATTTCTCATAACCAGTTTCCCTTCTAGTTAGGTACTTGAGCTTGACTAAAACTTTAATTTCTTCAATAATCTCAGTTCCCCTTAGAGTTTCCACCAGTCTGAGTCAATCGGCTAATGAGTAACTGTCAAGCAAATGAATCTTGTATCTTGCAAATTTATGAGTTCTTATATTAAGAAAGTGTTCATTTTCATATAATCTACTCAGCCCCCTTACCTTTTAGTTCATTAGACATTTGCTCAAATATCTAAAACTCCTGAGCATATTTTCTTTCATTTTCATCCCTTTCAGCCATTTCCCTTGCCTGCCTTATGTTTCTCTTTCTCAATCTCTCAGTCAGCTCTCTAAAATCTGAAGGAGGGAATATAACTCAGTTCACGTGCTCTGAAATAAAGCCAAGAGTTGTCTGTGGGTCGAATGTTTATTGGGCTCTGGCTCATCTTTAATTATTTGTTGGCATACTTGGGTTATTTGTGGGGACTCTTTCACAAGTTATCAAAGAAGAATGATTATCAATTTATTTACATTGAATAAATTGAGATTATGTAAAGTGTTTATTTAGAAATATTAATATTTTAATTTTAAACTAAAAATTAACAATTTAATAAAAACATATCAGAATTAGAACTTTAACACTTTAAGTAGCGAATATTATTAGATATTGCATAAATTTATTTTATAACTTGTTTTCGTGTCATATATAAAATTATTGAGTCTAATTACAAATTTGAGCATTTCTCAACGCATAATTTCGAAATATAAGGTATTTGAAATTTCTTTTGTCTTCTTCGAGAAATTGTTCAATAAAGGAGACGAAAGAAATTCAAATACCTTGTCTCCTTTATACAAATAGCCATATAACATATGACCGATAAAATTCTTACTGTGTCAAGTATGTAGGCTTATAAATAAATTAAGTGCAAAAATCGAAGCGCGGTTGGGAATAAATATATGAACAAATATATTATAACTTTAAGAAAATGTTAAATGAAGCAACTTTGGTGAATATAATTAATTATTACGTAAAAAAAAATTTTGTTTTTAAGTAGTTAATTGTTAATATTGTTTATTAGTTATTCCATTGAAGTAAAAAAAAAGTCTCACTTTTGTTGTTTTGCAATTTATGAGTCCAATTGGCTTAGACTTAAATTTTAAACATCTGATCTAAAATTGCTTAATAATCACACATTAATCTTGCAAGAAACCGGATACATCAAGAAAATCAACACTTGCATTTTATCCTGTCAAAATGAACGTCTCCATTTAACAAAAATTCATAAATAACTCCACAACCACTGATACACTAAAGAGCTAAATGGATAATCACTAACTACCTATGTGAAAAAAATGTAAAATATATAAATTCTAGTTAATTTAAAAATAAGAGGCAAGAAAATAAAATTCATATACTTTAAATATTTTGACAGACCAGATAGAACCTCAAGTTTGGTTGTATTGTAGCAACACCAAAGTAAAGTATTCCAAATTTGAAAGTCAACAAATGACATAATATGTCCAACTGATCCATAGATGCATCTCTGTAATGGGATCATTTACCGGCAACATCTTCGTAATATATCTCTTCAATGTCATTGTAGCGAAGAGAGACCAAAACTATATGAGATAGAGTGGTGCAATTTTTCAAGTATTCCTGAAATAATAAGTTATAATGATTGTAAAATATGACTTAGCAGAAACACTATTTTTCACTGGATTAGGTCAATGAATGTACAGTGGTGAACATATAACAGCAGGCTCAGTTGTTGCCATAAAAAATGACATAGTTATCATTTAAACCACGATGCAACCTTACTCTATCTACACCCGTTGCCAATCCCCTAGGTATTGCCATCACGCTGCAGAACAAGAGCTCGTGTGAAACCTTTTATTTATGGCATAACCGCGGTAAAACATAAAAAAATATTATGGTCGCCTAACATGGGGTTGTAGGTACGATAAACTCGGCCAAAATATGACACCCGAAGGGCCCGACACGCACAATCCTATCAGCGTTCAATTTATTTTCTTTCATCGCATAAATGAAGTGTAATTCTCACAGCATATCATTCTCACCAATTTGTTCTCCATTTTCACGCACCAAGAATAAAATGGTATCAAAGTATTTAGGAAAAAAATAGTATCAAACTGTGTGGAAAATTATGGGGTTTGAATTAAAGAGAAAAACGAAGGTCTAAATATAGGGTGACCATTTTTACGTAACCTTAAATTTGTAGGCAAGGTCAACCACGGCAGAAAATTATTCTTCGGTTGTTGACAAAAAAAATAAATCAGTAATATGGTGTTTGAAGTATTTGCCATTATTAGATCATGAATTTTAACCCCCGGAAAACCTAGCTTGTGCATCTATAGTAACAAAAATGCTCATTTGGAGCACAATCTGAATAATTCGATAAAAATGGAGAGCAACAGAATGTAAACAGATCAACATGAAATAAAACTTTTTACTTTAACTTGGAGGTGTACATGCCACAGGAGCATAACACTCACTGATTATAATACAAAAACTAAAATAGTCAAAATCGGAGCTTCTAATAAATATGACATCCCATTTAGTTCAAGCATTTCAGCAAGTTCTTTATTTCCTTGTCGTTAATAAGGTAGAGTAAGACGATTTACCATGCAAGAATAAACAAATGGTTTGAGTCAGCGACAACAATCTACATGTCACACACAAAGATTGAAACCAACTCGAAAATAGTGAAGGTCGGCTCAACAAAGCATCAATTCAAAGGTGTAGACACCCAAAGGATTAGCTCAGAATGGATATCAAGTAATTTGTTATCTTTATTAATTATTAGAAAATGAATAATTGGGTTATCAATGGGACGAAAATATTTTCCCTATATAGGATATCCTACTTAGGCCATCAATTGCACTCACACATTGATTTGAGGGGAAAATTATGTATGTCTCGTGTCTTGACAAAAACTTATGTCTCTTGTATTGTCTACATTGTTACTTGTGTGTTTCATCTATACTCAGACATGGTTGAAGGGGGCATAACACACAAAAGAAGAAGTGATTGTTATGGTCACCTAACATTAAACGGAGGGAGCACAACACTTGTGTAGTTGTTTCTTTCTATGTGCGTTTGTGTGCATATTTGTATGCGCCACTTTCATATTCTATCCTCAGATAAGTAAAACCTAAGCAATTTATATGCATTACATCTATTTTTTAAAAGAAATGTATAAAAATTGTATTACACAAAAATAAACATCAAATAAAGAACCTTGGATTACAACTAAAAATGCTCAGATCACAAACAAAGAAGCTTGGATGATAGATGCAGAAATCCGCCCCCTTCCAATTTATTAGACAATGTTATAGACTGGTTATTGACTTTTTGGCGATTGATTAACCCACGTTAAAGTTTGTTCATATTATTTATTTCTACATTCAAATCCCGTTCACGTTCATTATCACAACTTTATGTTTACATTGCTATTACAGTTAGCCTATTACTTTAGAATAAGAGAAAATGCAATAAACTAAGACTAAAAGAAAATGCCAATAATAATAAAATATAAGACCGGATACCTGGGCAGGAGGTAAAGATGACACCCAATATGATGCATGCGTCGGAAGAAGGCCTAGTGTATTGAGCTGCAACATCAAATGCAATATGAAAAAGAGATGTAGTTAAAAAAAAACCACTAACAAATATATGATAAAAATAATTTTCTTATAGGACGAATGAGATCAATTCTACTATCCTTGTAAGGTTCAAAAACTGAAAAAGAAGGTTCAAAGACAACCTGCAGAAGCTGATAACTTAAGGGTATAGAAAACAAATGCTAAAACTTGAGTAACTATTTACCCAAGACACTTTAAACCATCAATGTGAGGTTACTAACAGACAAGTAGGAAATATCTGATGGTATTTGATTACAGTATACCTGCCACCAATTCTTTTGATTAAATTTTATTATATTAGTATTTATTTAGAATACAACTGTGGTATATATATAACTTGTAATAACAATGGAGTCGAAGGTGTAGATTCAAACCTTTGTTAGTGTAGGTGCCCTAGAGGCAATACATTATTGTTATGGATAAAAAACTAAGATTATTATTTGCTGTATTTATCACTAAGGAACGTGAGCTTCAAGGCTCGATTTGACTGCTCTTGTGTTTCGTGACTCAATCTGCCTTAACAAGATGCCTACGTACCTTGCTGACTGCCAAGGATCAAGTCAAAAAACGTAGTTCTGATTTGTGGGGTGAGGCCCCTTATATAGATGTGGGAGTCCTTGAATTGGACTTGGTATAGGAGACTTGGTGGACAAGTCTCTGAATTAGGATAGACTTAGGAGTCCTAGAAAGTAGGAAGCTGATTCCTTATCCTATGAGGTCCCTTGGAGGCCAATCTACAAGGATTTACATCCCCACTAGGACTTATCTTAATAGCTGTTTTCTCCCTTATTAATTAATTATGAATTTAATTAATATTCAGGGTTTTGGGCCTTCTTTGTTCCATCAGGCCTGATCTGGTCCATCAGGCCTGATCAATGTGGTAACCTTTCTGGTCTGAATATCATACATCTTCTTATTGGGCCTAGCAGCCCACACCTTATTCAATCAATACAATATTTAATTATACAATCAGGATTTATTTATCCCTATCATTTGCCCCCCAACTTTTGGGAAACATTGATTAGGTTTCGTAGAAGTTAAGTCTATTCATTCCCTTACAGGGTTTCGTTTTTGCGTAAAGTGTGGAGCGACCTACACGTTTACAAAGATTTTTCCTTTTATTCAGGATTTATCTTAATTTCCAGGAATTTTTCCCTTAATTCCGAGATTTTTCCCTAATTTTCTGGATTTTCCCTTAAATTCTGGGATTTACCCTTAATTTCTGGATTTTCCCCTAATTTTCTGGATTTTCTCCTTAATTTCTGGGATTTATCCTTAATTTCTGGATTTTCCCCTTAATTTCTAGATTTTTCCCTTAATTTATGGGATTTATCCTCATTTTCTGGATTTATTCCTTATTTCTGAAAATATTTCAAAAATATTTTAAGGAATTTCCTCAATTTCTGTAATTTTTCAGGAATTTTTCTTTCTTTTTCTTCCCTCTTTTTCCTTTTTTTCTTTCTTTTCTCTCTTTTTTTTATACAGATTTCGACCAAGAATCCTATTCGACCAGGATCCTGGTCGAATTAACCTTCATTCAGCCCTGGTCGAAGGCTTTTCGAGGAGGATGTGTTCGAGCAAGAATCCTGGTCGAAATTCGGCCAGGATTTTTTCCTGTATATTTTTTTTTTGTATTTCGAGCATGATTTTTTTCGACTAGGGTTTTCTTCCCTTTCGGTCAGGATTCCTGTTTTTGACCGAATTAACCATCTTTTGTTGCCCAGGTCGATGAAAATTCGGGCAGGGATCGTTCGACCAGGATTTCATCTTGTTTCCTGGTCGACAGGGTCAAGAAACAAGGTCAAACATTATTCTGGCATTTTGGTCGAAGAACAATCATTTTCGACCAAGAATTTTGGTCAGAATTCCTTTCTTGACCGAATTAGCTTCTTTTTTCAGTCCTGGTCGAGGGAAATTCGACCTCAGACCATTCGACCAGGATTTCTTCGTGTTTTCTGGTCGACGGGGTCAAGAATATATACATATATTTTTTGTATATGCTTGGATTTAGGCCCTTAATTCTGGGCTAAAACTTGGGCCCATTTTAACTGGGCTTATTTTCTTATTGGGCCTATTTTTCACAGGCCTTTCATTTGGGCCCTTAGTTCTGGGCCTTCCACCCCTTTTTCTTAAAAACCATGTGGGCCTCAAACAGGGCTTTTTGTTTTTGAGCCTTGGTAATGGGCCTTGGTCTTTATTATTGAATCAGGCTGGGCTTTTTAAACACTTGGGCCCTTAACTGGGCTTGCTTTTTTCTAAAATTGGGCCCTTTTTCTGAGCTGGGCTTTTACTTTCTAAGCCCAAATTTCAAATTCTTCTAGGGTTTTTCTGGATTCTTCCAGAATCTTCAAAAAACTCAATTTTTTTCTCTTGAATTTTCCAGGAATTTCCTGGATAATTCCAGAACCTTCTTATTTTTGGGCCTGAATGGGCTTTTCTAGGCCCAATTTCCCCCTTTTTCCTCCTATATAAAGGTGGGAGGAGTGCGGTTTCATTCACACTCTTCACTCTTCATTTCATTCATTTCTAAAATACTCCAACTTCCTCCCCTCTCAACTTTCCTCCTTTAGTTTCCAACCTCCTTCCTTTCAAAGTTTCCAGGCTTTTCCAACTTTACTAATGGCTGACAAGAGTTCCGAGAGGGCGGCCAAGATAGCCTCGGCTTCAAAACGAGGTAAGGATATCGAGATCCGTTCTTCGTATATGTCTTTAATCGATATGATTAACACTAGGGGGATGAATATCCCTCTACTGCACATCTCGATTCTTTTAATCATTGTAACACTTGGCACAACATTGATTTCGATAAACTAAATGCACGTTATAATGTCCTTCCTCCTCTTAGATTAGTTCCAGTCTCTGGTGGTGACCGTACTTGCCACTGGAAACCCGACACTCTCTTTATTTATACAGATGCCCTTAATGCTGGGCTTAGGTTTCCTTTCTATCCTTTCATTCCTCATCTTTTAGCTGATTTACAAATCAACCCGTGTCAGCTTCCTCCAAACGCTTGGAGGAACATTTTATGTTTTATGGTCTGCTGCCTTAGGGAGGGTTTTCCCCTTTCTGTAGCTGTTTTTAGGAAGGTCTTTCAGTGCTATAATAGCTCTTCCAGTATTTGTGGTTGGGTCTATGTTAAGCAAAGGCCCAAAAGTAAACATATCTTTAACAGCGCCTCCATTCCCGATAACAACCAAAATTGGAGGAATAGTTTCGTTGGGTTACGTTGGGAGAATGGTGACTGGGGCACACTCTTCCGATCTTCCTCGGGAAGGTCAGTGATGTTAGCCTCAAATCCATTCACTTAACTTTTGAGGAAACTATTATTTATAATGGGCTTACTCAGGATGACGGCACTACTACCAGCTGGACTCTCTTGGAGGAGTTCTCCCTCATTCACGTGGGACTATCCTCTGTTTCTCAACAGGGTATTTTTCTTCCCTTCTCAACTTTATTTCATTTCATGCATTATTAACACCACTTATTTTGTTTTTTGCCTTGTTTTGCAGCTGCTAAGGAGATGAACGAGGACAATGTTCCTCCCGTTGAGGAGACTGCTAGGATGAAAAAAGCTCGCCTTGCAGGCCTGGACACCCGAGGGAAGGCCACGGAGCCTAGCTTCTTGAGAAAACACAAGGAGCCTATGGGGGAGGCTTCAACTGAGGGAGCTGAGGGCCACAACGCTCCTATCACTGCTGTTGTTCTTGCTGCTACTGCTACAGGCGCCTTCCAGCCTCTCTGGGGATTCCGCCGAGGGGATACCGTGGTTGGATCCACGAAGCATGCTTGGGATTGGTCTTACCATGGCGTGACTCCCAAGGATTTTACTGACGTGGTGGCCACCCCTGACCTTGAGAGGATAAAGCTCATGGGAGCTCAGTCTCTGGCTTCGGTATGCCTCCTCCCTTTTTTTTTATCTCTCTTACTTGTAGCATTCTCTTGCCTTATATTTTGTTAATTACTTTATTTCAGTCTAACGCCTACTTTCAAGGCGCTGTGAGGCAAGCCGAGTCATGGAAGCGGGCTTCCGATAAGGCTGACAATGCCCTCAGGAGGCAACAGAAGAAGTATGCTACTCTGGAGAAGAAGTTCAAACGTAAGGAGGAAGAACTCGGGGAGTCTAACGCCGAGCTGGTGGTACTTCGGGCGGAGAAGGACAAAGCTATAGATAACTACCTGGACTCGGAGGAGTTTGCCCAGTCCATGGGGATTAGGGATGACTCAGTCTTTCCCGGGTTTTTTAGGACTGGTTGGGACACGACCCTTGGGACCGTGAACGAGGCTTGTCCTGATATTAACCCGGCGGATTATGTCTGCCCTGATGACGAGGCTTTGCTACAGAGGTTTCGTACCCGAGTAGTTATCTCGGATCATGTTCCTCAGGATCCGCTCCTTCCTCCTCCCGAGTCTTCTTCTAGGCCTGCTGAGGACGACAGCTCTTCCTCCTCCTCCGAGACGACAGAGACATCTAGCGAGAGCGGAGGGGATGATGATATGGATGCCGAGGGCACCTCAGCTCCTTAGAGCTTTCCCAGCCCTGCGTGGCTTATTTTCTTTATCTTATTTTTAAGACTTTATTTATCAAACTCTTGACTTTGTACGGCCCTTCCCAATTCGGGGCAAGCTTCCCTTTCTGTCCTACCCCAGAAGCTTCTATCTTCCTCAAGACTAGGTCACCTTGTTTAAAGAACCTTTCTTTAACCCTTAGGTTGCAGTAGAATGAAGCCTTCTTCTGATATCCTACTATCTTTGCATGCGCCCCATCTCGCACTTCATCGATTAAGTCCAGAGCCAACCTTTGTCCTTCCTCATTTTCCTCAGCATTGAAAGCCTGAATCCTTGGAGAGAAATGTGATATCTCTACGGGAACTACTGCTTCTGCCCCATATGCCAACAGGAAGGGAGTTGCTCCGGTCGTGACTCTACAGGTAGTCCTATAGGCCCATAACATTGGAAGTATCTCATCCACCCAATTATATCTTGACTTCTCGATCCTCTTCTTTAGTCTATCCAGGATTATTCGATTTGCTACCTCCGCTTGCCCATTGGTTTGCGGGTGAGCCACAGAGGTGAACCGTAACTCAATTTCATTTTCTTCATAGTACTTCTTGAATTCCTCGTTGTTGAATTGTGTTCCGTTGTCGGTGACTAGGATACGGGGAATTCCATACCGGCACATAATATTTTCCCACAGGAATTGTGCAAACTGCTTAGTTGTAATTTTGGCCAAGGGTTTGGCTTCAATCCACTTGGTGAAATAATCAATGGCTACAATCAGAAACTTTCTTTGTGTCGTGGCCATGGGGAAAGGCCCCAGAATATCCATTCCCCACATAGCAAATGGGATGGGCGAGTTGATAGAGGTTAGCATCTCGGGGGGTTGTCTAACAACAGGTGCATGCTTCTGACAGCGATCACACTTCTTCACATATTCTTTGGCATCAGCCATCATTTCTGGCCAATAGAAGCCTAAACGAGTTACCTTATGAGCCAAGGCCCTGCCCCCCAAGTGTTGCCCACAAATACCTTCATGCACTTCTTCAAGAGCCAAGCGTGCCTCATCGGGCCTCAGACACCTTAAGTAAGGAACCACGAAAGATCTTTTGTACAGAATCCCATCTATCAAAGAGTACCTTAGTGCCCGAACAGCTAACTTCTGTGCTTCAATTGCATCATTTGGCAACCAACCAGTTTGAATGTGAGCCTTAATGGGATCAATCCATGACGTCCCCAGGCCTATAGGAGCCACAAGCTTAACATCTATGCTTCGCGTCTTTAAAACACGGAAGTACACACTCCCTGAACTTTCTTCTATCTCGGATGAAGCAAACTTTGATAATGCATCTGCCTTAGCATTTTCCTCCCTTGAAATGTGCTTAACATGGCATTCATTGAATTGTGTCATCACATCTGTAACACCCCCCAGATCCGGGGTCGGGGATCCGGGTTGTCACGGTCTTTCTTTCCACAATATCACTTCACTTAATTAATAACAAATAACCTCATGCTGTGACCCCATACTAACACACACCACAACCCGTTATAGTCTCAGAGATGAAATTGAAATAAGTACAAGTCTTTGAATCCACCATTTAAAAGTTATTACAACCCAAAATGATTGCTTGATAAATTTACAGTTAATTGCCATTATCTGCCACAAGTTATAATTATACATAATTTGATTCTCAAAAGTAGATGGTCTGAACTACAATGGATCTACCTCTGCAGCTATAGCAGCTACAACATCATCGGGAAGACGCGGGACGCTTCCCACGCGCTTGCGCTGGGTCTGCTGGAGTCTGGCCATCTCTCCTAACTGTTGTTGTGTGATGAAGAAATAAAGCAAGAGTGAGCCTTACAGCTCGCAAGATAATATATATAGTGATAACAATAATATAAGTATCTAAATGGATACTTAATAGAATCTCTATCATATGCAAGATAATTACTTACTAGATATAAGTAAAAACAAGGAATGAAGTTACCAATACTTCACCACACTTATATCATTTATAAAGCTACTTGAACTACCCCCGTTCAAAGTATTATAAGTTTTAAGAAAAACATCCCATAGATGAGACCACAAGTTAAGACTTGAATAGATTCAATCTTTGAAATATTATTGAATGAAAAAGTTACGAGATACTTTATTTAGTCCCGATATATATATATATCCACATATATATCTCTTTAAACATTTCCTGGAACCTCTGTTATGTAAAGTATGAACAGAGTTTGAAACATCCAATGAATTTTGGAAAGGAAAAGAATTTTGGCATAAACCAGATATCTTGCTGATCAGGCAAAGATACCAATAAGTAACCTTTTCTACTAGTAGATGGATGAATCCCCCACCGGTCATCACCCTGGCCTCATAAGGACCTTGTGCTGGACCGCCACCCGGCCTCTTACGCGTTGATGGACTGCCACCCAGCCACTTACACAATAATAGACCGTACCCCGGCCTGTCGCTTATGCCGACTCAATTAGATGGGCTTACTTCCCGAACATTGGGCAAGTAATCAATTCATTTACCAAAACTGCAACCTCGTTGCGAATATAAAATACACCACAGAGCCGGATTCCCCAGGTTTTGAGCGAGTATTTAAATCCCCTTAAAAAGGAAGATCTAAAATATAAAAATGAGTTTTGGGATCCGCTCTAACTTTAAAAATCATTTTGAAGACTCGAAAACACTTTATAGAGTGTTTGGAGTAAAGCTGATTTAATGAAGTAAATCAGTCCCCAGAATATTTAGAAAATGACTGAATATTATTATTTAAATAATATTCCCATAAAGAATAATCTTTATCAAAATAATTGAAGTAGAAGTATTAAAACTTATACTTGAAATGAGTATTAAATAACCAAAGATATACTTATATGAAAGTACTATCTTTAATTGAATAATCGAAAATAAGTTTGATTATTGACACCTTATTCTTTAATAAAATAAAGAGTATATCTCAGCAAATAATCGGAGTCATAGATCCTCAAATGAATATTCAAATAATATTCATTAAATAATATAAACTGAGTCATAAGCCCTCGAATGAATATTCAATAATATTCAATAAATAAATAAATAAAAGGAGTCATACGCCTTCGAATAATATTCGAAATAATATTCAATAATAAAATAAAGTTAAAGTTATCGAATAAATCTTATTCGATTAATAGTTTGGAAAACTATAACCATATATATATATAAATATATATATATATATATCCATATCCATATATACAAAAATCTACTCGGGATCCTCGACTCCCGGTTTTAGAAAATATTTTCACCTTTGGGTCCCTATACTAAGGTTTTATGCAAGTTACCGCTATCCTCTAGCATAGGTATTATCAACTGAACCAACAGATATATATTTCAAGAATATGAAACAGGCATGCATATATACCATATCACATGCTACAATATATCACAAGAATTTGCTAAATAACCAATATGCATTTATCGCAAGATCATGCATATACAAATGTATACATCACAACAACAGTATAACGGATAGAATACTTGCCTGAGCGACTTGGGGTGATAAAAGGCTCGGGACGAGTCTGGTAACCTATAAACAACAAGTAAGTTGGAATTAAACCAAAATCACTTGTAAATCTATACTTTAACTAACTTAGACTCTAACGCTTGTTTTGCGCTCACTGATTTGCTTAAGTCACTCGGGTACCCTCGGCTCCACCATTTTTAATAATTTAACCTTTACGAGTTTTAAAGCGATTCCTTCGCGAGTGTCTTACCAACTGCCTAACACACTTACCATAAATGTTTCATACATTAATTAACCCTTTTTGGTCTTTAACCTATGTTTCAAAGTAAGGCGAGGGAAAAAGTTTCGTTCGCGAAACGCCGTTACTTGAAACGGTCGTTTCTCCTAAACCGTGCATCGGAATCGAACGAACTACATATCAAAACGAAGCTCGTAACATGAGCTATCTAATCATGGCAGTGGTCATAATCTAGCAGGGGGTTCTCGGGTCCTAATGCTATGCACAAAAACAGTCCAAAGAAAATCGGACGTTACGACGGCTATGTTTACGCGATTTCCCAATTTTAAACCATTCAAAACCAACCACAAACCAACCTCAAATCCAACATACAACCAACATCCATCCTTATCACATCATAACAACCCCAACCAATTCAATTTAATCATTCATACTTATGCCTAAACTTAACTTTAATCATACTTAAGTTCTTTTAATCAAAACCACAACATTTACCATTCCATTTCACTACCATTCCAAATCCCAAACTCTAAATCACAACAACAAGCTACAATATCATCCTACTAATCAAAATCATCTTATAATACATAGGAATCTAGGGTTTGGAGATGGTATACCTTCCTTGAAGTGGTGGGAGGAGCTAGGAAGCCTTAAGAAGCTTTGAGAAGTCTTAAGAATGCTTGGATCTTCAAGAAAAACAAGAAAAATTTCAAGTTAAAAACTTGAAAACACTATTCATTGTCTTCTTCTTTGATTAAATGAAGAAGATTGAGAAGGAATTAATGGCTTAAACTCATGATATAGTCCTAACTAAGCATGAAGATGATTAGGGAATTATCTTACCAGTTTAGGAGGCTTGGATCTTGAGTTTTGAAATTCTTTGCCTTTAAAATGCTAAAAAGCCGAGAGCTCTCAAGAACAAGCCTTGGTTGCTTTTTGATTTTTGATGAAAATGATTTTACTTGGCTTGGTTGATTGGTTTTTGTGCTTGCTTTAGTCAATTACCTTCTTGCCCTTGAATTTGTGTGGTTCTCATTCAACCACACCTCCTTCCTTCCCATGTCATGCTTATGTCATCCTCATGATGTCATCCTCCCTTCCTTGTCCTCTTTCTATTGGTTGGATGACATCATTCCCACTAATCCCTTTGATTAACTTCCTAATCGTTTGCCTAATGACCGCTGATCTGTTATACGGTTCGCTTAACTTTCGTTCTCGTTTATCGTTTGAAGGATCATACCCGGGATCTTATTACTTAGGTTCCCTTAACCTTTCTCAATACATTATATTCCTTTTTATGATCCTCTATTATAATCCTTTAATTTAAATCCTTTTTATCCTGTTACCTTATACTCAATTCTCTCTGTATCTTGTGGATTTCCGGGAAAAACCAAAGTGTTCGGAATTGGATTCTGACGATCTTTACATACACTTATATACTTCATAGAGTACTAATAATATCCCAGAATATCCATAACAGAACCCCTACATAGTGTGGCATGAAAAGTTTCTTCATTCAGCTAAAACACTATTCACAAGGGTTACAAAAAGTTGAAAA
The DNA here is from genome assembly GCF_009905375.1 of Apium graveolens. Taxonomy (NCBI): domain Eukaryota; kingdom Viridiplantae; phylum Streptophyta; class Magnoliopsida; order Apiales; family Apiaceae; genus Apium; species Apium graveolens. Next base: position 297,135,760 of record NC_133649.1, read on the forward strand.
TTTTGGGGTTATTACAGTCTCCCCTCCTTAAAAGGATTCCGTCCCGGAATCAAACAGAAAACAAATGGGGGTACTTTTCTAGCATTGTGCTCTCTAGTTCCCAAGTTGATTCTTCCACGTTATGATTCTGCCATAGTACTCTGACTAGCTTGATCACTTTGTTCCGAAGCACCTGCTCCTTCTTATCCATAATCCTTACTGGCTTCTCCACGTAAGTTAGATCTGGCTGCATATCCACCTGCTCGTACTCCACTATGTGTCTGGCATCCCGATGATACCTCCTTAGCATTGACACATGGAACACATTATGAACTTGTTGCAAATTAGGGGGTAGGGCTAGCTCGTAAGCTAACTTTCCAATCCGTCTTAATATCTCAAAAGGTCCAATGTATCTTGGGCTTAGTTTTCCTTTCTTTCCGAACCTCATTAATCCCTTCCAAGGGGATACTTTCAACAGTACTAAGTCCCCTACTTCATATTCCTTGTCCTTTCGAGCTAGGTCTGCATATTTCTTTTGTCTGTCTTGGGCTGCTACAAGTCGCCCTCTGATAAGATCCACTATATCTTTGGTCCTTTGGACCACTTCGGGTCCGAGCATCTTCCGCTCTCCTACTTCATCCCAGTATAAGGGAGATCGACACCTTCTTCCGTACAGGGCCTCATAAGGCGGCATTCCGATGCTAGCATGAAAGCTATTATTATAAGAAAACTCGACCAACGGCAAGTGATCATCCCAACTTCCTTTAAGGTCTATTGCACAGACTCTCAACATATCCTCTAGTGTCTGGATGGTCCTTTCACTCTGTCCATCCGTTTGGGGATGGTACGCGGTACTCATATTTAACTTGGTCCCCGCACATTCCTGAAAGCTCCTCCAAAATCTGGAGTTGAACCTGGGGTCTCGGTCTGATACAATGGACGCTGGGACTCCATGTCGCGTCACTATTTCCTTAAGGAAAATGTCCACCAGTCTATCGACTGTGTATCTCTCATTGATAGGAATGAAATGAGCTGACTTTGTCAGTCGGTCTATAATTACCCAAATGGCGTCGTGATTGGCTTTCGTCCTTGGCAAGCCTACAACAAAATCCATCGCTATCTGTTCCCATTTCCATTCGGGAATCTCCAGGGGTCGCAAAAGTCCACTGGGTCTCTGGTGCTCTGCCTTTACTCTTTGGCAAGTCAAACACTTGTTCACCCATTCTGCTACGTCCCTCTTCATGTTGGGCCACCAGTAATATTCCTTCAAATCCCTATACATCTTGGTACTTCCCGGGTGAATGGAATACCTTGAACTATGGCTTTCATCCAAAATCTCATCTTTAAGTTCTTGAACATTCGGAACCCAAATTCGGTAGGAGTACCTCATTATCCCTTTATCATCTTTCTCAGTATGGATCTCCTCTCCAGTCATTGACTCTCTGCCTTCATTCATTATTTTCTCCTGGCACAATCTGATCTTTTCCAATAACTCTGGCTGCATTGAGATCTCAAAAAGCTTTTCAGTTCCGGTTCCGGTTACCTTTACTTCTATTTCCATTTTCTCAAAATCTCTTATTAATTCTTCCGAAGTCGTTATCATTCTGAGTCTTTCCTTTCTACTAAGGGCATCAGCCACCACATTGGCTTTCCCTGGATGATAGAGAATCTCACAATCATAGTCCTTGATTAGTTCTAACCATCTCCTCTGGCGCATGTTGAGCTCTTTCTGCATAAATATGTACTTGAGGCTCTTATGGTCTGTGAAAATCTCGCACTTCTCTCCATACAAGTAGTGCCTCCAAATTTTTAAAGCAAATACTATTGCCGCGAGCTCAAGGTCATGAGTAGGATATCTAACCTCGTATTCCTTCAGTTATCTCGACGCATACGCAATAACTTTACCGTGCTGCATAAGCACACATCCTAATCCTTTGTGCGACGCGTCACTATATATCACAAAATCTCCTTTTCCGTCCGGCAATGCCAATACCGGAGCCGTTATCAACCTTTTCTTTAATTCCTGAAAACTGTTCTCGCATTTCTCCGTCCATTCAAACTTCTATGTCTTACGAGTAAGTCGTGTCAAAGGGGCTGCGATCTTCGCAAAATCCTGTACAAATCTACGATAGTAGCCGGCCAATCCTATGAAACTCCTTACCTCTGTGGGTGTGGTTGGCCTTTCCCAATTTGAGACCGCCTCTATCTTGGAGGGGTCGACCAATACTCCTTCTTTATTGATCACATGTCCTTAAAACTGTACTTCATTCCGCCAGAATTCACACTTCGAGAATTTGGCATATAACTGCTCCTCTCTGAGTATTCCTAGAGCTATCCTCAAATGCTCTGCATGTTCTGCCTCAGTCCTTGAGTAGATCAAAATATCATCGATAAAAACTATCACACACTTGTCCAAGTACTTTTTAAATACTCTATTCATTAAATCCATGAAAGCCGCTGGGGCGTTGGTTAATCCAAAGGACATTACCAAGAACTCATAATGCCCATACCTGGTACGGAACGCTGTCTTGGAAATATCTTCGGGTTTAATCTTTAGTTGGTGATATCCAGTTCTCAGGTCGATCTTGGAAAAATAAACAGCATCCTTTAGCTGGTCGAACAGATCGTCTATTCTAGGTAATGGGTACCTGTTCTTTATGGTTAGCTTGTTCAACTCTCGATAGTCTATGCACAACCTCATGCTCCCATCTTTCTTTTTAACAAATAAAACTGGTGCTCCCCACGGAGACACACTGGGTCTTATCATACCCTTATCCAAGAGTTCCTGTAATTGGATAGCTAATTCCTTCATTTCTAACGGGGCTAACCGGTAAGGTGCTTTTGAAACTGGCGCCGTCCCTGGGGCCAACTCAATAGCAAATTCAATCACTCTATCGGGTGGTAATCCCGGAAGGTCTTGTGGGAATACATCTTCAAATTCGTTGACTACTGGAATATCTTGTAAGTTGGGCACCTCCTTCTGCGTGTCCACCACATAGGCTAGGTAGGCCCCACTTCCTTTTCGTAGCATCCTTTTGGTCTGAGCCATAGTCAAAAATTTCTGCGTCTGCCTCTTTCCTCTAAATATAACTTCTTTCTTCCCGGGGATATTTAACTTAACTTTCTTCCCTTTACAGTCTATCTGAGCATCGTTGCTAGATAGTCAGTCCATTCCCAAAATCACATCAAACTCCCCTAATTTAAAAGGAATCAGATCAACACTGAAAGATTGCTCCCCTATGCCTATCTCACGGGCGGGGTGAATCTGGTTAACAGGAATAATTTCATGATTGGCTATTTCTACTTGTAAGGGTTCTATCAAGGGTTCAGCCTTAAGTTTTAACTTACGCGCAAGGTCCTTTGATATAAAAGATTTAGTTGCTCCCGAATCAAATAAAACATTTGCACTGACTGAAATTAGAGAAAGGGTACCTGCTATCACATCTGAATCTTTCATAGCATCCTGGACTGTCATGTTGAAAGTCCTCGCAGTAGGTGGCTTATTGGAAGCAGCCCTGCTTGCTCCCGAAGCTGCTGGTTTGTTCATTGGGCATTCCCTCTTCCAATGACCTGGGCGTCCGCACTGATGACAAGTGGCGGTTGGAATGACGGCAGGGGTTGATGATGGGCACTTATTTGAGTAGTGGTCTTCCCGACCGCACTTAAAACAGGTTACTGGCTTTCCTTTACACTCCCCAGTGTCATTCCTTCCACATATGTTACAGGCTGGCAATGGGGGTCGAGACTGGTTGGAATAGGACATTCTTGACTTCTGGCCGCCCTGGCTCACACTCACACTCATTGGTCGCTTAAACCCAGTGTTCCTTCCTGGCAGGGACACTGCTCCTCGATTAAATCTAGTTGGGAAGCTCCTTCCTGCGGAACCTCCACCCATGCTCATACTTTTCCTCTTTATTCCTTTCTTCTCTCTTTCCTTCTGCATCTATTCACTTCCGACTTCTACAATCGTTGCCTTTTGCACCAGAGTGGCATAATCCGTAAGCTCAAGGATTGCCACCCTATTCTGAATCCACGGTTTCAGTCCCTGCTGAAACCTCCTAGCTTTCTTTTCCTCGGTGCTCACAAACTCCGGCACAAACCTTGATAACTCAGTAAATTTCGCTTCGTACTCTGCTACAGACAAGTTATTCTGCTTTAGCTCCAAGAACTTGAGCTCCATCTGGTTTTCCATAAACCTCGGGAAATACTTTCCCAGAAACAACTGACTAAATCTCTCCCAGGTTATAATAGCATCTGTCTCCATATTTTTCTTGGCCTCCCACCAGTAGTTAGCTTCTCCTTTCAGAAGGTAGGTAGCAAATACAGTCTTCTGTGCCTCCTCGGTACTTAAAATCTCAAAAGATTTCTCCATTTCCTTTAACCATGCCCTTGCCTCAACTGGGTCGGCTGATCCGTGGAACTCAGGGGGCTTAAGGGACTTAAAAGCCCTGAAAGAGTTTGCCACAACATTGTTACTTCCTTGAGGGGGTGGGTTGGGTTGACGTTCCAAATTCTGCCTTAGGAGTTGCATGAACTGGCCCATGGGATCCATGCCTGGGTTTGGTACTGGTTGTTCAACCTCGGTTTCTCCTTCTTCAGCCTCTATCTCAAATCCCTCAACATCATATATTTCCTCTTCCTCTTCATACAGGGAGTCATCCTATTCCACATAATCCTCATCTTCCTCTTCACTGTGTTCTTGGTTTCTATTGTCCTGATTATGGCTTCCATGGTCCTCAGATCCAGGGTTTGCCCTAGTTCCAATCTTTCTTGGCGGCATGATTCTGATAATAATAATAAAATTTTTTTTTGGGAAAATTCAACGTTAGGTCACAATCATATACAACATTGTGCCTTGCACAGCTCTTATAATGGGGAGAACGTATATCACAATTCTATTATTTTAAGAAAGTTCTAATATGAAGTGCAGTAATAATAATGATAAAACAGTGATCCCGTCACTATGGAACTGAACCGAAAGGAAACAAATATATACATAATGCGAGAAATACATAGTTTGATCTGGTCAAAAGTACAACAGTGCTACAGTCATCTGTCCCAAAAGTGATACACAAGAGTCTATCTGTCTAGTCAGAAAAAGGGATGCTATATACAAGTCAACTATCCCGGAAAATTGGCTCTTACTAAGGCCTCGGCTAACTAGACAACTAGACTATTCCATCATCAATCCTGAATCACACACCGGAGCGGGTCAGCTCCCAAACCCTTTCCATCGCACGACGGAAGATATAGTCAGCCTGCCGCCTGGAGATCCTACCATGCCTGTCCCCCTGGAGCGATCTGAGCCTCGCTCTGGATGTGAGCTCTATCCCCGTAAGCTCCCTCCTCAAGGATCGGGGTATAGAAGCCCTAGTCTCATAAGCTCGGGTACGCCTACCCGCCCTCTCTGCATCCAACTCCCTCCTGGCCTCATCTAGTCGGCCTTCGGCAACAGCCACTCGGGTCCTCAATACATCCTGAACATATCCATGAGCTAACGAAGACTGCCTGTGGGCAGGGTCAAGAGGTGGTGAATCCGGAGCCGCTGAGGGTGCCTCCTCGGTCTGCCTAGGCTCGGAAGTATGGGTCTCTGAGCTGTCATCATCAGGAATCCAAGATAGTGGTGGAGGGGTAGGGGCTCTAACCACCGGAAGTGTGGGTAATGGGATACCAGCATACACTACCATAGGTCCAACACGCTCCTCAGCTACTGGGACCTCATCCGGATCCTCCTCATCTGGAATAGCAATAACCTCTGTCTCTGACTCCTCTGAGGGGTCCTCCTCATCTGAAATAGCAATGACCTCCGTCTCAGGCTCCTCTGAGGGGTCCTCCTCATCCTCCTCCATCTCAGGCTCCTCCTGTTCCTCAACATCTAGCAATGCCTCATCATGCTCACGCTCGAACATCTCAGGGTCCTCTATCTCAGGCTCCTCCACATTAAACGAGCTAAGTTACTATCATGATACTTATAAGGGTTCCCGTAAGGGTTTTAACTGTCAGCACTACTTTAAGTAGTCCGACCATGAACTTGGCAAGAGTTCTTATTATCTTTGTGAGTTTGTTATTATATCGACGCATCATCTCTGAGGTTTATAACGCTTAGCTCTGATACCATTTCTGTAACACCCCCCTGTAAATCATATGTCATAGCCTATTTGTATATTCGAGGATTCAACTCAACTCAAATAAGAATGTAATAAGTAAATAGTGGATCGACCGTCAGAGAGATCTCGCAAAGTAATATCTGTCAAAGGATTCAGAGACAATGTTCATCTACAGACTTGAGGAGTTAATTCACTGGAAGAAGTTCAAGAAGTTGATCATGCCTCAGTGATATAAATCAAGATCGTGGATTTAATCAAGTGACAGAGATCTCGTCAGAGTATCATTAATTACAAGGATTTAATTTGAAGAAAATCAAAGTGTCAAAGTCAAGACATGAAGAAACGTCACGGAAGTTAGTCACTCATGAACCAGACAGTACATCGAGTGTCAACGTTGAAGTGATGGAATTGATTCATAATTTTCAGTGATTTTCAGAAGATTTGCAGAAGAATGGTCGCTGCTCAAGACTAGAATTAATTCTCTATTAATTAATTAAGTCATCTAATTTAATTAAGAAAATAAATTATATCTGCGAAGAATAATTTATTTATTAATTGAATTAATTGATTAATTAATTCTGAATTAATTCTAGGAATTTTAGGAATTTTCAGAAGCTTAATTGGATTAAATTCAAGCATTAAATCAGCAAGACAATTGAAAATGAACTAGCATGACAATCAGGATTGTCATACCGATTGTCATGCTAGGCCATTTTCCATTGTCATACCGAAAGTTACTCTAGGAGGATAATTGTCTTGCTAGTTCATTCTGATTGTCATGCTAGTTCATTCAGATTGTCTTGCTAGTTCATTCAATTGTCCTACCGAAAGTCTTGCAAGCTTAAAGGATTGTCATTCCAATTCAATTGATTCAGCTGATTGATTAAATAGAAGCAGAGAAGCAGCATATCATTTTTATCTCAATCAAAATACAAGAACAAAAGTGCAGCCGCCTCTGAAACATATTATTCTTCATCTGCTTTATTCAAGATCATAATTTCTAGATTGTAATGTTAAATCTAATCCACTAGAAATCTTTATCTTGTTCTTGTGTATCAATCTAGCGGATTAAAATCCCTAGAACTTAATCTCAAATCGCGTTTAGCATTTGATTCTAATTATTGCAAAAATAGAAAAAAGTTCATGTCGAATTTATTCTAGATTTGTGATAATTGATTTGAGATTAATACCTTGTAATCGATACAGTTGTTGTAACACATTTCAAGTTTAATAATATTTTTATTTAACTTGAATTTTGTTTCACATTTTTTATTCCGCATTTTATTCGATTATTTGGTACTGTTTGTATTCAACCCCCCTTCTACAAACACATTGGGACCCAACAATTGGTATCAGAGCCTTCTGATTAACGAACAAATCAAGATCCTAGACTTTTGTGATTTTTCAACTCCTTGAATTTTTATTTATTCAAAAATTCATAATGACTTCACATAAAGTTGGAACCGTTAAAATTCCACAATTTGATAAAGAGAATTATATCATGTGGAAGAAGAAGATGCTATTATTTTTACAAGTTGCAAATCCCAAATATTCAAACTTGTTAAAGAAGGGTATAAAAACTCCGATGGTTATTGAACCGGAGGTAATAATAGATGGTGTGGTGACTACTGAAGCTAGAACCTATCCAAAAGAGCCTGAAGATTTTACTCCTGCTGAGAAGGAAGAAGCCTCCTTGGATGCCAGCCTTCAATTAATATTAATTGATTCCCTTGATCCCTTGATGAACAGACATGTGATGAACTGTAAAAATTCCAAACACATGTGGGAAACTATTGAGGTGATTAATGAAGGCACAGAGGAAGTTAGGGAGAACAAGTTGGAAATCCTAACCTCTGAATATGAACATTTCAAATCAAATCCAGGAGAAGGAATTACTGAAGTGTTTGAGAGGTACAATGCGTTGATCAACAACCTGAACATCAATGGAAAGTATTATTCAATCAGGGAGGTCAACAAAAAGTTCCTTTTAACACTGCCAGCTCATCTTGAACATAGAATCACTGCCATTAGAGAAGCTAGAGATCTGAGTGAGATTTCTTTGGACAGGCTCTATGGAGTGTTAAAAACCTATGAGTTGGAGCAGATTCAACAGAAGGAAGTCTACGGGAAGGATAGAATGGTCAGCACATCTACTGCACTTGTAGCTGAAGGTCAACAACAACAACAATCTCAACAGTTAGAAAGAATGGTACAGTTTTCCAAGGGTGAGGAAAATGAGTTAGTAGCAGAATATGATCCTCCTACTACAAATCAATCAAGTGATGATTTTTATTCCTTGGAAGAGCTGGAGCAATTGGAAGATGAATCAATGGCCCAAATTGTCAAGAGATTCTCCCATGTCAGATTCAGGAGGAATCCCAAGCTTAAGTACAAGTCCAACTACAACAAATTCCAGAAAGGTGGATCTTCATCCTCTAACACCAGCAGTGGTGGGTACAAAACAGGGATGGTTGATCGAAGCACCATTAGATGCTATAACTGCAATGAGTTGGGACACTTTGCCACAGAATGTAGGAAGCCAAAGCAAGTAAGAAAGAACTCTGAAAGGGCTTATCTGGCAAAGGGAAGAAGCTGGGATGATACTGACAGTGAAGATGAAGATGAAGGAAATCTTGCTCTTATGGCTATTGATGGAAAAGCTTCATCGTCAAGAATAGAGGTAAAACTTTCTGATGCTGAAATGGTTTATCATCTAAGAGGTAACTTAGATTGTGCACGTCGTGATAATGAACTGTTAAGTTTACAGATCACAGACCTTGAGAAAGAGGTCAATGAATTAAGACTTGTGCACATTAATCAAGACAGATTAAAAGAACAGGTATCTTTTCTAGAGAATAGAGTTGACTGTTATAGAAAACTCGAAACTATTCTCAAAGATAAGATCACCGGTCTTGAGACTAAGGTTAGAGCCTACTTCAATTCTTGTTCGAAGGCTAAAGAGTTCTACAGTAAGCAAGCTGTTAATCAAACATCTGGAATAGGTTATGATTACAATGCTGCTATTGGAGAATTAGGCATAAACTCCCCTCCTCATGTATGTGCTAAAGGGAGGGAAGTACCACATGTGCTTAAGGGTGTTGATGAACCCCTCTATAAAGCATCAATTGCTGAACCATTTGATGCGACCTCTTCTGTTATTCAAGAAGAAATACGTGCTGAGGATCATGCTTATGAGAAGATTGTTTCCAAGTCAAGTGAGTCGAAAGTTCCAGTCAAAGTTGTGAAAGCAACTGAGACTAACTTAGACACACATGAGTTGGATAACAATAATGCCATGTCTACCATGCATAAATTGCCTGCTGTTAATCACTCTCATAAAGCATGTGGTGTTGCTAATTGTATGTCTTGTGCTTTTAATATGATGTATGCTTATTTTAATGGTAAGCATGTGTCTAATGATAAGACTACTCCTCGTCAGCATGTGAATAACAAGAAGCATGATAGGTCTAAGACTGCTAGTCCTTCTAAGGCTAGAAAGGAGACATTTGTGCCTAAGCTTAAACAGAAATTTGTTAAGGCTGTTTACAAGGTCAAATGTTCAGTCATTGAGAATGTTGAGACCATTAAAATTAAAAATGTTGTTTTGTCTGACAAAGGACAGTTCTACAAGTATGCCGGGCCCAACCAAGTTTGGGTTCCGAAGAAGGTCTAATCCATTTGTAGTGCAGGGCATTAAACAAGTATAACCGGTAGTGTGGATTCTTGACAGTGGATCATCAAGACATATGATCGGAGATAGAGCCCTGCTATCAAATGTGGTTGAGAAAGCTGGCCCCGTGGTTACCTTTGGAGATAACAGCAAAGGTTTATCCGAGGGATATGGCTGTTTGCAAGCTGGGAATGTTATCATTGTAATTTTGTATATTGTGCTAGGTTATTATCAGGAAGCAGTATCTAACATATAGCACCAGTGACGAGACTTGAGAATATTACGACATATCAGGCACCTGCTGCACATTACACTTGGAATTGTACTCTAGTAAGATGTGTACAAGTGTACTCCTGGTTGGTGAGTCAAAAGAGGAAGTCAATGCACCACAGTTCATGGACTTTGCAGCTGCAGATCTATTGGACTATGCAATCTCTTCTTCACAATCTCACTTCAGGTTGGTATGAACTAGTATACTGCTCAAGCAATCGTCAAGAACATGGTATGGCACTCTAACAGAAGTTGTAATTTTATATGAACTAGTAGAGTCGTCATATTAATAACTATCTTATCACTAGGCACAAACATATTGTTTTATATGTGCAGTGGTATATTGTTTATGCAACATAACAATTAGTATCTAAAGTACTTGACAAGTATCGGTCAATGATATCTTGTTAACATTATGTTGCAGATATTTGTAAGCTTTTGACATGAATGAGAATTACTTAGACTTTACCCTAAGTGATCAATGTTTTATCAAAAACTCATTCATATTGAAAAACAAAATTAAACTTCTTTCTACATTAGTGATTTCTTATTTCATGTAAAATCTTTTAAAATCACTATTGTAAATCATTTTCTCTCTATTACCATATATTCTGTGTTACAGGTTCAGTCTCCAATGACTTTCTTTCATTGACAGTCATGAGGTTGAAAACCCACAACGTCTATCCCAGACTGTAAAGACAAACACAAAAACAGAACCAACCAACACTCTCTTACCACTAAATGTAGTATGAATGAGCGTGAGGGAGATAGTGCCTTAGTGCACCACATAAGGAAGGTTCTGTAGTCAACCCAGTAGCTCTGTCTCCTACATAGATGAGTAGTATTTAAACCGAGACAACTGCTAACCCCCATACATCTTCTCAAAAAGATGTAATGGCTGAAAAGGCACAAAATCAGTTACTAGATTCATTCTCTCAACAGGGTGCGTCTATTGAATTTTGCCTGTCGGCCAAGGTTTCCAATGTAGTGTCACCACTTCAAACATAATCAATTCTTGATGCACAAGGAGAGGTTACACACACAAAGGATGAGTTGACGGAAACAAGAGTTTCGACCATTTTAAGGTCAGATTCGATTGTTCAAGGTTCGTTAGTGGACCAATTGCCTTTACAGGTGTTAGGAGAGGATACTGATCCAAAAGCCATATGTCAGTGGTCAGTGTCTACCTCCCCAGGCTTAAATCCCCTGGATGCATCTGCGGATAGTGGATCTGACATAGGTGCAGATCGGCAACTTGTTGACAATGATTCAGATATTACCTGATGAGTCACAAGGAAATGTCTTCACAGACATTAGAAGGGAACCTTGATCTTTATGCTAAATTCTTTGGATCATTGTTTACCTTCCCAGAATTCAAATCTGGAACCCTAAAAGGGAAACTAGCAACTTGTAAATTATGACTCAGATTCATCTGACGAGTTTAACAAGGATGGGGATTTGTGAACTCCCATTGCACCACCTTTGACCTCCTTAAAGGATGGCTAAGGTGATTTTCCTTGCAGGTACAGCTGGATTATGGAGCTATGAGAGAAGAGTGATACACTTGTGAGAATGAGTGTAAACACGAGTGGAGAGAAGAGTGAAACACATGTGAGGTACACTAAACAGAATCACACACTCACAGTGAGGTAGAAAGAGAAACTACTTGTTATTTCTTTTCCAACCAAGTGAAATATGAGAACTCCTTCAGACGACGGCATACATTCCTTCTTTAAGGGGGAGATAAAAGCTTAAGTAATAGTTTGGAGGATTCCTCAACTAAGGGGGAGAAATAGCAGGGAAGAAGAAAAAGAAAAATGTACACTACACCACACCATTGTTGTTTGTAACTACGGATCCTATTGTACGGGAGATGTGGTAAACACAAGGTGATTTTCTGAAAAGGGAAGAAGCTGTTAGGGGAGTACCATTGGTTTTTATCTGCGGATCCTATTGTACGGGAGAGGTGGTAAAACGAAGGTGATCTTCTTTAATCAGTTGATTCTCATAGGGGGAGAAGCAAGAGATATGGGCTTCTCAACAGGAAATGTGGTTGTACAAATGAAGATGGAACTACTTGAAGATATGTTCAGTCTAGAGGAACATCTACTTGGAATCTGGAAAATGTTAAATCTCATCCAGAACTTTTCTGCTATTTACTTTGCATGTATGTTTATATCTTTTTCTTATTTGTTAGTTGAGTTATCCTCTAGGTATTTGTGTGTTATTGTCTAACAAACAAATAGGGGGAGATTGTAAATCATATGTCATAGCCTATTTGTATATTCGAGGATTCAACTCAACTCAAATAAGAATGTAATAAGTAAATAGTGGATCGACCGTCAGGAGATCTCGCAAAGTAATATCTGTCAAAGGATTCAGAGACAATGTTCATCTACAGACTTGAGGAGTTAATTCACTGGAAGAAGTTCAAGAAGTTGATCATGCCTCAGTGATATAAATCAAGATCGTGGATTTAATCAAGTGACAGAGATCTCGTCAGAGTATCATTAATTACAAGGATTTAATTTGAAGAAAATCAAAGTGTCAAAGTCAAGACATGAAGAAACGTCACGGAAGTTAGTCACTCATGAACCAGACAGTACATCGAGTGTCAACGTTGAAGTGATGGAATTGATTCATAATTTTCAGTGATTTTCAGAAGATTTGCAGAAGAATGGTCGCTGCTCAAGACTAGAATTAATTCTCTATTAATTAATTAAGTCATCTAATTTAATTAAGAAAATAAATTATATCTGCGAAGAATAATTTATTTATTAATTGAATTAATTGATTAATTAATTCTGAATTAATTCTAGGAATTTTAGGAATTTTCAGAAGCTTAATTGGATTAAATTCAAGCATTAAATCAGCAAGACAATTGAAAATGAACTAGCATGACAATCAGGATTGTCATACCGATTGTCATGCTAGGCCATTTTCCATTGTCATACCGAAAGTTACTCTAGGAGGATAATTGTCTTGCTAGTTCATTCTGATTGTCATGCTAGTTCATTCAGATTGTCTTGCTAGTTCATTCAATTGTCCTACCGAAAGTCTTGCAAGCTTAAAGGATTGTCATTCCAATTCAATTGATTCAGCTGATTGATTAAATAGAAGCAGAGAAGCAGCATATCATTTTTATCTCAATCAAAATACAAGAACAAAAGTGCAGCCGCCTCTGAAACATATTATTCTTCATCTGCTTTATTCAAGATCATAATTTCTAGATTGTAATGTTAAATCTAATCCACTAGAAATCTTTAGCTTGTTCTTGTGTATCAATCTAGCGGATTAAAATCCCTAGAACTTAATCTCAAATCGCGTTTAGCATTTGATTCTAATTATTGCAAAAATAGAAAAAAGTTCATGTCGAATTTATTCTAGATTTGTGATAATTGATTTGAGATTAATACCTTGTAATCGATACAGTTGTTGTAACACATTTCAAGTTTAATAATATTTTTATTTAACTTGAATTTTGTTTCACATTTTTTATTCCGCATTTTATTCGATTATTTGGTACTGTTTGTATTCAACCCCCCTTCTACAAACACATTGGGACCCAACACCCCCAGATCCGGGGTCGGGGATCCGGGTTGTCACGGTCTTTCTTTCCACAATATCACTTCACTTAATTAATAACAAATAACCTCATGCTGTGACCCCATACTAACACACACCACAACCCGTTATAGTCTCAGAGATGAAATTGAAATAAGTACAAGTCTTTGAATCCACCATTTAAAAGTTATTACAACCCAAAATGATTGCTTGATAAATTTACAGTTAATTGCCATTATCTGCCACAAGTTATAATTATACATAATTTGATTCTCAAAAGTAGATGGTCTGAACTACAATGGATCTACCTCTGCAGCTATAGCAGCTACAACATCATCGGGAAGACGCGGGACGCTTCCCACGCGCTTGCGCTGGGTCTGCTGGAGTCTGGCCATCTCTCCTAACTGTTGTTGTGTGATGAAGAAATAAAGCAAGAGTGAGCCTTACAGCTCGCAAGATAATATATATAGTGATAACAATAATATAAGTATCTAAATGGATACTTAATAGAATCTCTATCATATGCAAGATAATTACTTACTAGATATAAGTAAAAACAAGGAATGAAGTTACCAATACTTCACCACACTTATATCATTTATAAAGCTACTTGAACTACCCCCGTTCAAAGTATTATAAGTTTTAAGAAAAACATCCCATAGATGAGACCACAAGTTAAGACTTGAATAGATTCAATCTTTGAAATATTATTGAATGAAAAAGTTACGAGATACTTTATTTAGTCCCGATATATATATATCCACATATATATCTCTTTAAACATTTCCTGGAACCTCTGTTATGTAAAGTATGAACAGAGTTTGAAACATCCAATGAATTTTGGAAAGGAAAAGAATTTTGGCATAAACCAGATATCTTGCTGATCAGGCAAAGATACCAATAAGTAACCTTTTCTACTAGTAGATGGATGAATCCCCCACCGGTCATCACCCTGGCCTCATAAGGACCTTGTGCTGGACCGCCACCCGGCCTCTTACGCGTTGATGGACTGCCACCCAGCCACTTACATAATAATAGACCGTACCCCGGCCTGTCGCTTATGCCGACTCAATTAGATGGGCTTACTTCCCGAACATTGGGCAAGTAATCAATTCATTTACCAAAACTGCAACCTCGTTGCGAATATAAAATACACCACAGAGCCGGATTCCCCAGGTTTTGAGCGAGTATTTAAATCCCCTTAAAAAGGAAGATCTAAAATATAAAAATGAGTTTTGGGATCCGCTCTAACTTTAAAAATCATTTTGAAGACTCGAAAACACTTTATAGAGTGTTTGGAGTAAAGCTGATTTAATGAAGTAAATCAGTCCCCAGAATATTTAGAAAATGACTGAATATTATTATTTAAATAATATTCCCATAAAGAATAATCTTTATCAAAATAATTGAAGTAGAAGTATTAAAACTTATACTTGAAATGAGTATTAAATAACCAAAGATATACTTATATGAAAGTACTATCTTTAATTGAATAATCGAAAATAAGTTTGATTATTGACACCTTATTCTTTAATAAAATAAAGAGTATATCTCAGCAAATAATCGGAGTCATAGATCCTCAAATGAATATTCAAATAATATTCATTAAATAATATAAACCGAGTCATAAGCCCTCGAATGAATATTCAATAATATTCAATAAATAAATAAATAAAAGGAGTCATACGCCTTCGAATAATATTCGAAATAATATTCAATAATAAAATAAAGTTAAAGTTATCGAATAAATCTTATTCGATTAATAGTTTGGAAAACTATAACCATATATATATATAAATATATATATATATATATATATATATATCCATATCCATATATACAAAAATCTACTCGGGATCCTCGACTCCCGGTTTTAGAAAATATTTTCACCTCTGGGTCCCTATACTAAGGGTATATGCAAGTTACCGCTATCCTCTAGCATAGGTATTATCAACTGAACCAACAGATATATATTTCAAGAATATGAAACAGGCATGCATATATACCATATCACATGCTACAATATATCACAAGAATTTGCTAAATAACCAATATGCATTTATCGCAAGATCATGCATATACAAATGTATACATCACAACAACAGTATAACGGATAGAATACTTGCCTGAGCGACTTGGGGTGATAAAAGGCTCGGGACGAGTCTGGTAACCTATAAACAACAAGTAAGATGGAATTAAACCAAAATCACTTGTAAATCTATACTTTAACTAACTTAGACTCTAACGCTTGTTTTGCGCTCACTGATTTGCTTAAGTCACTCGGGTACCCTCGGCTCCACCATTTTTAATAATTTAACCTTTACGAGTTTTAAAGCGATTCCTTCGCGAGTGTCTTACCAACTGCCTAAAACACTTACCATAAATGTTTCATACATTAATTAACCCTTTTTGGTCTTTAACCTATGTTTCAAAGTAAGGCGAGGGAAAAAGTTTCGTTCGCGAAACGCCGTTACTTGAAACGGTCGTTTCTCCTAAACCGTGCATCGGAATCGAACGAACTACATATCAAAACGAAGCTCGTAACATGAGCTATCTAATCATGGCAGTGGTCATAATCTAGCAGGGGGTTCTAGGGTCCTAATGCTATGCACAAAAACAGTCCAAAGAAAATCGGACGTTACGACGGCTATGTTTACGCGATTTCCCAATTTTAAACCATTCAAAACCAACCACAAACCAACCTCAAATCCAACATACAACCAACATCCATCCTTATCACATCATAACAACCCCAACCAATTCAATTTAATCATTCATACTTATGCCTAAACTTAACTTTAATCATACTTAAGTTCTTTTAATCAAAACCACAACATTTACCATTCCATTTCACTACCATTCCAAATCCCAAACTCTAAATCACAACAACAAGCTACAATATCATCCTACTAATCAAAATCATCTTATAATACATAGGAATCTAGGGTTTGGAGATGGTATACCTTCCTTGAAGTGGTGGGAGGAGCTAGGAAGCCTTAAGAAGCTTTGAGAAGTCTTAAGAATGCTTGGATCTTCAAGAAAAACAAGAAAAATTTCAAGTTAAAAACTTGAAAACACTATTCATTGTCTTCTTCTTTGATTAAATGAAGAAGATTGAGAAGGAATTAATGGCTTAAACTCATGATATAGTCCTAACTAAGCATGAAGATGATTAGGGAATTATCTTACCAATTTAGGAGGCTTGGATCTTGAGTTTTGAAATTCTTTGCCTTTAAAATGCTAAAAAGCCGAGAGCTCTCAAGAACAAGCCTTGGTTGCTTTTTGATTTTTGATGAAAATGATTTTACTTGGCTTGGTTGATTGGTTTTTGTGCTTGCTTTAGTCAATTACCTTCTTGCCCTTGAATTTGTGTGGTTCTCATTCAACCACACCTCCTTCCTTCCCATGTCATGCTTATGTCATCCTCATGATGTCATCCTCCCTTCCTTGTCCTCTTTCTATTGGTTGGATGACATCATTCCCACTAATCCCTTTGATTAACTTCCTAATCATTTGCCTAATGACCGCTGATCTGTTATACGGTTCGCTTAACTTTCGTTCTCGTTTATCGTTTGAAGGATCATACCCGGGATCTTATTACTTAGGTTCCCTTAACCTTTCTCAATACATTATATTCCTTTTTATGATCCTCTATTATAATCCTTTAATTTAAATCCTTTTTATCCTGTTACCTTATACTCAATTCTCTCTGTATCTTGTAGATTTCCGGGAAAAACCAAAGTGTTCGGAATTGGATTCTGACGATCTTTACATACACTTATATACTTCATAGAGTACTAATAATATCCCAGAATATCCATAACAGAACCCCTACATAGTGTGGCATGAAAAGTTTCTTCATTCAGCTAAAACACTATTCACAAGGGTTACAAAAAGTTGAAAATTTTGGGGTTATTACAGTCTCCCCTCCTTAAAAGGATTCCGTCCCAGAATCAAACAGAAAACAAATGGGGGTACTTTTCTAGCATTGTGCTCTCTAGTTCCCAAGTTGATTCTTCCACGTTATGATTCTGCCATAGTACTCTGACTAGCTTGATCACTTTGTTCCGAAGCACCTGCTCCTTCTTATCCATAATCCTTACTGGCTTCTCCACGTAAGTTAGATCTGGCTGCATATCCACCTGCTCGTACTCCACTATGTGTCTGGCATCCCGATGATACCTCCTTAGCATTGACACATGGAACACATTATGAACTTGTTGCAAATTAGGAGGTAGGGCTAGCTCGTAAGCTAACTTTCCAATCCGTCTTAATATCTCAAAAGGTCCAATGTATCTTGGGCTTAGTTTTCCTTTCTTTCCGAACCTCATTAATCCCTTCCAAGGGGATACTTTCAACAGTACTAAGTCCCCTACTTCATATTCCTTGTCCTTTCGAGCTAGGTCTGCATATTTCTTTTGTCTGTCTTGGGCTGCTACAAGTCGCCCTCTGATAAGATCCACTATATCTTTGGTCCTTTGGACCACTTCGGGTCCGAGCATCTTCCGCTCTCCTACTTCATCCCAGTATAAGGGAGATCGACACCTTCTTCCGTACAGGGCCTCATAAGGCGGCATTCCGATGCTAGCATGAAAGCTATTATTATAAGAAAACTCGACCAACGGCAAGTGATCATCCCAACTTCCTTTAAGGTCTATTGCACAGACTCTCAACATATCCTCTAGTGTCTGGATGGTCCTTTCACTCTGTCCATCCGTTTGGGGATGGTACGCGGTACTCATATTTAACTTGGTCCCCGCACATTCCTGAAAGCTCCTCCAAAATCTGGAGTTGAACCTGGGGTCTCGGTCTGATACAATGGACGCTGGGACTCCATGTCGCGTCACTATTTCCTTAAGGTAAATGTCCACCAGTCTATCGACTGTGTATCTCTCATTGATAGGAATGAAATGAGCTGACTTTGTCAGTCGGTCTATAATTACCCAAATGGCGTCGTGATTGGCTTTCGTCCTTGGCAAGCCTACAACAAAATCCATCGCTATCTGTTCCCATTTCCATTCGGGAATCTCCAGGGGTCGCAAAAGTCCACTGGGTCTCTGGTGCTCTGCCTTTACTCTTTGGCAAGTCAAACACTTGTTCACCCATTCTGCTACGTCCCTCTTCATGTTGGGCCACCAGTAATATTCCTTCAAATCCCTATACATCTTGGTACTTCCCGGGTGAATGGAATACCTTGAACTATGGCTTTCATCCAAAATCTCATCTTTAAGTTCTTGAACATTCGGAACCCAAATTCGGTAGGAGTACCTCATTATCCCTTTATCATCTTTCTCAGTATGGATCTCCTCTCCAGTCATTGACTCTCTGCCTTCATTCATTATTTTCTCCTGGCACAATCTGATCTTTTCCAATAACTCTGGCTGCATTGAGATCTCAAAAAGCTTTTCAGTTCCGGTTCCGGTTACCTTTACTTCTATTTCCATTTTCTCAAAATCTCTTATTAATTCTTCCGAAGTCGTTATCATTCTGAGTCTTTCCTTTCTACTAAGGGCATCAGCCACCACATTGGCTTTCCCTGGATGATAGAGAATCTCACAATCATAGTCCTTGATTAGTTCTAACCATCTCCTCTGGCGCATGTTGAGCTCTTTCTGCGTAAATATGTACTTGAGGCTCTTATGGTCTGTGAAAATCTCGCACTTCTCTCCATACAAGTAGTGCCTCCAAATTTTTAAAGCAAATACTATTGCCGCGAGCTCAAGGTCATGAGTAGGATATCTAACCTCGTATTCCTTCAGTTGTCTCGACGCATACGCAATAACTTTACCGTGCTGCATAAGCACACATCCTAATCCTTTGTGCGACGCGTCACTATATATCACAAAATCTCCTTTTCCGTCCGGCAATGCCAATACCGGAGCCGTTATCAACCTTTTCTTTAATTCCTGAAAACTGTTCTCGCATTTCTCCGTCCATTCAAACTTCTCTGTCTTACGAGTAAGTCGTGTCAAAGGGGCTGCGATCTTCACAAAGTCCTGTACAAATCTACGATAGTAGCCGGCTAATCCTATGAAACTCCTTACCTCTGTGGGTGTGGTTGGCCTTTCCCAATTTGAGACCGCCTCTATCTTGGAGGGGTCGACCAATACTCCTTCTTTATTGATCACATGTCCTTAAAACTGTACTTCATTCCGCCAGAATTCACACTTTGAGAATTTGGCATATAACTGCTCCTCTCTGAGTATTCCTAGAGCTATCCTCAAATGCTCTGCATGTTCTGCCTCAGTCCTTGAGTAGATCAAAATATCATCGATAAAAACTATCACACACTTGTCCAAGTACTTCTTAAATACTCTATTCATTAAATCCATGAAAGCCGCTGGGGCGTTGGTTAATCCAAAGGACATTACCAAGAACTCATAATGCCCATACCTGGTACGGAACGCTGTCTTGGAAATATCTTCAGGTTTAATCTTTAGTTGGTGATATCCAGTTCTCAGGTCGATCTTGGAAAAATAAACAGCATCCTTTAGCTGGTCGAACAGATCGTCTATTCTAGGTAATGGGTACCTGTTCTTTATGGTTAGCTTGTTCAACTCTCGATAGTCTATGCACAACCTCATGCTCCCATCTTTCTTCTTAACAAATAAAACTGGTGCTCCCCACGGAGACACACTGGGTCTTATCATACCCTTATCCAAGAGTTCCTGCAATTGGATAGCTAATTCCTTCATTTCTAACGGGGCTAACCGGTAAGGTGCTTTTGAAACTGGCGCCGTCCCTGGGGCCAACTCAATAGCAAATTCAATCACTCTATCGGGTGGTAATCCCGGAAGGTCTTGTGGGAATACATCTTCAAATTCGTTGACTACTGGAATATCTTGTAAGTTGGGCACCTCCTTCTGCGTGTCCACCACATAGGCTAGGTAGGCCCCACTTCCTTTTCGTAGCATCCTTTTGGTCTGAGCCATAGTCAAAAATTTCTGCGTCTGCCTCTTTCCTCTAAATATAACTTCTTTCTTCCCGGGGATATTTAACTTAACTTTCTTCCCTTTACAGTCTATCTGAGCATCGTTGCTAGATAGCCAGTCCATTCCCAAAATCACATCAAACTCCCCTAATTTAAAAGGAATCAGATCAACACTGAAAGATTGCTCCCCTATGCCTATCTCACAGGCGGGGTGAATCTGGTTAACAGGAATAATTTCATGATTGGCTATTTCTACTTGTAAGGGTTCTATCAAGGGTTCAGCCTTAAGTTTTAACTTACGCGCAAGGTCCTTTGATATAAAAGATTTAGTTGCTCCCGAATCAAATAAAACATTTGCACTGACTGAAATTAGAGAAAGGGTACCTGCTATCACATCTGAATCTTTCATAGCATCCTGGACTGTCATGTTGAAAGTCCTCGCAGTAGGTGGCTTATTGGAAGCAGCCCTGCTTGCTCCCGAAGCTGCTGGTTTGTTCATTGGGCATTCCCTCTTCCAATGACCTGGGCGTCCGCACTGATGACAAGTGGCGGTTGGAATGACGGCAGGGGTTGATGATGGGCACTTATTTGAGTAGTGGTCTTCCCGACCGCACTTAAAACAGGTTACTGGCTTTCCTTTACACTCCCCAGTGTCATTCCTTCCACATATGTTACAGGCTGGCAATGGGGGTCGAGACTGGTTGGAATAGGACATTCTTGACTTCTGGCCGCCCTGGCTCACACTCACACTCATTGGTCGCTTAAACCCAGTGTTCCTTCCTGGCAGGGACACTGCTCCTCGATTAAATCTAGTTGGGAAGCTCCTTCCTGCGGAACCTCCACCCATGCTCATACTTTTCCTCTTTATTCCTTTCTTCTCTCTTTCCTTCTGCATCTGTTCACTTCCGACTTCTACAATCGTTGCCTTTTGCACCAGAGTGGCATAATCCGTAAGCTCAAGGATTGCCACCCTATTCTGAATCCACGGTTTCAGTCCCTGCTGAAACCTCCTAGCTTTCTTTTCCTCGGTGCTCACAAACTCCGGCACAAACCTTGATAACTCAGTAAATTTCGCTTCGTACTCTGCTACAGACAAGTTATTCTGCTTTAGCTCCAAGAACTTGAGCTCCATCTGGTTTTCCATAAACCTCGGGAAATACTTTCCCAGAAACAACTGACTAAATCTCTCCCAGGTTATAATAGCATCTGTCTCCATGTTTTTCTTGGCCTCCCACCAGTAGTTAGCTTCTCCTTTCAGAAGGTAGGTAGCAAATACAGTCTTCTGTGCCTCCTCGGTACTTAAAATCTCAAAAGATTTCTCCATTTCCTTTAACCATGCCCTTGCCTCAACTGGGTCGGCTGATCCGTGGAACTCAGGGGGCTTAAGGGACTTAAAAGCCCTGAAAGAGTTTGCCACAACATTGTTACTTCCTTGAGGGGGTGGGTTGGGTTGACGTTCCAAATTCTGCCTTAGGAGTTGCATGAACTGGCCCATGGGATCCATGCCTGGGTTTGGTACTGGTTGCTCAACCTCGGTTTCTCCTTCTTCAGCCTCTATCTCAAATCCCTCAACATCATATGTTTCCTCTTCCTCTTCATACAGGGAGTCATCCTATTCCACATAATCCTCATCTTCCTCTTCACTGTGTTCTTGGTTTCTATTGTCCTGATTATGGCTTCCCTGGTCCTCAGATCCAGGGTTTGCCCTAGTTCCAATCTTTCTTGGCGGCATGATTCTGATAATAATAATAAAATTTTTTTTTGGGAAAATTCAACGTTAGGTCACAATCATATACAACATTGTGCCTTGCACAGCTCTTATAATGGGGAGAACGTATATCGCAATTCTATTATTTTAAGAAAGTTCTAATACGAAGTGCAGTAATAATAATGATAAAACAGTGATCCCGTCACTATGGAACTGAACCGAAAGGAAACAAATATATACATAATGCGAGAAATACATAGTTTGATCTGGTCAAAAGTACAACAGTGCTACAGTCATCTGTCCCAAAAGTAATACACAAGAGTCTATCTGTCTAGTCAGAAAAAGGGATGCTATATACAAGTCAACTATCCCGGAAAATTGGCTCTTACTAAGGCCTCGGCTAACTAGACAACTAGACTATTCCATCATCAATCCTGAATCACACACCGGAGCGGGTCAGCTCCCAAACCCTTTCCATCGCACGACGGAAGATATAGTCGGCCTGCCGCCTGGAGATCCTACCATGCCTGTCCCCCTGGAGCGATCTGAGCCTCGCTCTGGATGTGAGCTCTATCCCCGTAAGCTCCCTCCTCAAGGATCGGGGTATAGAAGCCCTAGTCTCATAAGCTCGGATACGCCTACCCGCCCTCTCTGCATCCAACTCCCTCCTGGCCTCATCTAGTCGGCCTTCGGCAACAGCCACTCGGGTCCTCAATACATCATGAACATATCCATGAGCTAACGAAGACTGCCTGTGGGCAGGGTCAAGAGGTGGTGAATCCGGAGCCGCTGAGGGTGCCTCCTCGGTCTGCCTAGGCTCGGAAGTATGGGTCTCTGAGCTGTCATCATCAGGAATCCAAGATAGTGGTGGAGGGGTAGGGGCTCTAACCACCGGAAGTGTGGGTAATGGGATACCAGCATACACTACCATAGGTCCAATACGCTCCTCAGCTACTGGGACCTCAACCGGATCCTCCTCATCTGGAATAGCAATAACCTCTGTCTCTGACTCCTCTGAGGGGTCCTCCTCATCTGAAATAGCAATGACCTCCGTCTCAGGCTCCTCTGAGGGGTCCTCCTCATCCTCCTCCATCTCAGGCTCCTCCTGATCCTCAACATTTAGCAATGCCTCATCATGCTCACGCTCGAACATCTCAGGGTCCTCTATCTCAGGCTCCTCCACATTAAACAAGCTAAGTTACTATCATGATACTTATAAGGGTTCCCGTAAGGGTTTTAACTGTCAGCACTACTTTAAGTAGTCCGACCATGAACTTGGCAAGAGTTCTTATTATCTTTGTGAGTTTGTTATTATATCGACGCATCATCTCTGAGGTTTATAACGCTTAGCTCTGATACCATTTCTGTAACACCCCCCCAGATCCGGGGTCGGGGATCCGGGTTGTCACGGTCTTTCTTTCCACAATATCACTTCACTTAATTAATAACAAATAACCTCATGCTGTGACCCCATACTAACACACACCACAACCCGTTATAGTCTCAGAGATGAAATTGAAATAAGTACAAGTCTTTGAATCTACCATTTAAAAGTTATTACAACCCAAAATGATTGCTTGATAAATTTACAGTTAATTGCCATTATCTGCCACAAGTTATAATTATACATAATTTGATTCTCAAAAGTAGATGGTCTGAACTACAATGGATCTACCTCTGCAGCTATAGCAGCTATAACATCATCGGGAAGACGCGGGACGCTTCCCACGCGCTTGCGCTGGGTCTGCTGGAGTCTGGCCATCTCTCCTAACTGTTGTTGTGTGATGAAGAAATAAAGCAAGAGTGAGCCTTACAGCTCGCAAGATAATATATATAGTGATAACAATAATATAAGTATCTAAATGGATACTTAATAGAATCTCTATCATATGCAAGATAATTACTTACTAGATATAAGTAAAAACAAGGAATGAAGTTACCAATACTTCACCACACTTATATCATTTATAAAGCTACTTGAACTACCCCCGTTCAAAGTATTATAAGTTTTAAGAAAAACATCCCATAGATGAGACCACAAGTTAAGACTTGAATAGATTCAATCTTTGAAATATTATTGAATGAAAAAGTTACGAGATACTTTATTTAGTCCCGATATATATATATCCACATATATATCTCTTTAAATATTTCCTGGAACCTCTTTTATGTAAAGTATGAACAGAGTTTGAAACATCCAATGAATTTTGGAAAGGAAAAGAATTTTGGCATAAACCAGATATCTTGCTGATCAGGCAAAGATACCAATAAGTAACCTTTTCTACTAGTAGATGGATGAATCCCCCACCGGTCATCACCCTGGCCTCATAAGGACCTTGTGCTGGACCGCCACCCGGCCTCTTACGCGTTGATGGACTGCCACCCAGCCACTTACACAATAATAGACCGTACCCCGGCCTGTCGCTTATGCCGACTCAATTAGATGGGCTTACTTCCCGAACATTGGGCAAGTAATCAATTCATTTACCAAAACTGCAACCTCGTTGCGAATATAAAATACACCACAGAGCCGGATTCCCCAGGTTTTGAGCGAGTATTTAAATCCCCTTAAAAAGGAAGATCTAAAATATAAAAATGAGTTTTGGGATCCGCTCTAACTTTAAAAATCATTTTGAAGACTCGAAAACACTTTATAGAGTGTTTGGAGTAAAGCTGATTTAATGAAGTAAATCAGTCCCCAGAATATTTAGAAAATGACTGAATATTATTATTTAAATAATATTCCCATAAAGAATAATCTTTATCAAAATAATTGAAGTAGAAGTATTAAAACTTATACTTGAAATGAGTATTAAATAACCAAAGATATACTTATATGAAAGTACTATCTTTAATTGAATAATCGAAAATAAGTTTGATTATTGACACCTTATTCTTTAATAAAATAAAGAGTATATCTCAGCAAATAATCGGAGTCATAGATCCTCAAATGAATATTCAAATAATATTCATTAAATAATATAAACCGAGTCATAAGCCCTCGAATGAATATTCAATAATATTCAATAAATAAATAAATAAAAGGAGTCATACGCCTTCGAATAATATTCGAAATAATATTCAATAATAAAATAAAGTTAAAGTTATCGAATAAATCTTATTCGATTAATAGTTTGGAAAACTATAACCATATATATATAAATATATATATATATCCATATCCATATATACAAAAATCTACTCGGGATCCTCGACTCCCGGTTTTAGAAAATATTTTCACCTTTGGGTCCCTATACTAAGGGTATATGCAAGTTACCGCTATCCTCTAGCATAGGTATTATCAACTGAACCAACAGATATATATTTCAAGAATATGAAACAGGCATGCATATATACCATATCACATGCTACAATATATCGCAAGAATTTGCTAAATAACCAATATGCATTTATCGCAAGATCATGCATATACAAATGTATACATC
Source organism: Apium graveolens (assembly GCF_009905375.1). Lineage (NCBI taxonomy): Eukaryota > Viridiplantae > Streptophyta > Magnoliopsida > Apiales > Apiaceae > Apium > Apium graveolens. The sequence continues at coordinate 297,161,435 of NC_133649.1, forward strand.
ACAACAACAGTATAACGGATAGAATACTTGCCTGAGCGACTTGGGGTGATAAAAGGCTCGGGACGAGTCTGGTAACCTATAAACAACAAGTAAGTTGGAATTAAACCAAAATCACTTGTAAATCTATACTTTAACTAACTTAGACTCTAACGCTTGTTTTACGCTCACTGATTTGCTTAAGTCACTCGGGTACCCTCGGCTCCACCATTTTTAATAATTTAACCTTTACGAGTTTTAAAGCGATTCCTTCGCGAGTGTCTTACCAACTGCCTAACACACTTACCATAAATGTTTCATACATTAATTAACCCTTTTTGGTCTTTAACCTATGTTTCAAAGTAAGGCGAGGGAAAAAGTTTCGTTCGTGAAACGCCGTTACTTGAAACGGTCGTTTCTCCTAAACCGTGCATCGGAATCGAACGAACTACATATCAAAACGAAGCTCGTAACATGAGCTATCTAATCATGGCAGTGTTCATAATCTAGCAGGGGGTTCTCGGGTCCTAATGCTATGCACAAAAACAGTCCAAAGAAAATCGGACGTTACGACGGCTATGTTTACGCGATTTCCCAATTTTAAACCATTCAAAACCAACCACAAACCAACCTCAAATCCAACATACAACCAACATCCATCCTTATCACATCATAACAACCCCAACCAATTCAATTTAATCATTCATACTTATGCCTAAACTTAACTTTAATCATACTTAAGTTCTTTTAATCAAAACCACAACATTTACCATTCCATCTCACTACCATTCCAAATCCCAAACTCTAAATCACAACAACAAGCTACAATATCATCCTACTAATCAAAATCATCTTATAATACATAGGAATCTAGGGTTTGGAGATGGTATACCTTCCTTGAAGTGGTGGGAGGAGCTAGGAAGCCTTAAGAAGCTTTGAGAAGTCTTAAGAATGCTTGGATCTTCAAGAAAAACAAGAAAAATTTCAAGTTAAAAACTTGAAAACACTATTCATTGTCTTCTTCTTTGATTAAATGAAGAAGATTGAGAAGAAATTAATGGCTTAAACTCATGATATAGTCCTAACTAAGCATGAAGATGATTAGGGAATTATCTTACCAATTTAAGAGGCTTGGATCTTGAGTTTTGAAATTCTTTGCCTTTAAAATGCTAAAAAGCCGAGAGCTCTCAAGAACAAGCCTTGGTTGCTTTTTGATTTTTGATGAAAATGATTTTACTTGGCTTGGTTGATTGGTTTTTGTGCTTGCTTTAGTCAATTACCTTCTTGCCCTTGAATTTGTGTGGTTCTCATTCAACCACACCTCCTTCCTTCCCATGTCATGCTTATATCATCCTCATGATGTCATCCTCCCTTCCTTGTCCTCTTTCTATTGGTTGAATGAAATCATTCCCACTAATCCCTTTGATTAACTTCCTAATCGTTTGCCTAATGACCGCTGATCTGTTATACGGTTCGCTTAACTTTCGTTCTCGTTTATCGTTTGAAGGATCATACCCGGGATCTTATTACTTAGGTTCCCTTAACCTTTCTCAATACATTATATTCCTTTTTATGATCCTCTATTATAATCCTTTAATTTAAATCCTTTTTATCCTGTTACCTTATACTCAATTCTCTCCGTATCTTGTGGATTTCCGGGAAAAACCAAAGTGTTCGGAATTGGATTCTGACGATCTTTACATACACTTATATACTTCATAGAGTACTAATAATATCCCAGAATATCCATAACAGAACCCCTACATAGTGTGGCATGAAAAGTTTCTTCATTCAGCTAAAACACTATTCACAAGGGTTACAAAAAGTTGAAAATTTTGGGGTTATTACAACATCCCTTATTAGACGGACATATTTAGCCATCGTATCATCCCTTGCCTCAAATTCTCCCTTTACCTGGGATATGACCAGCTTCGAGTCTCCACAGACTTTTAAGTTTTTGACTCTAAGTGTCCCAGGTAGGCCAAGGCCATCTATCAGGGCTTCATATTCTGCCTCGTTGTTTGTGGCTGGGAAGTCTAATTTCATGGCATACTCAATCAAGAACCCATCAGGGCTTTGTAAAACCAATCCTGCTCCACTGGAGTTTGTTTTTGATGCTCCATCAAAATAGAGAACCCAATATTCTTTCTCCTTATCATCCTTCTCTTTGTCCCCATTATCGATTCCCTTATCTTGAGGTAAGGTACCTTCCTGCCCCCTGACTTCTTGGTTGGGTATGGTACATTCCACCACGAAGTCAGCTAGTGCCTGGGCTTTTATTGCCATTCATGGCTTATACTTGAGATCGAACTCTCCCAACTCTATTTCCCACTTGATCAACCTCCCACTTGCCTTGGGACTGTGAATAATATTTCTCAGGGGCTGATTTGTTAGCACCTCAATTTGATGAGCCTGAAAGTAGGGACGTAACTTTCTTGAAGCCATCACCAAGGCTAGAGCAAATTTCTCAATAGTTGAATAATTCAACTCAGCACCATGCAGAATTTTGCTGACATAGTATACGGGTTTCTGGATTTTCAATTCCTCCTTAACCAACACAGCGCTCAAAGCACTTTCTGAAAAGGCTAAGTACAAGAATAAAACTTCATTTAAAGCGGGCTTGGCCAACAACGGGGCATGGGCCATATACTTCTTTAACTCTTCGAATGCCTTCTGGTTTTCCTCATTCCATACAAAGTCCTTAATGTTCTTTAGTGACTTGAAGAATGACAAACACTTATCTCCTGACTTGGAGATAAATCGTCCTAGCGCAGCAACCCTTCCTGTGAGCTTCTGAACATCCTTGATGGTTTTTAGTGGTTCCATGTCCAGGATTGCCTTTATTTTATCGGGGTTAGCTTTTATCCCTCTCTTGGAGACCATCAATCCCAGAAATTTTCCAGATCCTACTCCGAAAGCATATTTTGTAGGATTTAACATCATCTTGTGATATCTCAGGACCTCAAAAGCTTCCCTCAAATGGGTTATATGATCAGTCTTTACTAGACTCTTGACTAACATGTCATCAACATAGACTTCCATAGTCTTACCAATAAGATCCTTAAAAATTTTATTTACCAACCTTTGATAGGTGGCTCCTGCATTCTTAAGACCAAATGCCATAACAAGATAACAATAAACACCAAAGTCAGTGATGAATGATACCTTTGGAATGTCATCCTTGTGCATCTTAATCTGATTGTATCCGCTAAATCCATCCATGAAACTCAGCATCTCATCCCCAACAGTGGCATCAATCAAAGTATCAATCCTTGGCAACGGAAAACAGTCTTTAGGGCATGCATCATTCAGATCAGTGAAGTCTATACACATCCTCCACTTTCCATTAGCCTTCTTCACCATTACAGGGTTTGCTAACCATTCCAGAAATTGAATCTCCTCTATGAAACCAGCCTCTAAGAGCTTCTCTACTTCATATTTTATAGCCTCTTGTCTTTCCGGGGCAAAGTTTCTTTTCTTTTGTTTCACTGTCTTCTGGCTTGGATCCACGTTTAACTTGTGAATAATCAGCTCTGGGTCTATACCTGGCATATCAGCTGCTGACCATGCAAACACATCACTATTTTCTTACAAAAATTTCACCAACTTCCCTCTAAGGGGCTCCTCTAATGTGGCTCCAATGAAAGTCACCCTCTCAGGATTCTCGGGGTCTAAAGGAATCGAAACCAAGTCTTCTGCCGGATTTCCTCTCTTCTCATCATTTTCTCGGATATCCATATCTTCAATAGGAAGAACCTTCCCCCCGACTCCATATGCCCTCAAAGAGGCCACATAACAGCTTCTAGCCATTTTTTGATCTCCTCTCTCTTCTCCAATCCCGTTCCGGGTGGGAAACTTCATGACTGAATGGTAGGAAGAAGGGACTGCCTTGTAGGCATGTATCCCTGTTCTTCCCATGATAGCATTATAGGTTGAACTAGATTTTACCACCACAAAGTCCAACATCTGCGTTGCTTGTGTTGGTTCCGTACCTATGGTGGTTGGCAACTTGATTATCCCTTCCACAGGACATTCTACTCCAGCAAATCCATATATCGGCATGTCGGTTGGTGTCAACTGGGAGTCGTTATACCCCATCCTTAGAAAGACGTCATGGAGCAAGATATCCACAGAAGCACCATTATCCACAAGGACCCTCTTGACCGGGCTATTTCCTATTACCGGTGTTATGACCAGCGGGTCGTCATGAGGAAACTTCACACCCTCTAGGTCAGAATCATCAAAAGCCAATGTTACTTCTGACCTGGCCCTCTTCGGGGCTTCTCCAACAATATGCATAACCTCTCCAGTATATGCCTTTCTGGAATTTTTGGACAATCCAGCAGCAGTTGGACCTCCAAAGATCGTGTTTATCACAGGCCCTCGAGGTCGCGGTCCTCCATAAATTGTGTTTATAACTGGTCCTCTAGGCTAGGGGTTTCGCCCCTGATCCTCTTGGTCCCTCCTACGATCTTCAAAGTTCTTCCTTCCATTATTATTCATGTCCCCTCCTTCTCCAGTGTATTTTTTCAATCTTCCTTTTTGAATGAGGAACTCAATTTCATCTTTCAGCTGTCTACACTCATCTGTGTCGTGACCAACATCTTTGTGAAATCTGCAATACTTGCTTTTGTCTAGCTTGGAAGGATCAGCCTTCAGGGGCTTAGGCCAATGAATATCTCGATCTTTCTCGATTTCCATCAAGATCTGGCTTCTAGGAACATTCAGCTTAGCGTATTCGGTGAACTTTTGCCCAAGTCCTCCCTTCTTGGGGGTTGAATAAGGGTTTTGCTCGGTTCTAAGATACTTGTCCTTAGTGATATACTCAAAATCAGTCTTTCGCTTCTTGCCTACAGCGGGCTCATTACTCACTATGGTCTTCCTCATGCTTTCTTCGACTTTGATATACTTCCCTGCCCTCTCCTGGAGCTGCAACATGCGTTCAGGGGGGCATTTGGCCAAGGACATCTTAAAAAACTCATCCATAATTCCTTGTTGCAGTGCTATCATGGCTACCTTATCATCAAGATCTGGGACTTTTAAAGCCTCCTTTGTGAAACGATTCAGGTAATCTCTCAAGGATTCCTTTGTTCCCTGCACAATGCTCATAAGAGATGCTGAACTTTTCTCATGAACTCTCCCACTGGTGAATTTCTTAATAAAAGCCTGACTTAAATCTCTGAACGACCCAATAGAGTTTGGGGGCAAGCGACTATACCACCTTTGAGCCATACCCGACAGGGTTTGAGGGAAGGCCCGACACTTAATAGCGTCATTTACGGGTTGCAGCAGCAGTGCATTAGAGAATGTCCTAACATGATTAGCGGGATCTCCCGTGACATCATAGGCTTTGATAGTTGGCATCTTGAACTTCCTTGAGATATGGGCATTCATTATCTCTTCAGTGAAGGGCGGAGTAGGATCATCAGGATCTCCAAGGGGAAGAAGATTGCTTGGATCAGTTCTTGGGACAACAGCCCTTCTCCGTACCGGACCATCCAGGTCTATGACAGGAGGAGGATTTCTCCCCCTAGGAGGTATCTGGGGTCTGGTGGTCTGGTGCGCCTCCAAGTCGCGCCTCAGCCTTTGAATCTCAGCCTCATGAGCCCTGATTCTTTCCTGCACTTCTTGGGGATTCGCCCCTTGGATGCTTTGAGGACGTTGGCCTCCATCAGCCATCGGCTCTTTACCAGCACGCCTCCTTCTTGGGGCTACTTCATCGTCCGAAGATTTGGAGTCTCTCTCAGTGTATGTACCAGAAAATTCCCGATTCTCGGGGATAGGAGCCAAACCTCGTATGTAGGGGGGCGATTGCCCTCGTGCTTCACTTCGCCCAGCATGTCCGCTTCCTCTAACCTCGGGGTAAAGGGGCATCCCATAAGGGGGGTTAGTAGTAACAACGGTTGAATATTCATACCCGACGGGTTGAGAATTCACAGGTACATGTACTTGTTGAACTTGAGGATTCGTACCTTGAATAGTCGGGGGAGCCGTCCCTTGTGGCTGAGGTTGAGTTGCTACCTGGGCTTCCCCTTGAGTAGATGCATAAGTTGAGTGAGGGGGTATCTCAACGGTTGACGAAATCACCTGGGTTGTCCCCGATGGTGTTCCTTCCTCCAGAGCTCTAATTGTTCTTCGTGTTCTCGCCATGGTTGTTGTTGTGCTGTCCCACAGACGGCGCCAAATGTTATGGATTAAAAACTAAGATTATTATTTGCTGTATTTATTACTAAGGAACGTGAGCTTCAAGGCTCGATTTGACTGCTCTTGTGTTTCGTGACTCAATCTGCCTTAACAAGATGCCTACGTACCTTGCTGACTGCCAAGGATCAAGTCAAAAAATGTAGTTCGGATTTGTGGGGTGAGGCCCCTTATATAGATGTGGGAGTCCTTGAATTGGACTTGGTATAGGAGACTTGGTGGACAAGTCTCTGAATTAGGATAGACTTAGGAGTCCTAGAAAGTAGGAAGCTGATTCCTTATCCTATGAGGTCCCTTGGAGGCCAATCTACAAGGATTTACATCCCCACTAGGACTTATCTTAATAGCTGTTTTTCTCCCTTATTAATTAATTACGAATTTAATTAATATTCAGGGTTTTGGGCCTTTTTTGTTCCATCAGGCCTGATCTGGTCCATCAGGCCTGATCAATGTGGTAACCTTTCTGGTCTGAATATCATACATCTTCTTATTGGGCCTAGCAGCCCACACATTGTTCAATCAATGTAATATTTAATTATACAATCATGATTTATTTATCCCTATCATTTATTCTTTTAATCTTTATGTCAGTTGATCATTCAATTAATGTATTTATTATGACCTTAATTACTGCGATATTTTGTTAGCATAATAAATGTTCTTAGAATCATTATACAAATTGTATAGTTTAAGTACATGACTTGAACTTGAGATTATATAATATATCATATTCTTAAAGATCCCTAATCGAGTATTATTATATAGGACAATAATAATACATAGATAGACTAGTATGTTGTTTGACAAGATAACCACATCTCATTGGTTATAAGTATGGGGATACTAAAGTCAATACATAGGTACATGTGAGAGTACATGGTATTGGAGAGACCCACATTGAGATTCTTCATATTTAATAAAGTCATAAGAAAGACTCACAGTGATAATGGTGTAACGATCCTTTGAATTGAAATCATATATTTCTATACGAGGATTAATATACTTTGACTACATTAAAAGTTACTTTTGATCGGGTGATGATAAAAGTGGACATCGGGTATATCATGAGTCGTATAAGAAATATGAATGATAGATAAAGGATTTAACACTCCTATAATTAGGAGAGATATTATTGGTCTCTTGATTGAGTGAGATTATAAAAAGCATGGTCATGCTCAAATAATGATTTGTCTTGATAATCTAATCATGGATTAAGTAAACCCGGATTAAATGTTAAAGAGTGATAGGGAATAAAAAAATCATGATTACATAGTTAATGTTGCATTAATTACATATGAATTGGGCTGCAAGGCCCAATAAGAAGATGTATGATATTCAGACCAAAAGGTTAACACATTGATCAGGCCTGGTGGATCAGATCAGGCCTGATGGAATAAAGAAGGCCCAAAACCCTGATTATTAATTAATTTCATAATTAATTAATAAGGGAAAAATCAGCCATTAAGATAAGTCCTGATGGAAATATAAATCCTTGTAGATTGGCCTCCAAGGAACCTCATGGGATAAGGTCCATTCTAATTCAGAGACTTGACCACCAAGTCTCCTATACTAAGTCCAATTCAAGGACTCTCACACTTATATAAGGGGTCTCACCCCACAAATCAGAACTACGTTTTAGACTTAGTCCTTGGAGGACATGAAAGTCACTACGTCCTTGGTGAGCCCTCGTTGCCATAGCCCCGAGGGCAAGTATCACCAAGAACTACATTTTTTGACTTGATCCTTGGCAATCAACAAGGTACGTAGGCATCTTGTTAAGGCAGGTTGAGTCACGAAACACAAGAGCAGTCTAATCGAGCCTTGAAACTCACGTTCCTTAGTAATAAATACAGCAATCATATATTTTAGTTTTTAATCCATAACATTTGGCGCCGTCTGTGGGACAATACAACAACAGCCATGGCGAGAACACGGATAACAGTTAGAGCTCTTGAGAAAGGAAAACCATCGGGGACAACCCAAGTGATTTCGTCAACCATGGAGATACCTCCTCCTCCTACCTCATAGGGGGAGAAATCCTCCTCCTATCATAGACCTGGATGGTCCCATACAGAGAAGGGTTGTTGTCCCAAGGGCTGATCCAAGCCATCTTCTTTCCCTTGGAGATCCTGATGATCCTACTCCTCCCTTCGCCGAAGAAATAATGAATGCCCATATCTCAAGGAAGTTCAATATGCCAACTATCAAAGCTTATGATAGCACGGGAGATTTCGCTAATCATGTTAGGACATTCTCTATTGCACTGCTGTTGCAGCCCGTGAATGATGTTATTAAGTGTCGGGCCTTTCCTCAAACCCTGTCGGATATGGCTCATAGGTGGTATAGTCGCTTGCCCCCAAACTCTATTGGGTCATTCAGAGAATTAAGTCAGGCTTTTATTAAGCAATTCATCAGCGGGAGAGTTCATGAGAAAAGTTCAGCATCTCTTATGAGCATTGTGCAGGGAACAAAGGAATCATTGAGAGACTACCTGAATCGTTTCACGAAGGAGGCTTTAAAAGTCCCAGACCTTGATGATAAGGTAGCCATGATAGCACTGCAACAAGGAACTAGGGATGAGTTTTTTAAGATGTCCTTGGCCAAACGTCCTCCTGAAAGCATGTTGCAGCTCCAGGATAGGGCAGGGAAGTATATCAAGGTGGAAGAGAGCATGATGAAGACCGTAGTGAGTAATGAGCCCACTGGAGGCAAGAAGCAGAAAACTGATCTGGAGTATATCGTTAAGGACAAGTATCCTAGAACCGAGCAAAACCCTGATTCAAACCCCAAGAAGGGAGGACATGGGCAAAAGTTCACTGAATACGCTAAGCTGAATGCTCCCAGAAGCCAGATCCTGATGGAAATCGAATAAAAGATCGAGATATTCGTTGGCCTAAGCCCTTGAAGGCTGATCCCGCCAAGCTAGATAAGAGCAAGTATTGCAGATTTCACAAAGATGTTGGTCATGACACCGATGAGTGTAAACAGCTGAAAGATGAAATAGAGTTCCTCATTCGAAAAGGAAGATTGAACAAATACACTGGAGAAGGAGGGGATATGAATAACAATGGAAGGAAAAACTTTGAAGATCGTAGGAGGGACCAAGACGATCAGGGGCGGAATCCCCAGCCTAGAGGACCGGTTATAAACGTAATTTTTGGAGGGCCGCGACCTCGAGGGCCTGTGATAAACACAATCTTTGGAGGACCAATTGCTGCTGGATTATCCAGAAACTCCAGAAAAGCATATACTAGAGAGGTTATATATATTGTTGGAGAAGCCCCGAAGAGGGCCAGGACAGAAGTAACATTAGCTTTTGATGATTCTGACCTAAAGGGTGTGAAATTTCCTCATGACGACCCGCTGGTCATAACACCGATAATAGGAAATAGCCCGGTCAAGAGGGTCCTTGTGGATAATGGTGCTTCAGTGGATATCTTGCTCCATGACGCCTTTCTAAGGATGGGATATAACGACTCCCAATTGACCCCAATCGACATGCCGATATATGGATTTGCGGGAGTAGAATGTCCCGTGGAAGGAATAATCAAGTTGCCAACCACCATAGGTCAGGAACCAATGCAAGCAACGCATATGTTGGACTTTGTGGTGGTAAAGGCTAGTTCAACTTATAATGCTATCATGGGGAGAACAGGGATACATGCCTTCAAGGCAGTCCCTTCTTCCTACCATTCAGTTATGAAGTTATCCACCCGGAATGGGATTGGAGAAGAGAGAGGAGATCAAAAAATGGCTAGAAGCTGTTATGTAGCCTCTTTGAGGGCATATGGAGTTGGGGGCAGGTTCTTTCTATTGAAGATATGGATATCCGAGAGAACGATGAGAAAAGAGGAAAGCCGGCAGAAGACTTGGTTTCGATTTCTTTAGCCCCCGAGAATCCTGAGAGGGTGACTTTCATTGGAGCCACACTTTAGGAGCCCCTTAGAGGGAAGTTGGTGAGATTTTTGCAAGAAAATAGTGATGTGTTTGCATGGTCAGCAGCTGATATGCCAGGCATAGACCCGGAGCTAATTACTCACAAGTTAAACGTGGACCCAAACCGGAAGACAGTGAAGCAAAAGAAAAGAAACTTTGCCCCGGAAAGACAAGAGGCTATAAAACAGGAAGTAGAGAAGCTCTTAGAGGCTGGTTTCATTGAGGAGATTCAATTTCCGGAATGGTTAGCAAACCCTGTAATGGTGAAGAAGGCCAATGGAAAGTGGAGGTTGTGTATAGACTTCACTGATCTGAATGATGCATGCCCTAAGGACTGTTTTCCTTTGCCAAGGATTGATACTTTGATTGATGCCACTGCTGGGCATGAGATGCTGAGCTTCATGGATGGATTTAGTGGATACAATCAGATTAAGATGCACAAGGGTGACATTCCAAAGGTATCATTCATCACTGACTTTGGTGTTTATTGTTATCTTGTTATGGCGTTTGGTCTTAAGAATGCAGGAGCCACCTATCAAAGGTTGGTAAATAAAATTTTTAAGGATCTTATTGGCAAGACTATGGAAGTCTATGTCGATGACATGTTAGTCAAGAGTCTAGTAAAGACTGATCATATAACCCATTTGAGGGAAGCTTTTGAGGTCCTGAGGTACCACAAGATGATGTTAAATCCTACAAAGTGTGCTTTCGGAGTAGGGTCTGGAAATTTTTTGGAATTGATGGTCTCCAAGAGAGGGATCGAGGTTAACCCCAATAAAATAAAGGCAATCCTGGACATGGAACCACAAAAAACAGTCAAGGATGTTCAGAAGCTTACATGAAGGGTTGTTGCACTAGGACGATTCATATCCAAATCAGGAGACAAGTGCTTGTCGTTCTTCAAGTCACTAAAGAACATTAAGGACTTTGTATGTAATGAGGAAAACCATAAGGCATTCGAGGAATTAAAGAAATATATGGCCCAGGCCCCGTTGTTGGCCAAGCTAGCCTTGAATGAAGTTTTATTCTTGTACTTAGCTGTTTCAGAGAGTGCCTTGAGCGCTGTATTGGTTAAGGAGGAACTGAAAATCCAGAAACCCATATACTTTGTCAGCAAAATTCTGCATGGTGCTGAGTTGAATTATTCAACTATTGAGAAATTTGCTCTAGCCTTGGTGATGGCTTCAAGAAAGTTACGTCCTTACTTTCAGGCTCATCAAATTGAGGTGCTAACAAATCAGCCCATGAGAAGTATCATTCATAGTCCCAAGGCTAGTGGGAGGTTGATCAAGTGGGCAATAGCGCTGGGAGAGTTCGACATTAAGTACAAGCCGCGGACGACAATAAAAGCCCAGACATTAGCTAACTTTGTGGTGGAATGTACCATAGCCAACCAATAAGTCGGGGGGCAGGAAGATACCATACCCCAAGACAAGGAAGTTGATAATGGGGACAAAGAGAAGGATGACAAGGAGAAAGAATATTGGGTTCTCTATTTTGATGGAGCATCAAAAACAAATTCAAGTGGAGCAGGATTGGTTTTACAAAGCCCTAATGGGTTCTTGATTGAGTATGCAATGAAGTTAGACTTCCCAACCATAAACAATGATGCAGAATATGAAGCCCTGATAGCTGGCCTCGGCCTAGCAGGGACACTTAGAGTCAAGAACTTAAAAGTCCGTGGAGACTCAAAGCTGGTCATATCCCAGGTAAAGGGAGAGTTTGAGGCAAGGGATGATACGATGGCTAAGTATGTCCGCCTAGTAAGGGCTGTGATGACCCAATTCAATGAATGCCATGTTGAGCATATTCCAAGGGAGGAAAATGCTAAGGCGGATGCATTATCAAAGTTTGCTTTATCCGAGATAAAAGAAAGTTCAGGAAATGTGTACTTCCGTATTTTGAAGACACGGAGCATAGATGTTAAACTTATAACGCCTGTAGGCCTAGGTACGTCATGGATAGATCCCATTAAGGCCCACATTCAAACCGGTTGGTTGCCAACGATGTTACTGAAGCACGGAAGTTAGCTGTTCGGGCACTTAGGTACTCTTTGATAGATGGGATTCTGTACAAAAGATCTTTCGTGGTTCCTTTCTAAAGGTGTCTCAGGCCCGATGAGGCACGCTTGGCTCTTGAAGAAGTACATGAAGGTATTTGTGAGCAACACTTGGGGGGCAGGGCTTTGGCTCATAAGATACCCCGTTTAGGCTTCTATTGGCCGGAAATGATGGTTGATGCCAAAGAGTATGTGAAGAAGTGTGACCGCTGTCAGAAGCATGCACCGGTTGTCAGACAACCCCCCGAGATGCTGACCTCTATCAACTCGCCCATCCCCTTTGCTATGTGGGGAATGGATATTCTAGGGCCTTTTCCCATGGCCACGGCACAAAGGAAGTTCCTGATTGTAGCCATTGATTATTTCACTAAGTGGATTGAAGCCAAACCCTTGGCCAAAATCACAACTAAGCAGGTTGCACAATTCATGTGGGAAAATATTATGTGCCGGTATGGAATTCCCCGTATCCTAGTCACCAACAACGGAACACAATTCAACAACGAGGAATTCAGAAGTACTGTGAAGAAAATGAAATTGAGTTACGGTTCACCTCTGTGGCTCACCCACAAGCCAATGGGCAAGCGGAGGTAGCAAATCGAATAATCCTGGATGGACTAAAGAAGAGGATCGAGAAATCGAGGAATAATTGGGTGGATGAGATACTTCCAATATTATGGGCCTATAGGACTACCTGTAGAGTCACGACCGGAGCAACTCCCTTCCTGTTGGCATATGGGGCAGAAGCAGTTGTTCCCGTGGAGATATCACATTCCTCTCCCAGGATTCAAGCTTTCAATGCTGAGGAGAATGAGGAAGGACAAAGGTTAGCCCTGGACTTAATTGATGAAGTACGAGATGAGGCACATGCGAAGATAATGGAATATTAGAAAAAGACTTCATTCTACTACAACCTAAGGGTTAAAGAAAGGTTTTTCAAACAAGGTGACCTAGTCTTGAGGAAGATAGAAGCTTCTAGTATAGGACAGAAAGGGAAGCTTGCCCCGAATTGGGAAGGGCCATACAAAGTCAAGAGTGTTCAAGGTAGAGGAACCTACAGGCTGGAGACTATGTATGGTTTTGAAGTCCTGAGGACTTGACATGCACAAAACCTGAAGGTTTACTATGTGTAGGGCAACTGAATACGATTCTCACTTGTCAAGATGACAAGTAGGTTGAAAAGCACCTTGAAGCTTTGCTTGCTTAGGATTTATATGTTCTAGTTTTATTTTGAGGTTTATTAAAGACTCATGTAAGGGATGAATCCCAAACAATTTATGAAAATTCATAAAGTTATCGAAATATGTTTGAATGCAAGGCAAGTAAAACCAAATATGTTAAATGTAAGCATAAAATCTGATAAATAAAATAGATCGAATAAATATTACAAGAATTTGATAAATAAAGTCTCGAAAATAAGATAAAATAAACAAGCCATGCAGGGCTGGAAAAGCTCTAAGGAGCTGAGGTGCCCTCGGCATCCATATCTTCATCCCCTCCGCTCTCGCTAGATGTCTCTGTCATCTCGGAGGAGGAGGAAGAGCTGGCGTCCTTAGCAGGCCTGGAAAAAGACTCGTGAGGAGGAAGAAGCGGGTCCAGAGGAACGTGATCCGAGACAACTACTCGAGTACGAAACCTCTGTAGCAAAGCCTCATCATCAGGGCAGACATAGTCCGCCGGGTTAATATCAGGACAAGCCTAGTTCACGGTCCCAAGGGCCGTGTCCCAACCACTCCTAAAAAACCCGGGGAAGACTGAGTCATCCCTAATTCTCATGGACTAGGCAAACTCCTCCGAGTCCAGGTAGTTATCTATAGCTTTATCCTTCTCTACCCGAAGTACCACCAGCTCGGCGTTAGATTCTCCGAGTTATTCCTCCTTGTGCTTGAACTTCTTCTCTAGAGCAGCATACTTCTTCTGCTACCTCCGAGGGCATTGTCAGCCTTGTCAGAAGCCCGTTTCCATGACTCGTCTTGCCTCACAGCGCCTTGAAAATAGGCGTTGGACTGAAATGAAACAGTAAACAAAATATAAGGCAAGTAAATGCTACAAGTAAGAAAGATAAATTCAAGAAAAGGTCATACCAAAGCCAGAGATTGAGCTCCCATGAGCTTTATCCTCTCTAGGTCAGGGGTGGCAACCACGTCAGTGAAATCTTTGGGAGTCACGCCATGATAGGACCAATCTCAGGCATGCTTGGTGGATCCCACCACGGTGTCCCCTCGGCGGAATCCCCAGAGAGGCTGGAAGGCGCCTGTAGCAGCAGCAGCAGCAGCAGCAGCAGTAATAGGAGCACTGTGGCCCTCAGCTCCCTCTGTTAAAGCCTCCCCCATGGGCTCCTTGTGTTTCCGTAAGAAGATAGGCTCCGTGGCCTTTCCTCGAGTGTCTAGGCACGCGAGGCGAGCCATCTTCATTCTAGCAGTTTCCTCAACGAGGGGCACGTTTTCCTCGTTAATCTCCTTGGCAGCTGCAAAACAAGATAAAAAATAAAATAAGTGGTGTCAATAATGCATGAAATGAAATAAAATTGAGAAGGGAAGAAAAATACCATGTTGAGAAACAGAGGACAGTCCCACATAAATGAGGGAGAACTCCTCTAAGAGAGTCCAGCTGGTAGTATTGCCGTCATCCCGAGTAAGCTTATTATAAATAATAGTTTCCTCGGGACTTAAGTGAATGGATTTGAGGCTACCATCACTAACCTTCCCGAAGGAAGATCTTAAAAGTGTGCCCCAGTCGCCATTCTCCCAACGTAACCCGACGAAACTATTCCTCCAATTTTGGTTGTTATCAGGAATGGAGGCGCTGTTAAAGATATGCTTACATTTGGGTCTTTGCTTAACATAAACCCAACCACAAATACTGGAAGAGCTGTTGTAGCACTGAAAGACCTTCCTAAAAACAGCTACAGAAAGGGGAAAACCTTCCATAAGGCAGCAGACCATAAAACATAGAATGTTCCTCCAAGCGTTTGGAGGAAGCTGACATTGGTTGATTTGTAAATCAACTAGAAGATGAGGAATGAAGGGATGGAAAGGGAACCTAAGCCCAGAATCGAAGGCATCTGTGTAAATAAAAAGAGTGTCGGGTTTCCAGTGGCAAGTACGGTCACCACCAGAAACTGGAACTAATCTAAGAGGAGGAAGAACGTTATAACGTGCATTTAATTTATCGAAATCAATGTTGTGCCAAGTGTTACAATGGTTAAAAGAATCGAGATGTGCAGTAGAGGGATATTCATCCCCCCTAGTGTTAATCATATCGATTAAAGACATGTATGAAGAACGGATCTCGATATCCTTACCTCGTTTTGAAGCCGAGGCTATCTTGGCCGCCCTCTCGGAATTCTTGTCAGCCATTAGTAAAGCTGGGAAAAACCTAGAAACCTTGAAAGGAGGGAGGCTGGAAAACTAAGGGATGAGAGTTGAGAGAAAAGGAGGTTAGAATGTTTGAATGAAAACACATTCCTCCCACCTTTACATAGGAGGAGAAAAGGGAAAATGGGCCTAGAAAAGCCCATTTGGGCCCAAGTTCAGGAACATTCTGAAATGCTCTACAGAATGTTGGAAGAATTTTGGAAATTTTCTAGAAAAATCCAGAAAGTTTTAGAAAAATTCCATAAAAACCTTAAAATTCCAGAAGATTCTGGAAATTTGGCTTAGAAAATGGAAGCTCAGCCCAAGAATTATTGGGAATTAAGGGACAAAAAGCCCAGCTCAGAAAAGCCAAGTGTTCAGGCCCAGGATTAATAAAAGCAATGGGCCCAAAGATCAGCCCAACAAATTTAGCCTAGATTTAAGGGCCCAAATCCAAGTATATGCAAAAAAAAAATAATAATAAATATATTCCTGACCCAGTTCGATCAGGACTTGCATTATATTTCTGGTCGAATGGCCTGAGGTCGAAATCCTGTCGATCAGGGGTAAATGACTTGCTTAATTCGACCAGAATCAAGACCAATTCGACCAGAAAATGTGAAGAATTCCTGGTCGAAATCCTTGAGCTCGAATTCTCGTCGACCTGGGCAACCAAAAGGAGGTTAATTCGGTCAAAACTAGGGCTCCTGACCGAAATTGAAATTTCCTACTCCAAAATTTTCTGCTCGAAAATTCAAAAAAAAAAGTATAGGAGAAAATCCTGGCCGAAATTCGACCAGGATTCCTGATCGAAAGTGCCCTCCTCGAAATGCCTTCCACCAGGGCTGAATGAAGGATAATTCGACCAGGATCCTGGTCGAATGAGATTCCTGGTCGAAATATGTAAGAAAAAAGAGCAAAAAGGGGGAAGAAAAAGAAGAAAAATTCCTGGAAAATTACAGAAAAATAAGGAAATTCCTTAATATATTTTCTGTAAAATGTCAATGTTTTCAGAAAATAAGGAATAAATCCAGAAAATTAAGGAAAAATCCTAGAGTTAAGGGAAAAATTCCTGGAATTTAAGAAAAAATCCCAGAATTAAGGGAAAATTTCTGAAAATTAAGTAAAAATCCCAGAATTAAGGGAAAAATCCTGGAAATTAAGGAAAAATCCTGGAATTAAGAGAAAAATTCCTGGAAATTAAGGAAAAATCCCATAATTAAGGGAAAAATTCCTGAAAATTAAGGAAAAATCTCAAAATTAGGGGAAAAATTCTTGAAAATAAAGATAATTCCTGAATAAAAGGAATAAAAGAAAATCATTAAAGAGCCTTGTACGTTTTGGAGAAAAACCTAGCAGCAAGGAGAGGTAGAGACAATTCGGATCGTCAAGAAGGACGCTAATACATCCATTCCGTAGTCAAGTTTGTGAGACGTTCTTGGAGTTGCTCGTGTGGATACCATAGAGGTGTTTCTCCGAGAGGTAGACACAAAGCGTGATAGCTAAGATCTCCGTTGAGTTCGTGAAAGTCAAGCTCTTGAAAGGTATGATTCGTTATCTCCATAATCTGCCCACAATTATACATAGATCATGTTTTTGGGTTTCGAATTTTTTTGTTATATTTACGTTTATCCGCTGCGTTTTATGCCTCGTAACCCAAGTGAAAGGAATATGTCCTAAGTCCAATCATGTATGAGGATTTAGGAATAACTTTTATGTAATCTGTTTTAATTTCATTGATATTAATAAAAGACTTGTTTTGTTTTTATTGCGGGCTCTATCTATTTAAATGTTTAAATAAGATATACCACAGTTTAGAGTAAAACTTTTTATGGATTGTGATGAGATCATAATAATGAGACCTAAAAGATGATAACTCTAAACCTAAATAGTTCCTGGTCGTAGGATTACTAACTGGTAATTAATAATCCGCAAAGATTGGTACATAATATGTTTGCTTCATTATGATGGATGTCTGTTCTCATAGACATTTGTGTGGTGACACTATAGCTAGTATGTAGGTGCTTATTATAGAATAAGTTCACTAAACATGACTCGCACGGCTGAACAACTGATGGAGTTCACTCACGTGTCAGCAGTTGTTCACATAGTGATAGTTGTACAAGTATCTTAGACTTGAGGTCATCATAGTCATCTTGTGTACACTGAACTATGCTTTGGTTTAGTTCTTAGTCTCCCGGGACAATTATTAGGGCTCTACTGGGTATAGGAATTTGTACACGAAGATAGTGAAAGATCAATAAAGGATCTACCCCTTCCAGTGAAGGAAGAGAATGTTCAAGGCTGATCCACTTATGCTAGTTCAGGATTCTCTGGCCAGAGTGAATGAAATTAGAAAGGAGTTTCTAATTTACACAGAACTAAGCATAGTAAATGGGAAAGTAAATAATTAAATTAGATAGGCTTGACACAAGTTCCATGCCTTGTATTTAATCGGGACATTGTAGGGTAGAAGGAGTAAATTGTACGGTAACTATTCACTGAATAGGTTCTTGGTATTCTAAGCAGTGAATTCGTATTATCCGGATAGTCGCGATATGCTGAGAAGTATCCCTCACGATATAGAATAAATTTGATTAATTAATTAATCATATTTAATAAATTAGAGAATTTATATAAATAATGATAAAATAGTTTTATTATTATTTATTTCTACTACCGGCTTAATATTGAACCTACAGGGTCACACCATAAAAGAGAATGATTTAATGGTGGAGGAATTAATTAATAATGGTTGATAATTATTTATTTATGAAATAAATAATTAATTAGCAAATTTAATAATTGATTAAATGAGATTTAATTGATTATAAATTAATTAAGAAAAGTTCTTAATATTATTAATTAAGAATTTAATTTTTGGAAATTAAATCAAGAGAGAGAATTATTTCTAAAGTGTTTAGAAAAAGGATTAATAATTAAAAGGTGTTTTAATTATTAATGTGAATAATAAAGGGTTAATAATAATAATATTTTATGGGAAAATTTCAGCTGAAAATTTTGCCTATAAATATACTATTATAAACCCTATTTTTATTCTAACCCAAATTTTTTAGAAAAACCTAATTCTCTTCACCTCCTCCTCCTCCTTAGCATCGTTTTCTTGGTGGATACCGGTGGAGTGCTTCACGTTTGAGGAGCAGCTGCTAAGGATCTCCGATCGTTGTTTTTGGATCGCTATTAAAGGTTAGTAATCAATCCATATGTTTTAATCACGATTTATATGCTATTATTTGGATTTTATAGAGTGTAAAATTGTTTTACCATGCTTCCTCTGCGATTAAAATCCAACAATGGTATCAGAGCATATGTTGTATGCATATAGATTTGTGGTAAAAAATTCAGAATTTTATGTGCTTGTATGAATTAATTATGATTTTTACAAGTTATATCATGGATTAATTATGACTGATGAGAAATCGTTTCTCAAAATAATTTTGAATATTGATCTGGGTTCTACAAGTGTTGTAGATCGTCTGGGTATTTTTCTTATAATTTTATGATGTATAGATTATTTATTTTGAATTTTTGAAGTTGTTGCAATTAAATTCGTAATTAAATAATCATATATATATATATATAAATTGTTAGTATGTATATATATACATCTGTTGAATATTAATGTCTGATGGCACGGAAAGAGAAGCACAGCACGGCGATCGAGAAAGAAAAAGGCGGCAGCGACTCACAGAAGAGGGGAGGACCGTGCGTCTGTCATGCGCGCGTGGGGCTCACGCGCTGGTATGCCACGCGCTGCGCGTGTCGGACACGCGCTGGTCAACGGTCTGACGTCATGCTGACGTCAGCACAGGGGGTGGGCGCGTGGCGCGCGTGTGCGCGTGGGGGCGCGTGGACTCCAGCCTGACACGCGCCTGTTAGCGCGTGTGCGCGTGGCGCCGCGTGAGTTACCTTCTCGGGGCGCGTGAGGTCGCGTGGGAGCTCAGAATTGGGCGTTCCTGGTGCCGTTGGATTCGTCTTTTCGAGACGCTTCTAATGGTATATTATATGATATTTTATGAAATTGTTTCGAACTGTTTATAGCTAACAGAAGTGTTTTAAAGCTGTTTTGACTGTTTTAATTGCTTTTAAATGCTTCATGTGATACATAGAGATGTATAATGCTTAGACCAATATGCTAGATGATGTAACATGCCTACCTTGATGTTTATTCATGTTTATATATGTGATATATGCTTAGTTTATCATGCGATGATAGATTTAGGTGAACTTAAATGAACATAAGGCGTTTGTTAGACAACCTAGTATAGTGAAATTGTTTCATAACCTTAATAATAATATTATGAATACGATCATAAGATTCTTGTGTTTATGAAACACGTAATTGAATATGAATTTTCAATATGAGAGAAAGGATGATTCTGTCAACAACAGATTTCTATCTGTAAGAAAGGGTTATTAAGTGACGCCTCTTGACAATGCTCCACCCGATCTGGGAATCATCTGATTATTGATTATTGATTTGAAATATTTAATTTAAAAGGAAGAATCTATTTATAATATGATTATGATTGTAACATAATATAATCCCTCTAAAATTAAATAATATCAAGTAGTAATTGGCCAATGATACAACGGGCTTGTGTCGGTCATAGCCTTCCAACATGATAGAAAGTACTTCTTATTTTTAAATCATTGTCGGTTCGTGCTACAACCGAGGGCTTTGATTTCGAAATAAGAAATACTTGTCTATTACATAGAGATGTGTACATTGAATTAGAATCTAAAGGTCGGTACGTGCCACAGCCGTGGGCCATTGGAGACTGATTCAATTGTACGAAATATTGGGTTAGACTTGACTTAGAATATTGAGTTTGTCGTGCCACAGCCGTGACTCAATTATTCAAGAGGCTAAAGTTTGATTAGGGAATAACATAAGATGTAATTGACAAGAGTTGTCTGCCTATTGAACATTACATGGCGGTTCGTGCTACAGCCGGGGTTGTGTAATGGAATGTAGGATCCCTATTCCCACTAGCATTATGAATGCTTAATTTTTCACGTAGGGGGTTGAATAAATTAGATAAACTAGTGGGAGCCACTTATGAATAAAGACCCGATTCATATAGTGTTTTGAAATGAAATTGAATATTTGCTAAGTGTTGTTATGTGTTTATCATTTACAGATTTACGATATACATTATGTCTTCTGCACTATCACTCAGGAGCATACTAGATGCTCACAAGTTGACTGGTCCTAATTATGCTGACTGGCTTCGAAACTTGAGAATTGTTCTCAGGGTTGAGAAGCTGGAATATGTGCTTGACTCACCTAAGCCTACTGAACCTGCTAGCGATGCACATAATGATGAACATGTTGTGTATCGTAAGTGGATAGATGATGCAAATGTTGCTCAATGCATCATGCTAGCTTCCATGAACATTGAGCTACAGAAGCAACATGAGCATATGGATGCTCACACTATCCTAATGCATCTACAAGAGTTGTATGATATGGCGGGGAGGACAGCTCGATATGAGATATCGAAGGAGCTGTTCAGTTGTAGGATGTCTGAGAGATCATCTGTGAATGACCATGTACTTAAGATGATCAATTTGATTGAACGTCTTGGACAACTTGGTTTTTCCATGGATGGGGAGCTGAGCCAAGACTTAGTCTTGCAATCACTTCCGAGTTCGTTCTCGCAGTTTGTTGTGAACTTTCACATGAATAAGTTGGATGTCAGCCTGCCTGAACTCCACAACATGTTGAAGACTGCGGAATCAAATTTTCCCCCTAAGAAGAGTTCTGTTCTTCTAATTGGTGAAGGTTCCAATCATAAGAAAGGGAAGATGAACCCTTCCAAGAAGAAGAAAGTAGGTGAAGAAAAGTCGGTTCTACCAAAAGCTGAAGACCCCAAGAGCAAAGTTGTTTGCTTTCACTGTAACAAGGTGGGGCACTGGAAGAGGAACTGCAAGGTTTACCTTGCAGAGTTGAAGAAGAAGAAGGGGAGTGAGACTACTGCTTCTGATTCAGGTATGTTCATGATAGAAATGAATATGTCATTAAGTCAAATTTCTACTTGGGTATTAGATACCGCCTGTGGTTCTTACATCTGCAATTCGTTGCAGGAACTAAGGAGAAGTAGGACTCTCGAGGAAGAGGAGGTGATTCTACTGATGGGAAATGGAGCAAGAGTTGCTGCTGAAGATGCAGGATCATTTCATTTACATATGCCTACAGGCAAGACTATTGTTTGAAATAATTGTTATTTTGTTTCCTCGATTGTAAGGAATATTGTTTCTATTCCTATGTTGGATTTGGATGGTTTTTCATTTTATTATTAAGAATAATGAATGTTCTATCCTTAGAGATAATATTCTTTATTGACGTGGTATTTTAAATAATGGTCTGTATGTATGTGACATAATTTACTTCAGATTAAACAAACTAATAAAAGAAAAGGGATGATGAAAATCTCACTTTCTTTTGGCACTGCAGACTTGGTCATATTAGTGAAAAATAGACTGCGGACATTACATAAGGAAGGGTTACTTGACCCCTTTTGATTTTGAATCATATCCTACATGTGAGTCTTGTCTATTGGGTAAAATGACCAAATCTCCATTTAGTGGACATGGAGAGAGGGCTGCAGATTTGCTAGGAATGTTACACACAGATGTATGTGGACCAATGTCTACGCAAGCCAAGGGTGGATTTTCATACTTCATTACTTTCATAGATGATAGATCTAGATTCGGATATATGTTTGATGAAACACAAGTCTGAAGCCTTTGAAAAGTTCAAAGAATATAAGTATGAAGTGGAGAAATAAACCAAACATAGTATTATAACTCTTCGATCAGATCAAGGTGGTGAATACTTGAATGGAGAGTTTCTGGATTATCTCAATTAAAAGGGTATAGTCTCCCAGTGGACTCCTCCAGATTGGTATCTGAAAGGAGAAATCAAACTTTGTTAGACATGGTTTGGTCCATGATGAGCTATGCGAATCTTCCAGTATTCCTATGGGGTTATGCATTGGAAACCTCAGCATATTTACTGAATAAGGTGCCTTCCAAATCTGTTCCTCAAACTCTATATGAGATATGGAAAGAAAGGAAACCGAGTCTTAAACACGTTAAGATTTGGGGATGTCCAGCTTATGTCAAGAAAGTTGACCCAGATAAGCTGGAATCTCGATCCGTAAAATGTAGTTTTGTGGGATATCCTAAAGAGACTTTAGGGTATTACTTTTACACCGATCATCGGGTGTTTGTCTCCAGACATGCTACCTTCTTGGAAAAGGAGTTTATCCTTGAAGGAAACAGTGGGAGCAAAATTGAACTTGATGAAGTTCAAGAAGCACAACCTACTACGGATCAAGTGGAAACACCTGTTCAGACTAAACAACCTTCTGTGGATCAGCCCGTTCGTAGGTCAGAGAGAGTGTCTCGCCAACTTGAGAGGTATTATGGCCTTGTCATTGAGAATGACAATGAGTTGTCAATCATTGATGATGACAACCCTGTGACCTATAATGAGGCTATGAGTAGTGTTTGAAAGGAATATGTCCTAAGTCCAATCATGTATTAGGATTTAGGAATAACTTTTATGTAATCTGTTTTGATTTCATTGATATTAATAAAGACTTGTTTTGTTTTTATTACGGGCTTTATCTATTTAAGTGTTTAAATAAGATATACCATAGTTTAGAGTAAAGCTTTTTATGGATTATGATGAGATCATAATAGTGAGACCTAAAAAGATGATAACTCTAAACTTAAATAGTTCCTGGTCATAGGATTACTAACTGGTAATTAATAATCCGCAAAGATCGGTACATACTATGCTTGCTTCATTATGAAGGATGTCTGTTCTCATAGACATTTGTGTGGTGACACTATAGCTAGTATGTAGGTGCTTATTATGGAATAAGTTCACTGAACATGACTCGCACAGCTGAACAACTGATGGAGTTCACTCACGTGTCAGCAGTTGTTCACATAGTGATAGTTGTACAAGTATCCTTAGACTTGAGGTCATCATAGTCATCTTGTGTACACTGAACTATGCTTTGGTTTAGTTCTTAGTCTCCAGGGACAATTATTAGGGCTCTTCTGGGTATAGGAATTTGTACACGAAGATAGTGTATGATCAATAAAGGATCTACCCCTTCCAGTGAAGGAACCGAATGTTCAAGGCTGATCCACTTATGTTAGTTCAGGAATCTCTGACCAGAGTGAATGAAATTAGAAAGGAGTTTCTAATTTGCATAGAACTACGCATAGTAAATGGTAAGCAAGTGATTGAATTAGATAGGCTTGACACGAGATCCATGCCTTGTATTTAATCGGGACATTGTAGGGTAGAAGGAGTGAATTGTACGGTAACTATTCACTGAATAGGTTCTTGTTATTCTAAGCAGTGAATTCATATTATCAGGATAGTCGCGAAATACGAGAAGTATCCCTCACGATGTAGAATAAATGTGATTAATTAATTAATCATATTTAATAAATTAGAGAATTTATATAAATAATGATAAAATAGTTTTATTATTATTTATTTCTACTACCGGCTTAATATTGAACCTACAGGGTCACACCATAAAAAGAGAATGATTTAATGGTGGAGGAATTAATTAATAATGGCTAATAATTATTTATTTATGAAATAAATAATTAATTGGCAAATTTAATAATTGATTTAATGAGATTTAATTGATTATAAATTAATTAAGAAAAGTTCTTAATATTATTAATTAAATGATTTAATTTTTTGAAATTAAATCAAGAGAGAGAATTATTTCTAAAGTGTTTAGAAAAAGGATTAATAATTAAAAGGTGTTTTAATTATTAATGAGAATAATAAATGGGATAATAATAATATTATTTATGGGAAAATTTCAGCTGAAAATTTTGCCTATAAATACACTATTATAGACCCTATTTTATTCTAACCTACATCAAACCCGAAAACCCAAAAAGTTTGGAAAACCCAATTCTCTCCACCTCCTTCCTCCTCCTTAACATCGTTTTCTTGGTGGATACCGGTGGAGTGCTTCACACTTGAGGAGCAACTGCTAAGGATCTCTGATCGTTGTCTCCGAATTAATTTTAAAGCTTAGATTCGATCCCTCGAATTTTTATTCATGATCTGTATGCTTTCATTTGGATTTTATATGTGTAAAAGTCTTTTGCCATGCCCCCGCTGCGTTAAAAATCCAACAATGGTATCAGAGCATAGGTTGTATGCATATAGATATGTGGTAAAAATTTCAGAATTTTATGTGCTTGTATGAATTAATTATGATTTTTACAAGTTATATCATGGATTAATTTTGTCTGATGAGAAATCGTTTCTAAGAATAATTTTGAATGTTGATCTGGGTTCTACAAGTGTTGTAGATCGTCTGGGTATTTTTTTCATAATTTTAGGATGTATAGATTTTTTATTATGAATTTTTGAAGTTGGTTCAATTAAAATTCGTAATTAAATAAATCATATATATATATTATTATTTATAAGTATATGTATATCTGTATTGCTACTATTGCTTGTCTGCTGTGTTTACTGGCAAGACAAAGAAGACAGACACAGGTCAGAGTTGTCAGGCACGGCAACCGAGAAAG
Organism: Apium graveolens; assembly: GCF_009905375.1. Taxonomy (NCBI): domain Eukaryota; kingdom Viridiplantae; phylum Streptophyta; class Magnoliopsida; order Apiales; family Apiaceae; genus Apium; species Apium graveolens. Next base: position 297,186,575 of record NC_133649.1, read on the forward strand.
AAAGCAACGACGGCTGCAAGAAAAAAAAAATAGGGGTGTAACGCATTCTGGGAATGCGTTACACACTTGTGACGCATTCACGGAATGCGTTACACCCTGAAATGGCTTAAAAGGTGTGTAACGCATCACCGGAATGCGTTACAGGGCTTGTAACGCGTTCCTCTAATGCGTTACAGCCCTTCTAATGATTTTAAAATTGATTTTCTGGGAGTTTCGTAACTCCGTTTTGGGCGTGCAATATACCGTTGGATTCGTTTTTCCGAGACGGATCTAATGGAGTGATCAGTTTTAGTTTATATAAAAGTTTTGAACTGTTTATATTCCATGAAGTGTTTTAAAGCTGTTTTTGATCGTTTGAATTGATTTTAAATGCTTCATGTGATACATAGAGATGTATAATGCTTAGACTAATGTGCTAGATGATATAACATGCCTACCTTGATGTTTATTCATGTTGATATATGTGATATATGCTTAGTTTATCATGCGATGATAGATTTAGGTGAACTTAAATGAACATAAGGCGTTTGTTAGACAACCTAGTATAGTGAAATTGTTTCATAACCTTAATAACAATATTATGAATACAATCATGAGATTCTTGTGTTTGTGAAACACGTAATTGAATATGAATTTTCGATATGAGAGAAAGGATGATTCTGTCAACAACAGATTTCTATCTGTAAGAAAGGGTTATTAAGTGACGCCTCTTGACAATGCTCCACCCGATCTGGGAATCACCTGATTAATGATTATTGATTTGAAATATTTAATTTAAAATGAAGAATTTCTTTATAATATGATTATGATTGTAACGTAATATAATCCCTCTAAAATTAAATAATATCAAGTAGTAATTGGCCAATGACACAACGGGCTTGTGTCGGTCATAGCCTTCCAACATGATAGAAAAGTAGTTCTTATTTTTGAATCATTGTCGGTTCGTGCTACAGCCGAGGGCTTTGATTTCGAAATAAGAAATACTTGTCTATTACATAGAGATGTGTACATTGAATAAGAATCTAAAGGTCGGTACGTGCTACAGCCGTGGGCCTTTGGGGACTGATTCAACTGTACGGAATATTGGGTTAGACTTGACTTAGAATATTGAGTTTGTCGTGCTACAACCGAGACTCAATTATTCAAGAGGCTAAAGTTTGATTAGGGAATAACATGAGATGTAATTGACAAGAGTTGTCTGCCTATTGAACATTACATGGCGGTTCGTGCTACAGCCGGGGTTGTGTAATGGAATGTAGGATCCTTATTCCCACTAGCATTATGAATGCTTAATTTTTCACGTAGGGGGTTGAATAAATTAGGAAAACTAGTGGGAGCCACTTATGAATAAATACCCGATTCATATAGTGTTTTGAAATAAAATCGAATATTTGCTAAGTGTTGTTATGTGTTTATCATTTACAGATTTACTTTGTACGTTATGTCTTCTGCACTATCACTCAGGAGCATACTAGATGCTCACAAATTGACTGGTCCTAATTATGCTGACTGGCTTCGAAACTTGAGAATTGTTCTCAGGATTGAGAAGCTGGAATACGTGATTGACTCACCTAAGCCTACTGAACCTGCTAGTGATGCACATAATGATGAACATGTTGTGTATCGTAAGTGGATAGATGATGCAAATGTTGCTCAATGCATCATGCTAGCTTCCATGAACATTGAGCTACAGAAGCAACATGAGCATATGGATGATCACACTATCCTCATGCATCTACAAGAGTTGTATGATGTGGCAGGGAGGACAGCTCGATATGAGATATCGAAGGAGTTGTTCGGTTGTAGGATGTCTGAGGGATCATCTGTGAATGACCATGCACTTAAGATGATCAATTTGATTGAACGTCTTGGACAACTTGGTTTTGCCATGGATGGGGAGCTGAGCCAAGACTTGGTCTTGCAATCGCTTCCGAGTTCGTTCTCGCAGTTTGTTGTGAACTTTCACATGAATAAGTTGGATGTCAGCCTGCCTGAACTCCACAACATGTTGAAGACTGCGGAATCGAATTTCCCCCCTAAGAAGAGTTCTGTTCTTCTAATTGGTGAAGGTTCCAATCCTAAGAAAAGGAAGAGGAACTCTTCCAAGAAGAAGAAAGTAGGTGAGAAAACGCCGGTTCCACCAAAAGCTGAAGACCCCAAGAGCAAAGTTCTTTGCTTTCACTGTAACAAGGTGGGGCACTGGAAGAGGAACTGCAAGGTTTACCTTGCAGAATTGAAGAAGAAGAAGGGTAGTGAGACTACCGCTTCTGATTCAGGTATGTTCATGATAGAAACGAATATGTCATTAAATCAAATTTCTACTTGGGTATTAGATACCGCCTGTGGTTCTCAAATCTGCAATTTGTTGCAGGGACCAAGGAGAAGTAGGACTCTTGAGGAAGAGGAGGTGATTCTACTGATGGGAAATGGAGCAAGAGTTGCTGCTGAAGATGTAGAATCATTTCATTTACATATGCCTACGGGCAAGACTATTGTTTGAAATAATTGTTATTTTGTTCCCTCGATTGTGAGGAATATTATTCCCATGTTAGACTTGGCTGGATTTTCATTTATTATTGAGAATAATGAATGTTCTATTCTTAGAGATAATATTCTTTATGGACGTGGTGCTTTAAATAATGGTCTGTATGTATGTGACATAATTTATTTCAGATTGAACAAACTAATAAAAGAAAAGGGATGATGAAAATCTCACTTTATAGTGGCACTGCAGTCTCCATTTAGTAGACATGGAGAGAGGGCTGCAAATTTGCTAGGAATGGTACACACAGATGTATGTGGACCAATGTCTAAGCAAGCCATGGGTGGATTTTCATACTTCATTACTTTCATAGATGATAGATCTGGATTCGGATATGTGTTTGATGAAACACAAGTCTAAGGCCTTTGAAAAGTTCAAAGAATATAAGTATGAAGTGGAGAAACAACCAAACATAGTATTATAACTCTTCGATCAGATCGAGGTGGTGAATACTTTAATGGAGTGTTTCTAGATTATCTCAAAGTAAATGGTATAGTCTCCCTGTGGACTCCTCCAGATTGGTATATGAAAGGAGAAATCGAACTTTGTTAGACACAGTTCGGTCCATGATGAGCTATGCAAATCTTCCAGTATTCCTATAGGGTTATGCATTGGAAACCTCAGCATATTTACTGAATAAGGTACCTTCCAAAATCTGTTCCTCAAACTTCGTATGAGATATGGAAAGAAAGGAAACCGAGTCTTAAACACGTTAAGATTTGGGGATGTCCAGATTATGTCAAGTAAGTTGACGCAAATAAGCTGGAATATCGATCCGTAAAATGTAGTTTTGTGGGATATCCTAAAGAGACTTTAGGGTATTACTTTTGCACCGATCATCGGGTGTTTGTCTCCAGACATGCTACCTTCTTGGAAAAGGAGTTTATCCTTGAAGGAAACAGTGGGAGCAAAATTGAACTTGATGAAGTTCAAGAAGCACAAACTACTACGGATCAAGTGGAAACACCTGTTATGACTGAACAACCTTTTGTGGAATAGCCCATTCATAGATCAGGGAGAGTGTCTCGCCAACCTGAGAGGTAATATGGCCTTGTCATTGAGAATGACAATGAGTTGTCGATCATTGATGATGACGACCCTGTGACCTATAATGAGGCTATGAGTAGTGTTGACTCAGAGAAATGGTATAGTGCCATGAAATCCAGAATGGAATCTATGTATACGGTATACAAAAGATAGATTATAGCAGATGGTCAGGTGGAGACCTATAAGGCCAGGCTTGTGGCAAAAGGATTCAAACAAAGGCAATGGATTGACTTTGATGAAACCTTTTACCTGTAGCCCTGTTAAAATCAGTTCGGATTTTGCTTGCGATTGCTGCTTACTACGACTATGAGATCTGGCAATTAGCCAGATGGTTTTCTTTCCAAGAGAAATGAAAACCTAGTGTGTAAGCTACTGCGAACCATATGTGGTTTAAAGCAAGCTTCTCGTAGATGGAACATCCGTTTTGATGAGACAATCAAAGAGTTTGATTTTATCAAAAACAAAAATGAACCATGGGTCTACAAAAGGGTTAGTGGGAGCGCGATAACATTTCTTGTATTGTATTGAATTAGAGTTGACACACATAACAACATAGCAGACCCACTCACAAAGCTACTTTATGAAAGTCACTTTGATCGTCATAAAGACAAGATGGGTATTAGATACCAGAGTGATTGGCTTTAGTACAAGTGGGAGATTGAAAGGAATATGTCCTAAGTCCAATCATGTATTAAGATTTAGGAATAACTTTTATGTAATCTGTTTTGATTTCATTGATATTAATAAAGACTTGTTTTGTTTTTATTACGGGCTTTATCTATTTAAGTGTTTAAATAAGATATACCATAGTTTAGAGTAAAGCTTTTTATGGATTATGAGGAGATCATAATAGTGAGACCTAAAAAGATGATAACCCTAAACTTAAATAGTTCCTGGTCATAGGATTACTAACTGGTAATTAATAATTCGCAAAGATCGGTACATACTATGCTTGCTTCATTATGAAGGATGTCTGTTCTCATAGACATTTGTGTGGTGACACTATAGCTAGTATATAGGTGCTTATTATGGAATAAGTTCACTGAACATGACTCGCACAGCTGAACAACTGATGGAGTTCACGCACGTGTCAGCAGTTGTTCACATAGTGATAGTTGTACAAGTATCCTTAGACTTGAGGTCATCATAGTCATCTTGTGTACACTGAACTATGCTTTGGTTTAGTTCTTAGTCTCCAGGGACAATTATTAGGGCTCTTCCGGGTATAGGAATTTGTACACGAAGATAGTGTATGATCAATAAAGGATCTATCCCTTCCAGTGAAGGAAGCGAATGTTCAAGGCTGATCCACTTATGCTAGTTCAGGAATCTCTGGCCAGAGTGAATGAAATTAGAAAGGAGTTTCTAATTTGCATAGAACTACGCATAGTAAATGGTAAGCAAGTGATTGAATTAGATAGGCTTGACATGAGATCCATGCCTTATATTTAATCGGGACATTGTAGGGTAGAATGAGTGAATTGTACGGTAACTATTCACTGAATAGGTTCTTGGTATTCTAAGCAGTGAATTCATATTATCCGGATAGTCGCGATATGCTGAGAAGTATCCCTCACGATGTAGAATAAATGTGATTAATTAATTAATCATATTTAATAAATTAGAGAATTTATATAAATAATGATAAAATAGTTTTATTATTATTTATTTCTACTACCGGCTTAATATTGAACCTACAGGATCACACCATAAAAAGAGAATGATTTAATGGTGGAGGAATTAATTAATAATGGCTAATAATTATTTATTTATGAAATAAATAATTAATTGGCAAATTTAATAATTGATTAAATGAGATTTAATTGATTATAAATTAATTAAGAAAAGTTCTTAATATTATTAATTAAATGATTTAATTTTTGGAAATTAAATCAAGAGAGAGAATTATTTCTAAAGTGTTTAGAAAAAGGATTAATAATTAAAAGATATTTTAATTATTAATGAGAATAATAAATGGGATAATAATAATATTATTTATGGGAAAATTTCAGCTAAAAATTTTGCCTATAAATACACTATTATAGACCCTATTTTATTCTAACCTACATCAAACCCGAAAACCCAAAAAGTTTGGAAAACCCAATTCTCTCCACCTCCTTCCTCCTCCTTAACATCGTTTTCTTGGTGGATACTGGTGGAGTGCTTCGCACTCGAGGAGCAACTGCTAAGGATCTCTGATCATTGTCTCCGAATTAATTTTAAAGGTTAGATTCGATCCCTCGAATTTTTATTCATGATATGTATGCTTTTATTTGGATTTTATATGTGTAAAAGTGTTTTGCCATGCCCCCGCTGCGTTAAAAATCCAACAGTGTTGACTCAGAGAAATGGCATAGTGCCATGAAATCCGAAATGGAATCTATGTATACGGTATATAAAAGAAAGATTAGAGCAGATGGCCAGGTGGAGACCTTTAGGCCAGGCTTGTGGCAAAAGGATTCAAACAAAGGCAATGGATTGACTTTGATGAAACCTTTTACCTATAGCCCTGTTAAAATCAGTTCGGATTTTGCTTGCGATTGCTGCTTACTACGACTATGAGATCTGGCAAATGGCCAGATGGTTTTCTTTCCAAGGGAAATGAAAACCTAGTGTGTAAGCTGCTACGAACCATATGTGGTTTAAAGCAAGCTTCTCGTAGATGGAACATCCGTTTTGATGAGACAATCAAAGAGTTTGGTTTTATCAAAAACGTAGATGAACCATGTGTCTACAAAAGGGTTAGTGGGAGCGCGGTAATATTTCTTGTATTGTATTGAAAGAGAGTTGACACACATAACAACATAGCAGACCCACTCACAAAGCCACTTTCTGAAAGTCACTTTGATCGTCATAAAGACAAGATGGGTATTAGATACCAGAGTGATTGGCTTTAGTACAAGTGGGAGATTGAAAGGAGTATGTCCTAAGTCCAATCATGTATGAGGATTTAGGAATAATTTTTATGTAATCTATTTTGATTTCATTGATATTAATAAAAGACTTGTTTTGTTTTTATTGCGGCCTCTATCTATTTAAATGTTTAAATAAGATATACCACAGTTTAGAGTAAAACTTTTTATGGATTGTGATGAGATCATAATAATGAGACCTAAAAGATGATAACTCTAAACCTAAATAGTTCCTGATCGTGGGATTACTAACTGGTAATTAATAATCCGCAAAGATCGGTACATACTATGCTTGCTTCATTATGAAGGATGTTTGTTCTCATAGACATTTGTGTGGTGACACTATAGCTAGTATGTAGGTGCTTATTATAGAATAAGTTCACTGAACATGACTCGTACAGCTGAACAACTGATGGAGTTCACTCACGTGTCAGCAGTTGTTCATATAGTGATAGTTGTACAAGTATCCTTAGACTTGAGGTCATCATAGTCATCTTGTGTACACTGAACTATGTTTTGGTTTAGTTCTTAGTCTCCGGGGACAATTATTAGGGCTCTACTGGGTATAGGAATTTGTACACGGAGATAGTGAATGATCAATAAAGGATCTACCCCTTCCAGTGAAGGAAGAGAATGTTCAAGGCTGATCCACTTATACTAGTTCAGGAATCTCTGGCCAGAGTGAATGAAATTAGAAAGGAGTTTCTAATTTACATAGAACTAAGCATAGTAAATGGGAAAGTAAATGATTAAATTAGATAGGCTTGACACAAGTTCCATGTCTTGTATTTAATCGGGACATTGTAGGGTAGAAGGAGTAAATTGTACGGTAACTATTCACTGAATAGGTTCTTGGTATTCTAAGCAGTGAATTCGTATTATTCGGATAGTCGCGATATGCTGAGAAGTATCCCTCACGATGTAGAATAAATATGATTAATTAATTAATCATATTTAATAAATTATAGAATTTATATAAATAATAATAAAATAGTTTTATTATTATTTATTTTTACTACCGGCTTAATATTGAACCTACAGGGTCACACCATAAAAGAGAATGATTTAATGGTGGAAGAATTAATTAATAATGGTTGATAATTATTTATTTATGAAATAAATAATTAATTAGCAAATTTAGTAATTGATTAAATGAGATTTAATTGATTATAAATTAATTAAGAAAAGTTCTTAATATTATTAATTAAGAATTTAATTTTTGGAAATTAAATCAAGAGAGAGAATTATTTCTAAAGTGTTTAGAAAAAGGATTAATAATTAAAAGGTGTTTTAATTATTAATGTGAATAATAAAGGGTTAATAATAATAATATTTTATGGGAAAATTTCAGCTGAAAATTTTGCCTATAAATATACTATTATAAACCCTATTTTTATTCTAACCCAAATTTTTTAGAAAAACCTAATTCTCTCCACCTCCTCATCCTCCTTAGCATCGTTTTCATGGTGGATACCGGTGGAGTGCTTCACGTTTGAGGAGCAGCTGCTAAGGATCTCCGATCGTTGCTTTTGGATCGCTATTAAAGGTTAGTAATCGATCCATATGTTTTAATCACGATTTATATGCTATTATTTGGATTTTATATAGTGTAAAATTGTTTTACCATGCTTCCGTTGCGATTAAAATCCAACACCAACAACAAGCTTTTGGATAAAAATAGATTAAACAGACCTTCTAAAATACAGGGCATAAATATGACTGCAAGTTTGTGCAGATTGTGTAACGGTCTTTATTTTATCAGGGCGTGATAATACCAGACGCTTTCTGGGATAATGGATAAACTTTTTCAAGTACAATTATTTAGTTTGCATTATACACCTAAGTGTTAGATCTTCATAAAATATACTCCCTCTATCACATTCAATTCTATACATCCATTACTTTCTTTTATTGTCTAACAATATAATCTAAAGCTCACAAAGAACAAACACACCCAAAAGTTGTACCTTTCCCCAAACCCTTGTAGAGCACTTATGGGCTGTCAAAGAGAGAAAATTTTGATAGCAATACTGAATAATCGAACATTGCTTCAATCCATCAACATCATAAAGCCCATCATTAGCAAATTCTTGGAAGGAGGCTGTGCCACTTTCCATGCTTTCTGCAGAAAAAATACAGATATGAGTTCACCAATAAACGTCACCAGGCGCAAATAATGGGAAGATAAAATGATAAATATACACAAATGTTTAGCATAATATAATACCCAGAGTTTAAAGGATAAGTGGATAAGCAAATGACACTAAACGTAGTGATCCATACGCAAAAAAGCAAGATAACTTGGATCTTTAAAGTCAAAGTCCATGATCATTGCTTGTTATCTTGACAAAGGCAGAATTGACACATAAAAGAACATATTTGGGGAAAAGGGCTACTTTGACTCACGAGTCAACTCTACACAAATATAATAAATATATATATATATATTATTATCCAAACGTTTATACATTTGCAACTCGATCATATTCCGTGGTACTTTTGTCTTAGGAATCAGTCTTATCACGGCGTGATTAACATCACTCGGAAGCTCACCAAAACACATAAATTTTTGAAAAAAAATCACAACATCACTGCCTACAATATTCCAAAACACTTGATAAAAACACGGGTTTAAACCGTCCGGTCCCGGTGCCTTATCAAGATGCATAGAAAAGGATGCTTCTTTAACTTCCTCAGGTGTAAAATATGATAACAATGTTGTATTTTCCCTTTCAGATACCTTTTTAACTACTTCTCTATCACTCAATCTTCCGTCCAACGTATTTGCCGTAAAAAAATTTGAAAAATAATTTTCAATGACCGCCTGTAATTCCTCGTTAGTATATGTCCACTCTCCTTCATCATTCTTGATACTCTGCAAAACATTTCCTCTTTTCCTACCAGAGGCATAATTATGAAAAAAGCGGGTATTTTTTCTCCATCGTTCAACCAGAATTGTTTAGCACACCGCTTCTAGTATATTTTTTATTTTTCCTGGAGCTGCATATATTCCCAACTAACATAATTATACATTTAAACCCCCTTCCCGTCTTCCCTTGATCTCAGCCAACGCATCTTCCCACGACACTGACATAATTTATATTTATACTCTCGACTAGCCCCCCCCACTCCTGTAATTCATTACAACACATGGTAATTCTCGTCATTAAATCTCGACTTTCTTTCTCCTTCCAACCGTGTTTTACAATATCCTTGCATTCTTTGTATTTAACCCAACTAATTTCAAATCTAAATCTCTTTTCCTTAACCTCGAACACCTGCTTATTCAAGTTTAAAAATAATGATAAGTGGTCAGATGTGGCAACCTCAAGAACTTGGATCTCCGCCATAGGAAACAAATTACGCCATAAAATATTAGCAAGACCACGGTCCAATCTTTCCTGAACCCAACTGTGTTTTCCTCGTGACCTTTCCCAAGTGAATTTTTCTCCCTTGAATCCCATATCTATCAACTCACATGAAGCCACGGTCTCTCCAAACCCTACTAACAAGCTTTTTGGGTGCGCTATGCCCCATTTCTTCTCATCTGCAAACAACATATCGTTAAAGTCACCTATAACACACCACAAGAGAGTTTATCTACTAGATAAATCTCGAAGAATAGCCCATGATTCTCTTTGTCTCTCTCTTTCAGGACACCCGTAAAATCCCATATATCTCCATCTTCCAACATGATTATTCTCCACCTCAAAATCAATATTATGTTTATCTCTAACTAAGATCGTACATCCACTCTCGTTCTTCCACATTAGAGCCAACCCACCACTGTGCCCTTGCGCTTTTATCCCCCACCATCCAACAAAATGCAAATTTCCACATACTTCTTCTATTTTATATAAATTTGATATTGTTTCAGACAGGAAAATAATACTAGGTTTAAGATGTTGGGTAATTTCTTTTAAAAACCGAACTGCCTGTGGATTAACCAGCCCGCGACAATTCCAAGCTAGAAGACTCACTGTTGAAGGCGAGCCGGAATCACATGACCCGACTCTTGCATGTTTTTGGGCCCAACAGAAAATGCCGAGTCAGTTTTATTTTCCAGCACATTCACTGAGATATCTTTCCCCCCATCAACTCTTTTTCGTTTAATATCCAATAATATCCTGTCATTTTCAAACCATTCCCGCCAATATGCTGCTCCTGATTTATTGTGCTATTTTCCGACCCATCCGCTTTTCTGGTAACCAAACGAATCCCCTATTATCTCCATGATTTTCTTTAACTCTCCAATCTATCTCATGAATTTCACAACTACCATGTTCTCCAACTACATGTTGGTTGGTTATGTTTTCTGATCACCTTCGTTGCTCGTTGTCGCCATGGTTCTCAACCATTTATCACCTAATTTTTATTGTTTTCCACCCTTCATCGGAGCTTTGAGCCACGGGCTATATGCATTTTCTATGATTTTATCTGTGCATATACTACGGAACAATCTCTCTTTGAATGTCCCAAAACTCCACAGACAAAATAAAATAAACTTAGACGTTCATAATTAATATTCACCCATTTACATTCTCCACCGTCTCATTTCACCTTCATCATACGTTTGATAGGTTTCTCCACATTCAATGTTACTCGAATACGTAGATACATCTTCCAAACGCCATTAATGTTAGTAGGATCTTTCTTAACGAACTTACTTGTAAAATTCCTAATGTCGTGCAGGAGATTCTCAAAAACCAAACCCTTTAATAATCGTAAACTTGCATCCATGTATTCATATTATTTAGAGGAACTGTATGGGGATTTTCATGTTCCACTAATATATAATATAACAACAAACTTTGTTCAGAAGTCCAGGGACCTCCATTAATAATTTTTTGCAAATCCAACTTATGTAAGAATATCGATATTCTCCCAAATCATGAATTTACATAACTTCTTTTGGTCTTTACAAGGATGTCATCACATTTTGCATTACATTAAAGTTAATGTTTTTCTTGGTTAAAAATCGACCAATGAGAAGAAAAGAATGCTCTTTTACTGGTACTTCCTCATTGGCAACGATTACTCCCTCCTCTTCCTCATCTTCAAGGATGATATTAGCAATACATATCCTTCAGATTGCTCGCCATGCTGCTTAATAAAGTGACCGTGATATTTGATAGATAGACTTGAATTGAAACCTTGTTAAAAAAACAAGACATGGAACTTGCAATACTTGCAAGACATGTATCGACATTTGTTTTTAATATTTTTGGTTGCATTCAGAAAATTTAACCGTGTAGTTGTTCTAGCTAGGGGTAATCACGATTCAGTTGAAACCGCATAATTCGCATAAACCGAATCGATATTAAACCGACCCATATCGAAACCGAAATGTGGTTTGTGGTTACGGTTCAACTACTTTGAAAACCCGCGAGTTACGGGTTAGTTTTGGTTTGACCTTAACACAACATGCTTCCGATCCGAACCGCATTAATATATACACACACAGTTTTACATTTATGATTATATAATATAAAACAATTATATCTTATAATCAATAACTAAATTTGTCTTAAATCTCATCAAATAATCATGAACTTATCATACATTTCAATAGATCGTGTATTGTTTCTTCTTAAAAAACAATAAATAGTGTTGAAGGTTTTTTTTTAATTACCTTGAACATTTATTATTGCAACTAATTGATCAACATATTATTAGATATTAGTCATTTGTAACTAATACGAGTAATATATTATTAATACATAAATATATTATTAATTATGTAAATTTTAAGAAGAAAAGTTTAAATAGAAGAAATGTTGTTTAGAAAGAAAAATGTTACATTATTTTCAGAGTTCACTAATAAAAAATGTCGTAACCGATAAAATCTGTTAAATCGAACAGAATAAAATCGAACTAAATAGATCGATTTTATTGAGTTACGAAGTTCGGCTGGTTTGAATTTTTTTCATAATCGCAATTATGCAATTTAGTTCCGATCGCCGTATTCTAGATTTCAAGCAACAAAATACTTTTAATTTTTTCTTTATTTATATGAATATATTCGCACACGTCATATACAAACAAATCTCATCACCGAGAAAACCCCTACGTCGCCTCTATCTATCTCTATATATAAACACATAAATCCCCTTAAAATTATCTAATATTATTGGAATCAAATTCACCCCTTACTTTTCAATCTGCACTCCATCGATCTTATTTAAATCCACTCGATTTTTCGATCTGCTTTTAATTATTTATTTACTGAATTTAATCCGGATTTAATTTTAATTTTTAAGTTGTGGTTCGAGATTGTAATGGAAGGATTGGTTAATCGATTGAAAACGGTATAAAAAACGATGCCAGGATTAGCGCAAGGAAATGATGAATTTACTAGTACTATTACGACGTCGTTGAGTGGATCAGTTAATGGATTCTGGTCCAAACACCGCGCCGGAGGCGGCGATGTTAGTTACAATCAGCTCCATAAGGTACGTGATTCGAGATTTTGTTTTTTCTGTTTCCAGATTTTTTGTAATTTGTGATTGTTAGTGTAGTGCCTAATTTCGATGTTTTTGTGTTTGAGATTTTTCGGGATTTGGATTTATTAGCGTAGTGCTGAATTTGATGTATCTGTATCGAGATTTTATGCGGTTTAGAATTGTTAGTGTAGTGCTGATTTTGCTGTTTCCGTATCGAATTGTGATTTGGAATTGTTAGTGTAGTGCTGAATTTGCTGTTTCTGTATTGTGATTTTTCGTGGTTTAGAATTGTTGGTGTAGTGCTGCTGTGTTTGTAGGTAATTGTAGTTTAGTAGTTTTGTTGTGGTGACACTGGAGTGTTTTTGGCTGAATTGTTTGGAGTTCAATTTTGGATCTAAAATTGAATTTTAGGTGTTTGATGTTGTGCCTGATTGAATTTTGAGTGTGTAATCGGATCTAATCTAGTTTGAGTTTTAGTATGTAGGGTTGGAGTATGAGATTAGAATTTATATTACCGTCTACTTTTTTATATGAATTACTAAAATTGTGTCCTGGCGTAAGTGTCCTTGTTTTTTAGTAATTTCCGTGTCTTGAATTAATAATTTGATTATGCATATAAAGTTATTCGTCATCTGAATAATCACAACGCATCTGAATAAGTAGCAAACTGTGGTTTCTGAGTATTTGTCAGCGCAATTGGGGTAGAATGGAAGCGGTTATCTAGAGTTAGTGTTGAATGGAATTTTTGAATTGCAGTTCTAGATTAATACTTCGGATTATATGCTGTAAAACTGATTAGGGGTACTTTTTTGTTCTGTAGTTTTGGAGTGAGCTGTCTCCGCAGGCTCGTCGACAGCTCTTGAAAATTGATAAGCAAACCCTCTTTGAGCAAACGCGCAAGAATATGTACTGTTCAAGATGTAATGGTTTGCTTCTTGAAGGGTTTTTGCAGATTGTCATGTATGGGAAGTCTTTGCTGCAGGATGGAGCTGTTGTACCTCTCCCTTGTAATAGAGTTGTGACTTTAAAAAGTAAAAGCGATGGTGATTTGTGCGTGGCCAATGGGTGTCAAGCTGATTTACAAGATCCATCTGTCCATCCATGGGGAGGTCTGACCACTTCTAGAGATGGCACACTTACCCTTTTGGATTGCTATTTGTATTCAAAATCCCTTAAAGGGCTCCAAATTGTAATTACCTATCTGTTTTTGTTATCAAATGTCTTAATCTTAATCATATATTTTTTGTAACTTGTTGAAATTTTTTAAATCAGGTCTTCGACAGTGCCCGAGCAAGAGAAAGAGAAAGGGAGCTGCTTTATCCAGATGCGTGTGGTGGTGGAGGTCGAGGATGGATAAGTCAGGCAATGACTAGTTATGGCAGAGGGCATGGGACTAGGGAAACATGTGCACTACATACTGCCAGGCTTTCTGTTGACACATTGGTTGATTTCTGGTCAGCGCTAGGAGACGAGACTCGAGACTCTCTACTAAGAATGAAAGAAGAGGATTTCATTGAAAGGCTAATGTACAGGTTTGTGGCTTGCTTTCTCTACTATCCCCCTCCTGAAAAGCTTCCTATGGCTAATTGGATCATATTCTACTTTCTTCTTCTTCTTTTTTAAAATTCTTGCTAGCCCTATAGGGGCGGCCTCCAATTTCAGCAGCTCTAGAAAGGGTAATTATTTGAAAGATTTCTTACATAAACTAGGAAGACCAAGGGAAGTCACAATATTCATTTACCTATCTAATCTGCACATCGACCTGCAACTATATTATTATATGTGTAATATAATATTTTATGCCAATATGGGCTTAAATTACAAGTAAGATTCGTTCTATAGCTAAAACCTAGTTTTACTGTTATTTGGTATAGTATTGCGATTTGCTTAGAGTTGCATCAGCACTTCACTTCGTCTTCTGTTTTGAAGCCTTCTATACAATTAATGATGACAACAAAGTGGGACATCTTACAAGGTTACTAGTGACTGGATAGTAATAACAATCTGAATAAAGAGTAGAATTACTGTGGGCTCTGCTGTGTTAAAAGTGGCAAGGATTATAACATATGCAATGTAGCTTGTTAGAAGGGTAAATTTAAAACCCTATCAAAGAGATAGTTCCGATCAAATGTCAAGCATGCTCTAGGGCCTAGAGTCTGGACTCTGGATTGATAACAGAGTATAATTTAGCCTCAAGATATGGTAATTGAGTTGGTGATTAATTATCACTTGGTATATATTTTCCTCAAAGCAACATGTCAACTGTCTACCGTATATTGGAAACAGATATATGTTGCGCTCATTTTTATGCTTAAACAGGAATCTTGCATTTCGGTATGTGCTTCCTGTCAATGCTTTTTTAGTAGTAGTCATCAGTATCTTAAGCATTTTGTGTCAAGTATAGTTGCTGAAGAGTTGCTTCCTAGATCTCTGACATCCATTGTGAAATTATCCTGGACTCTGAGGCTTCATAGAATTATTGGTGGGAAACAGTTAAAGGAATGAAGAATTATTGGTAGATTTCACTTTTCATTTACTTCTATAAAGAAAGAAGAGGTCGGCGTTGATGAAGCATATTTATTTGATCAAGTACAGCATCGTGTATAGTTATATAGGTGATCAAGTTGCTAATGAACCTTGTGATTGCGTCAGAGAATTATTTGAGTGGTACAATACTATAAATTATGAGATTTATATCACATAAACCTGTAAAAAAGAGATTAGAATGGGAGATATGTCAAGGTAAGTTAGAAGATTGAATACTATGCATTTATATCTTGTCAATCTAATGACTAGTCTTATATGACAGGTTTGACAGCAAGAGGTTTTGTAGAGATTGCAGAAGGAATGTTATTCGAGAGTTCAAAGAATTGAAGGAGCTGAAGCGCATACGAAGAGAACCTCGCTGCACTATTTGGTTTTGCGGAGCAGATACAAGCTTCCAATATGAGGTGCGTACTACTGATCTGTTAGAAACTTGCTTACCCGGGCACACATCTCACATGCTTGGATTTGCAACTTTGCCGTACTTCCAATATATTCAAATGTTTACATGTTTCAGTCTTGTTACCATAATTTGTTATAGATTTTTAAGTGTGACATATCTTCACTCTTGGTTTATAGGTATCACACGATACCGTCCAAGCTGATTGGCATCAAACTTTCTTAGAAAGCTTTGCGACATACCATCACTTTGAATGGGCAGTTGGAACCGGAGAAGGAAAATCTGACATTTTAGAGTTTGAAAATGTTGGATTAAGTGGAAGGGTGCAAGTAAATGGTCTGGATCTCTGTGGTTTAAATGCATGCTATATCACTTTAAGAGCATGGAAAATGGATGGACGTTGCACTGAACTTTCTGTCAAAGCTCATGCATTAAAAGGGCAGCAATGTGTTCATTGTAGACTTGTGGTTGGTGATGGTTTTGTCACAATTACAAGAGGAGAAAGCATTAGAAGGTTTTTTGAACATGCTGAAGAGGCTGAGGAAGAAGAGGCAAGTTTTGTGGGACTAATTACTTTGTTGTTTATTCAAAAAAATTAAGTGGTGCTGCTTTATTTCTCCATTATATATAACATATTATTTACAGGATGATGATTCCATGGATAAGGATGGAAATGACCTAGATGGAGACTGCTCCCGTCCCCAAAAACATGCCAAGAGTCCTGAACTTGCCCGAGAATTTCTTCTAGATGCTGCAACTGTTATATTCAAAGAACAGGTATGTACAGTATACTAAGAATGTTCTACGGCTTCTTGTTTTAAGAGTTTTCCTCAAGGTGGAAGCCATTCGACCAACTTTTGTGACCAATTAAATAATGGGTTAAATATCAAAATGGTCACTCAACTGAATGTCATATATCAGTTTAATCATCAAATTTAATGGGGTATCATTTGGATCACTAAAGTAATAATAAATATCAAACAGATAACTCAAAATATGTGCTCGAGAATTAAAATTTATTTTATGGAGTTCTAAACATTTTTTTTAAATCTTATTACAACCAAATGAAAGTTATGAATACATATTATTTTAGATGATTTTTTGAGATTTTTAAAAATTTATCTACTAATTATTTTTATTTAAAGTAAGCAAATGACTACAAAATTAAAATAAATAGTAGATAAATTTAAAAAAATCTTACTATATTATAGAAAATACTAGAATTCATACATTTTTATTTGGTTGTAATAGGATTCAATAAAAATATATATAACTCCATAAAATAAATTTTAATTCTCGAACACATATTTTGAGGTATCTATATGATATTTATTATGACTTTAGTGATTCATACGATACCCCGTTAACTTTGATGATTAAACTGATATATGGCGTTAAGTTGAGTGACCACTTTGATATTTAACCCATTAAATAATTAAGTAGAAATTTTTGGAGTGCATAATAAGAATTTTTCTCAAGGTGGAAGCCATTCAACCAACTTTTGTGACCAATTAAATAATTAGGTAGAATTTTTTGGAGTGCATAATAAGAATTAATACTTGTAGAATAAACTGGAAGTAGTTATGGGCCTATGGTGGTGTCTATATCATATTAGTAACTTTCTTTACCATTCCCATGTATGTATCGAGCCAATGGGGGTGCTAAATTATTGGTTTTCTTATGTTGTTTGTGCTAATGAGTGCATCGATATGGATTTTTCCTCTTGTATCCATGTACTAGTCAATTTTGTAAGTTGTGTTCCCAATATAATGGATTAGATGTGGCTAATTATAGCTATCTGACATTTTTTGCAGGTTGAAAAGGCTTTCAGGGAGGGTACTGCACGTCAAAATGCACACAGCATTTTTGTTTCTCTTGCATTAAAATTGCTGGAAGAAAAAATTCATGTTGCCTGCAAGGAAATTGTCACTTTAGAGAAACAGGTAAAAATGGTTATTTGTAGGCAGCTGATAATTCCCCATGTAACCATCCTGATTTTTAGTTTAATATTTGTTTATAGACAAAACTTCTAGAAGAAGAGGAGAAGGAAAAGCGTGAAGAGGAGGAGCGAAAGGAAAGGAGGAGAATGAAAGAAAAGGAAAAAAAACTCCGAAGAAAAGAGAGAATAAGGGAGAAGGAAAAGGACAAAGGGAAAAATAATTCTGAAACTGACCAGCATGTGGCTCCTGATGTTACAAGAGAAGAATTAACACCCAGTGTTGAGGAGGAGCCTAATGTCACCGGCAACGAGGATCTAAGAAATAGTGAAACTGGTGATGTAGTGTCATCAAGGGTTGCATCACCAGATATTGAAGATGAGCATGTCTTAGATGGGTATCAGCATTTAAACATGCAGAACAACTCTGATGGCTGTCCTGATGATCGGTTTGCCACTTTCAAAGACGAGAGTGCTTCATTTGAAGTTGAGCACTTTAATAATTCTCACCAGAAACTGAAGCATCGGAAAGACTTGCAAGTGGAGCCAAAACGGTTTGACAGAAGGCGGTTTTCATCTGTGTCTGAAAATGGGGGCATGAATAACAGATTGGACCAGAATTACCAGGGAAATCATGTTGACACTTCAAGGACTATCATTGGACCGAATAAGCCATCAAGGTGTAATGCTGCGAAAACTAACCCCAGGACCAGTGGGTCTAAATTTGCTGAGAGGTTGCACGGTTCCAACAGGATGAGCGAGAGAGATGACTTTCATAGTTGTTGTTACCAGCACAATGATTACAGGACAAAGATAGAGTCACAGCGTTCTGCCCGAACAGGCCGGGATGGAAAATCAGTTTGCAAGTCTGAATCTTCTTCAGATGTTTTGAAACCATATAATCGTGGCATTAAGTACACTCAAGTAGATCACACACGCGAGGGTGTGGGGAGACCCAAAACTAAATTTGTTGTGGGGAGCTCTTCTTATATAAGAGATTCACCTCATATTAAGCAAGTATGGGAACCTATGGACTCGCAGAAGAAGTACGTTCGAAGCACTTCATACTCTGATGTTAGCATGAGATCTAGTTTTGGGGCTGAAACGGAACCCAATAAACAACTTGAATCATCTGGTGCCATTAGTTGTGATGCAGCTAATGTGAATACTGCTTCAGACAAATACGATGACAATGAGAAAAACTGCCAAGGTGGATTCAACTTTGAAACAAAATCCTCTCTGTACTATAAAAAGGAAGTGCCCGATGAAGAGGCTGATTCAAGCCCCATGACATCATCATCCTTAACCGGTACTTCTGACCCATCTATAAGCAGCACATCTAACTCTGACAGCTGCTCATCATGCCTTAGCGAGGGAGACAGCAATGGGTCATCTCTGAACCCCCCAAATCCTGAAACCTCTTCTTCGTCTGATTCAGATGATGCCAGCCAACACTCGGAAAGAAGAGAACAGTCAAGAAGCCTTCAAAAATCCTTTCATGAGCATCAAGATGTTGGGATGGAAAATAAGCAAAGTGCTGAAAGCGGTGAGCATTTTAAAAGCAAAGTTATGGATAATGGAGGAAACAGCAATCCAGGGACTTTTTCAATGAAAATTGCCCAAGAGTACAAAAATGGAATGCCTAATGTTAGTAATATGAATCCCCAACCTCATGCGGCACTTCCTCCATTGCATTCCCAAAGCATACACTATCCTTTGTTTCAGCCTGCTTCGATTGGTTATTATCATCAAACTCCAGTTTCTTGGCCAGCAGCTTCGAACAGGTTGGTGGCTTTGCCCCACCGTAATCACTATGTATTCCCTAGCCCTTTCAGATATGATATTAATGGAAACTCCCAATTTATGCCATATAGTAGCCTACCACATATGCCTCCTCCCATTCTTAACACGGCCAGTGTTCCAGTGTACCAGCCAGTTTCCCATATTAATGACGTGAACTCCATGATTCATGTCAACAAATTCGATTATGGTGGGGTTAATGAAGCTCATCAAGAAGTTGATACTCAAGCAGCCACCAAAACAGAACGGGAGCCAGTGGAAGCACAGAAGAATGCAGGATTTGAGCCAGATAGAAAATCCGAAAGAGATTCAGAAGCTAGCAATGCAGGCTTCTCGCTTTTCCATTGCGGCGGTCCAGTTGCTCTTGCTAATGGTTATAAGTCAGCTCCTTTGCCACCAAAGGAAGCAGTTGGCCACCTTTCTTTTAGCAAGTCATCTGATCATGTCGCTGGTGATCAAAATTTAAACAAGGACGATGCTGTTGAAGAATACAATCTATTTGCTGCTAGTAATGGAATAAGGTTCTCCTTTTTCTAAATTAGCGCGATGGAAGTGTGAGGAGGCTGCCAGCAAAGACGGTCCTTACTCTCTTCATATTCAAGTAACCGAGGTTTGATCAGTTGATTATGGTACACAATAATCTTCACCGAAAGAACAAAGTTGGCATCTGTTTGTGCTTTAGTTTCGTCTGATTTTATCTCATTATTTTTCCTTTCAAATATAGAGAGAATTTAAAAAGGACATTGTTTTTAATGCTTTCCCATGATTACTGGGGGTCTATTGAAGTAGACCCAGTTATGGCAATTGCTGTAGCTGGTTTTAATTTCTTTTTTGATAGATGAATTTAAATTTTGATTTCTATTGTCATAGAAATAATTATGCAGATTATCTGATGCAAGATATGTTGCGGTTCTTTAGGGATGGAAACGGGTCGGGTTCAGATCGGGTATTGTAAAATCCAAATTCAAATCCAAACATTTTCAGGTTATCCAAATTCAAATCTGTCGGGTTTCGGATCGGATCGGATATTTTTCGGATATCAAAAATTACGGATAATGTAGTCAAATTTATTATTATTATTATTATTATTTTACATATATACACTATTAATTACATTTATATGATAGCTAAAATTAAAATACATTAAATAATAAGTAGTTAAACACGTTATATTGCGGGTTGATATGATGAGTAATATCTAAGATATGTTGATAACATAATATTTAGTGTTTCATCACAAATTAGTTTTTTTAATTTAAATATATAAAAAGTACATCTTACATAATAAAAACTGATTTTGAAACAAAAAGTTATAATTCATTAAATAAGTGTCGACAATCTTGATCATAATCTATTATTACTCAAATAATACAATAACAATATGTAAATTATATGTATTACATCTAAATTATTACATATAATCTATAATACATGTGTAACGACTGGTAATTTCGCGACATAATTAAGAGAATAAAGTATGATTTTTGTGATGTAATTATAAATTACGTGATTAAATGATTTTGTTGGTTAATTGTCTTTGTATATTAGTATCTGAGAGCGTAGAAAGATGCGTTTCAATTTGATGCGTCAGCTTAG
The DNA here is from genome assembly GCF_009905375.1 of Apium graveolens. Taxonomy (NCBI): domain Eukaryota; kingdom Viridiplantae; phylum Streptophyta; class Magnoliopsida; order Apiales; family Apiaceae; genus Apium; species Apium graveolens. The sequence goes on from NC_133649.1 coordinate 297,207,795, forward strand.
GGGTTAAACTGTGTAGTCGGGTCGTCAGTTAGAACGGAACCCGTCTTAAAAAGAGATTAAAGTGTTTAAATGTAAACTATGTGTTGATATGTGAAATGGAATGTTTAAGTGAGTATTATGTTCTAGTGATAGTGACGTGCCGGTTGGTAAAGATAATTGTGAAGCGTAATTGAAACGCTTAGCGTCGGGCCGTCAAGCAGAACGCAACTCGCTACGCAAAAAGAGGAATAATAATAAAAAAGGAAATTTCATGATCATACATGAGTTGTGATGTGTAAATATATGTGCTAGCTTGTCTGTATGCATTACGTGATTTGCTGATTTTTAAAAGGAGTTAAGGGATTTATTTGAATTAAAATAAGGTTTATTGAACTTTTATACGTTTTTATAAAATTATTCGAGTAAGGTTAAGGCGTGAAATTTATTTTGTTATCTTAAAAATAGTCCTAGAGACTTTCTAAAAATGATAGACGGATTTATTTCGTGATCGTTGCGTTTAAAATGATTTTATGAAATTAAAATGTTATTTTCAGCATAATCTTGTAAAATCCGTATTAAATCAACCGTTCGCTCAAAAATTATTTTAAAAATATGGCTGAAAAGCTAATTTCGAGATCTACGTTTTAAAATTATTATTCTTTGCATTCCCATCTTTTACGAGAGGGTTGTTCATTAATCAAATTTGTTTTTAGAATTGAAATTAAAGAAGAGTAGTAAAAAGGAAAATCCTATAAGCTAGTGGGTAAAAGACTTTTATACCCTTGGCTATTCACTATATATGACCTCCCTCCTCTCCCCTTTTTCTTTTTCCTCACCCGGCTCACTCTCTTTTTCTCTCATCTCTCCCTCTCGGCTTTCTTTTTTTTCTCTCTCTAAGTATAATCTCTCTCCTTGTTTCTTCCATAACCTCCATTAAAATTCAATCTTGAATCAAGATTTGAGTTTCTTATACTCTAAAGATGCAAGAACACACCTGCATGTAGGTGTGTGTGTTGTGTGTTCGATGTGTGTAGGTTCACCGAGAACCTCTCGGTTCTTGTTGTTACTTTGTTTTTAAACATGATTCCTTGCAAATGAATGATATCTAAGTTGTGCATGTTAGTTATTTTGAGAAATTGATGAAAAATCGGGGGTTTTGTGGTTGGACACCCTCGAATGAGGGCACCACCGTGAAGCCACCGCCACCGGTGATGAACTCCGGTGAACCGGTGGTGAGTGATGATGTTATAGCTGGGCTCTAGTATTCATAAAACTTATTTTTGGTGTTTGCATGTGGTGATTACTTAAAAACCGAATGGGTTTTTTATTTCGGAAGTTATTGAGTTGATTTTGGTTGATTAAAGTGATTGTGGATTATTGTTTTAGGATAATAGTGGGAAATTAGAATGGTTATTGGTTTAAAGAAATAAATTAATAATTGCATGTAAGATTTGAGTATAATCAAATAAGTTTAGTTTGATTTGTAAAGAAATTAAGTTGAATGTCTAAGTTAAGGTTTAAAACAAGTTGAAATTGTGATTTAAAACTTTGCATGTGTGTTTTCTTGAAAAACCCGAGTGGGTCTTATGGTTTAAAAGAGAATTAAGTTGATTTTTTGAGTTTATATGCTAATTGTATTAGTTGCTAGTGATAATTGGAAGGGAACTTAGTTGCATGTCAATGTTGGATGATGTTTGTGTTCGAATTTTTGATAATTGAAAGAAGGTGTTGATCTTCAATTTTTAATGTGATTGTGATTCGGTTTTTGGATTAAAAAGGATGAAGCTTGATTGTGTAAGTGACTCTTGTAATTTGCATGTTAACAAAAAAGGTTTATTTGTGTTGGATTATGTGTGCTTGAAATTGAGTACACTTGGTTGTGTTTTGTGGTTATAGCCGAATGGAATATAGGTATAAAGGTGATTGATTTGGTTCCATTACCTTGCTAAGTGATTGCATGTGAAATTCTAGGAGATATGTGATTTATTTGTCTGTTTTGGTTCGAATTAAGTGTTGAAAAAGGAAGGATTGAGTTGTCTTGCTATGAGGTTATATAAGTGATATGATAACTCAAGTATAGAGTTTGAAATACAAGGATTAAATACTATATATCGTATTTGCATCGTAATGCGTGATTCGAAGTCTATATGGTTAAAGTATTTATATGCGGGCTTTGGTATAAGCATGTGTGTGGTCATATTTGAGTATGAGTATATATACTCTTAGGGTATTGCGATTAAGGAATATTGTTAAGAGTTCTGGGAACGTCGAGTGAGAATCTAATTAGGGTTTAATTGTTGATTGTAGATTCGGAGCGTGAAGTCATTCAGGCTAGGAAAGGGAAAAGTATACTAGGTGGCAGTAGTTCAACTTCTGTAAAATAGGAAAGCGAATTCAGGCAAGTAACTCTACTTATTTTTGTAAATTGTTATAGAGAGGATATTGTTCATGCCATGTAGAGTATTGAACTTTTATAGTGATGTACCCCTGTTATTGATTCTTGAGGTACCCTGTCATTGTCTTTGTGAACTTGTTATTGATATGATTATTGTTCAAACCTTTTGATAACCTTTTCTTATCCTGATCACCTGTTAATATTTTGAATTCTTATAAACCCTATAAGAACCTTTGTGAATCCCTTGTGTAATAATCCTTCATTTCTTTATAATCTTATTCATGATGATCCTTAAAATTGCTATGAGTCCCTAACTTGTGTACCTTGTGAACATTTGATCAAGATCCCTAGAATTGAACTTCGCTTATCCTTGATTCATTTCTCTATCTTTGAATTCTTGAAATTGAACTTAAGAATGAGTTTCGACTTGAAAGAGTCTGAATGATTTCATATTCTCGGTAATGATAAAATGAATTTAGTAAAACCTTTCTTTTCCAACACAAGGTTTCCAAACGAATTCCTGATGGATTGGATTGAGACGTAAGAGACTAGTGGGACTAGTCCAGTCATATAAAGAGGCTAGCGGGGCTAGTCCAGTTTAAGGCTGAAATTATGCCATAGGTACCTTAAAGACCAGATGGAGGTCGATACAGGCTGATCACCCGTATTATTATGAATTGAAAGTTAAAGTAGTCCAATCAAGGGTTCCATAATTATTTAAAGAGGAATTGAATTCCTTATTCAGTAATTGATTCTTTGAAAATAAAATGGCTTATACTGTTTTGAAAAGAGTTGATTGTGATATTGATTAGCTTACAGCTTGTGAACCCTGATTTTGATTATGATAGTATCATCAATTGTATAATTGATTCCCAATGATGAAAAGATTCTCGCTTCCCATTTGAAAGATCATTTGAGATCGTATTAATAATTTGTGATGAATGTCGTCTTTCAACCCTATCTTGAGCCTTGTTTCCTGAAAGCCCAAAGCTTTTTCTTCATAACCCTTTCATAGCCCAAAAGACAGAAATCTGCCACCTAGAGATGTTAAAGTAGAATGCCCTGAAAAACAGTAATTGTATATTGTGGATTTAGTATCGTAGAACTGTTTATAGTTACTTGTTGAGTTTTATACTCACATGTTTTGCTTTGATCTAACCATGGCAGTTAAGCAAGAGGATGGTCAGGCTTAGGCGCACTGCTCGTAAGAGCGTACCTGGTGGTCCCTACCGTGTTGAGGGCTTCCAGATGCCAGAGCAGGTAGTATAGGTTATGAGTGAGCAAGCGCTTAGCCAGAAGGTTGTAAAGATACAATGTGTTATCTGTCGGTTCCAAGTCGGAATCGATTATGTAAACTTGGTATTATTTTGGGGTTGTAAATTATATTTTATGGTTGGTAGTTATAATCTTGTCTCAAACTTTATCCTGTTTGATCCTGTTAGTAGTTAATCGGGGTTTATGCTTATTTAATTCATAGGATAAAGGTGTGTGGGTTCTCATTTCCTAACCCCGAGATTGAGGGCGTCACAACATGTGTCGGATTTTAATCGGGTTTCGGGTTTGGATCGGGCTTGGATTCGATATCGGATTTTGGATCGGGTATCAGTTCGGTATAGTTGAAATCCAAATCCAAAACTTCGGGTTCGGTATATCCAAAACTTCGGGTTTTGGATCGGATATCCGTCAGATTAGATTATTTTTCTATCCCTGCGGTTCTTTTAATTTTTAAACTAAAAAGTTAAGAATAAAGCGAATTCTTACTTTTCCGATTATTTTGTTGTTTGTGCTTGATTGATTTTAAAAGTTTCTTGTTTGTTCATGGTTATAAGTGGTCGGAGTGTTGAATAAAAAAATTATAAACCGAATTGTTCTTGTAAATTGGTTTGGTTTTAAGGCTTCAAATTTAATTAATAAGAATTTTGGGGGAAATAATAGTAAAATAGGAATAGTTGTTACCTAGACAAATGATATGGATGTTGTGTGTTGTATTGACATGACTTGCTTTATACAGGTGTTTCAGTTTGAGAATGTTAACTCAAAGTGGTATAATGGTAAAGTAATTGGTTTAATAGTATCAATAATTTTGGATGAAGATGTATGAGATGTGAATATGGAATGGACTGAGTACTAGAAAGACAAACAAAAATTGTATAAAAAGCACAAGTATGGTGATTGTTGGTCAAGCTGAGAGTATTAAATTATTGTATGAATATTGATTGTGGAAACAATATAAGACCGATTGGATGTTAATAAAATAAAGGAAGTGCTGTTGAATTTGTGCACTTTTATGTTCTATTAATTTCTAATTTAGCACTCAAATGATTAGTTCCTTTTTTTTAGAAAATAGATTTTTACACCTTAATCGACTTAAAATCATTGTCAAATTTTATTTAATTAATCCTTATTTAATTTAATTAATCGATTAAAAATGAGTTGATCAATTAATTTTATCGGCTAATGGTTAATTAAATATTAATCGGTTCTTATTAGGTTAAGTTATTTTATTTTCACAAATATTTCTGTTCAAAGTGAAACTATCTTAAATCTAACTTTTATTAAACATTTTATCAAAAGGGTTCAAACACAATTTACATGATTCAAATAGTTTTATAAAGATATGATAATTTTTAAACTGTTGATGTATGACTTGACAAGATTATGTGTTATCTGCTCCGTGTTGATTTTATATGTATATTCCATTATAGATATATGTAAAGTATATGTATGATCTGACTTATGCATTTATTATATGAGAATCAGAAGGGTAGTTAGATTTAGACGTTTAGGGTGAACGTCAGTTGTCATGGAAAGTACTGAAGTAGTGTCTTTATGACGTGTAGATTCGAAAGGCGAGAATGTAAGGCTTGGAAAAGGAAAAGTTGAATTAGGTGACATGAAGTAGGTTATCCGGTGAAGAAGGAATGCGTATGAGGTAAGTAACTTTTCAACCATTGCCTACCATGTTATTGATAAATACCTACTGTCACCTTAAGATAAGATTTATGCAAGAAAATGATATTGTTGTGCAAGATATGCATGAACATAACAAGACTAAGTCATATTTATACCCCTAAATATTAGTTGTATGATAATCTAATTTTGTATCTGTAATTGGATTTCTTATGTTTGTAAAAATATTTAGTAGATTAGACTGGAGGATTTTCTTGTGAACAGTCTTCAAGTTAAGGAATAAACTCTGGAAGAAGATCAAATCTTCATCATATCTCCGAGAAAAGTGTGGCAGCTTGGATTTGAATAATGTCGTTCTAGGAAAAATATTTTAAGTCAAATATCGACAAGTTACATGTTAAGGGATATCGAGAAGTATGTCGAGAAACCAAAAATGGCATGTCGAGAAGTCCAGGTATCGATAAGTCAATTTGCATATAGAGATCTCAAATATTGACAAATCAAAAAAGTCCATGTAGGGAACTGATCGACAAGACATTTTTTCGTGTAAATATCTAGAGATATCGACAAGTCAAAAGCCTAGGTAGAGAACTGGAGATGTCGACAAGCTATTCTACATGTCGAGAACTGGAGACCTCGACAAGTCATTAACACATGTCGAGAACTCAAGATATCGATAAGTCATTTTACTTATCGATATGTGACATCTTTACAGAACAAAATAAATCTCGACAAACTATCTCATAATTCAGAATGCAGACAATTTGAAGATTCAAGATTATCAATCAACAACTAATTATATCACTGAATTGGAAAATCTACAAATGCATCTTGAAGAATGTTGACGGAGGAATTTGGGAACAACAAAACTTGAGGTTAGCAGCCGGAAACAAGATCTGTGATGGCAGTTCTTCGCCGGAAATGTGAACAGTAACCGATGAATCCGATGAACAGTATTCGTCGGAAAAGATGAACAATATTTGGTGGTGATGATTATTGGGGGCTGAGATTGCTTAGGGTTAGTGGTGGCTCCTTTGCGCTCTCGCTTTTGACCCCTTACAATGTGCCTACGTACCCCTATTTATAGGGGATCAAGCCCACGTAGTTCTTGGGGAACAAGAAACCTAATGGGCTTTGATTTCTTATCCCGAGGCCCAGTAGAAAACCTACTGGAAACCGTCTTCTACTAGCTTTAGGAATGTCCGCCGATGAGGCCCAACCACAAAGGCCCAAGGCTCGTCCGCGGCTTCGAGACTTCACGGATGAGGCATCTCCCTGGCCAAGGATAACCCTCCGCTACCAGCTGTTTCTCTAGTCCATGGACGCAGGTATAGCCGTGGTTCACCCCAAATGTTGGACGCATCCTTGTCCCCCGATAAGGAGCCCCTACCAGATTGCAGGACAAGTGATCCCAAGTTTTTGGGTGCAAAGTGCAGGATACTCCAAAGTCTCCCAACGAGGACACCCGTTGACTATAGAGACAGAGCTCCCAAAACACACACCAGATTTCACCCCACATCCCCAATGAGGATACCCATTGACTACAGGAGGAGGCATTCAGTCCAGGCATACCCCTGGAGGTCTCTGACCACGGACACCGCCTTTCCTGTAGATATGCTACAAGAAGGAGTTCTTCAACAGAGTACCTGCATCAAATTTGTTAGTAATAACATTCTCCATCTTCCTTGAGTCTTCCATAGAATCCATCCAAGCAGCATATAAAAGTTGCATTTATATGTCAAGTGGAAGTTGAGGGCGCGCCCTGATATTTCTGTATGTTGGCGCTGCCCTGTGTCACCAGCCTTTGGTCTCTTCTTATATCATTCTACACCATAGGGCGCGCCCTAAACTATTCATCGTTAGGGCTCGCTCCAATTCTATCCAAGCCAACAAGCAAGTCTATCAAAGCAATCATGCCCAAACAATCCGTCCAAGGAGCCTTCCTTGTCCAAGGCGCGCCCTAAAGTTCACTACAGTACAGGTTTTAATTAAGAAATTTCTCTCCTCCTTCTTGATAACTGGGCGCGCCTCCTCCACCTGTTTGAGGGCGCGCCTATAATACATGATAATCACAATCGTTACTGAGCTGCTCAGTCAACGGGGCGCAATCTTTGGGCGCGCCTTCTATTTATGGAAAGTCAATCTCATATTTTTCCTAGATTTCAAGCGCTTCTCCTTTGATTCTGCTCATTTTATTAATCTTAATCTGAACATTGTTTATACCAATTTTTGGGCATAACAAAGAATACAAGATCAAATGTTAAGATTTAATGGAAAAAGGAGGGTCACAGACCTACAAGATTTTGCAGAGATTTGCTAACACCGGAAATGGAAATAGAGAAGATAACTTTGGAAACCGTGTTAGTATTTTTTTAGTGCAAGTTTTGTAAACTCGTGTTGTTGGTCTATAAAGCATGCACGGGTGCTCAGTTTAGTAGTAACAAACAGTTCTAGGAAAATATCTTGTATTCTCTCTCAATATTTGTAGTTGAGTTCTTATTTCTAAGAACACAGATTTGTAGCAAAACATATTTGGTTAATACAATCAAGTGAGTTTTTGATAATTTGTTTCTTTGCTTGCAGTTAGACATTTTATCACTACAAGTTCATATCTATTTTGTTCAATTATAAGCCAAACACTTTCAAAGTTAATTAAAAGTCAAGAAAACACATTTACCCTCTCATGCTCCGTGTTATATTTCACTGGAATTAATATCTAACTAGTGGTATTAGAGCAAAATCTGAAGAAAAAAAATTAGATAAAGATCTTGGAAGAATGAGTGCACAGAAAATCAACAGTATTAAGATTCCTGTTTTTGACAAGATAAATCACACCCTTTGGAAAAAGAAGATGTTGTTCATAAGGATGACCCATCCAATGTACATTGGAATTTTGAGGCATGGACCATTCACTCCTATAGAAAGCATTCCTGAAGCAATTGAGATGATGATTATCACAAACAGTTAGCTGATAGTCAAAGTTTGCGTTGTTATATTAGGAGAAGTAAAGATCTACTACAAATATGACACCTTTATTTTGTTGAATAGATAAGTTATTGAGACATTTCAACTGCAAAATTGGAGAGAGTAATAAGTTTGATGAATGCAAGGGATTCATTTACAAGAATGAAGAAGACTGAGTTGGTTGAGATATTGAGAGGGAGAAACATAAGGGAGGCAAGGGAAATAGCTGAAAGGGAGGAAAATGAAAGAAAATATGCTCAGGAGATTTAGATGTTTGAGCAAATGTCTAATGAACTAAAAGGTAAGGGGGCTGAGTAGAGTATCTGAAAATGGACACTTTCCGAATATAAGAACTCATAAATTTGTAAGATACAAGATTCATTTGCTTGACAGTTACTCATTAGCTGATTGACTCATACGGGTGGAAACTCTAAGGGGAATTAAGATTATTGAAGAAATTTGTTAGATATATTTGATAATGTCATGTCTGATATGTTTCATGTTTAGTTTTCAGATCTTAACAAACAGAAAATATCAGTACTTAACTGAAATCAGCATTTACTGGAAGTCAGAACTTAAGGATATCAGTACTTAAATTATCAGAAGATAATTATCAGAAGATGGATATCAGAACTTAAGTGTGGGAGGACGAACAGTTAAGGAAAGGCTGATTGAAAGGAAAGAAGATCAAGACAAACATATGAAGGGATATGCATGAAGAAGGAATTCTATGAAGAATAGAATATTTAGTAGAAAAGATATCTTATTGATATATTTTAGGAAGCAGAATTATATTCCATATCAATTAGAACTTATTTTGTAACTGTGTAATATATAAACACAGACATAGGGTTTACACTATATGTGTTATCATTATCGAGAATAAAATTCTTTGTAACCCTAGCAGCTCTCGTGATAATTTATTCATCACTGAGAGAGGACAGTTCCATATTGTAACAGAGTTTAATAAAGTTTGTTTTCTGTTACTTGTGTTCTTTAATTCGATTTGATTGTGCTAAACACTGTATTCAACCCCCTTCTACAGTGTGTGTGACCTAACAAGTGGTATCAGAGCAATCTGTTAACACACAAACAGTTTAATATCCAAAAATAATCATGTCTGAAGCAGAAACTCCAACCAAGCCCACCAAAACTGAAGAACCTCCAAAGACTCAAATCCATAGTCGATATGAGGCTATTAGAGTTCCCATACTGAAACCATCTGAATATCCCATATGGAAGGTGAGGATGCCTATGTTTCTGGAAGCTACAGATCTAGAATATCTTGACGGAATTAATGAAGGACCTCACAAGCCAACCAAACTCGCAGTTGCAGTTGCAGGTGAAGCAGCAAAGTATGTATAAAAGGAGAAGAGTGATTACACTGCTGAAGATATCGCATCAATTGCTAAGGATGCTAAGGTACGACACTTGTTGCATAGTGCCATTGATAATGTAATGTCAAACAGGGTAATAAACTGCAAAACTGCAAATGAGATATGGGATGCCTTGGAGACAAGATGTCAGGGAACCGATTCGATTAAGAAGAACATGAAGACTATACTCACTCAAGAGTATGAACACTTTGACTCTAAGACTAATGAGTCATTGACTGATTTATATGACAGATTTGTCAAACTCTTGAATGATTTGTCACTAGTTGATAAGGAGTATGATCTTGAAGATTCAAACCTTAAATTCCTATTAGCTCTTCCTGAAAGTCGGGATTTGAAGGCCACAATCATAAGAGACAACTATAATCTTGAATAAACAACGATGCTCAAGACTCATAAACTTGAGATGGAACAAAGAAGCAAGAGGAAAGGAGGAAAGTCAAGGACAGTTGCTCTTAAGGCTGAGGAAGAATCTCCCAAAGCAGCTACCTCAAGGAAAGGCAAGGAAAAAGCGCTGATCACAAAGTCTGATACTGAGTCATCAAGTTCTGATAATGATGATGACTCAGAAACTGAAAGCTTGCCTGAGATGGATGCTCATGAAGAGATGATGAAGCTGTGTGCTCTTATGGTGAAAGGAATCACAAGGATTGTATACAGGAAATTCAGGAAGGGAAAGAAGTTTTCCAGGAAAGGTGCAAGTTCTGATAAGAAGAGTTTCAGAAAATCTGAAGGCAAAGGAGGAAAGTCTGACAGAGGAGATTACTCAAATGTCAAATGTTACAACTGTGGTGAGAAAGGCCACATATCTCCCGATTGCAAGAAAGTGAAGAGTGACAAAGGCAAGGTACTGGTCACAAAGCAGAAAAACTAGACATATACTTCAGATTCTGAAAGTGAGGAGAACTATGCCCTGATGGCAAATGATGATAGCAGTTCTGATGCTGCTGAGTTAAAGGTACCTCAAACTACTTATGCTTTTCATACTGATGATATTAATAAGTTGAGAAGATATCTTAAAACCATATTTATTAGTTATAGAGATCAAACTTTAACATGTGAAATATTAACTTCTGAAAATCTTACTTGTAAAAAGAGGAATGATTATTTAGAAAAAGAGTTAGTCATATTCCATCTAATTCAGAAAGATAGAGATGATACGTTCTATGTTAGGGATGAAGTACTTAAAATGAATGAATCTCTAAAAACTGAGTTAGAAAAGGAAAGAGAGATTATCAGGATTTGGACTAACTCTGGCAAAACAACTCATAATTTGTTAAGTAGTGGAAACTGGAAAGAGGGCTTAGGTTATGGAGATGATAAGAATGATAAGGGAACTGTAGAAATTGAGCCTATAGTTGTTAAACAAAAGCCAAAGATAAAACTTGTTAAGTTTGTAGCTGTAAAGTCTGATGCTGACAAAACAGAAGTTAAAGAGGAATTAACTTCTGACAAACTAAAACAGGAAAAGTCAACTGAAGTTAACATAGGCTTAATGACTAAGAAGCAGCTTAAGTATAAGCTGAAAGATGTTAAAAATGTAAACAAGGTAAAGTCACCTAGGAAAAATAGGAATGGAAAGGAAGGTGTAAATAAAAGCAATGATTATAAGCCTGTTCCTAATGCTCCTAGAAAAACATGTCATAACTGTGGAAGTTCTAACCATCTGGCTTTTTTTTTGCAAGAAGAATAAGAACATAAACTCCTTACCTTCAAAGTCAGGAGTTAAGAGTCAGTCTATTAGATATAGGCCACAAAATCCTTGTTTTCATTGTGGTAGTTTATGGCATTCCATTTATACTTGTAAGGAATATCATAATCTGTACTATGATTATTATCAAATAAAACCTTCTTTAAAGAAAGTTAGCATTGTTCCTTCTAGTATAAGTTCTGATTCAAAGTCTGATAGTGTAAATTCTGATAAGAAAAATGTTAACATAAACTCTGATGTAAAATCCACTGCAAATGTTAACAAACTTAATAAGGCCAAATGATCCAAGCAAGTCCGGGTCCTTAAAACTAATTAGTAGTGGTCTTTATGATTGCAGGGCAACAGGAAAAATATCCTAGTTCTAGACAGTGGATGTTCAGGACATATGACTGGAAATAAAGCCCTGCTATCAGACTTTGTGGAGAAAGCTGGCCCAGGTGTTTCTTATGGAGATGGCAACATGGGAAAAACTTTGGGATATGGCAATATCAATCCGGGGAATGTCATCATAGAGAAAGTAGCTTTGGTCTCAAGACTTAAACACAATCTGCTGAGTGTGAGTCAAATCTGTGACAGAGGTTATCATGTGGATTTCTTTGAAGAACACAGTGAAGTTGTAAGCAAATCTACAGGCAAAGTTGTTCTGAAGGGATACAGGCATGATTACATTTATGAAGCTAAGCTTTCAACAAGTACTGATAGTTCTGCAATCTGTCTGATAAGTAGAGCATCAATTGAAGAAAGCTGGAATTGGCACAAGAAACTCTCTCATTTAAATTTCAATAATATAAATGAACTAGTCAAGAAAAATCTTGTGAGAGGACTGCCAAAATCAGTAGTTGCTCCTAATGGCCTTTGTGATTCATGTCAAAAGGCAAAACAAAGGAAATCTTCATTCAAGAGCAAGATTGAAACATCAATTCTTGAGTCTTATCACCTATTACATGTTGATCTATTTGGTCGAGTAAATGTCATCTCTATTGCAAAGAAGAAATATGCTATGGTCATAGTGGATGAGTTCACTAGATACACATGGGTGTATTTCTTGCACACAAAAAGTGAAACTGCATCCATTTTGATTGATCATGTCAAGCAACTGGATAAATTGGTCAAAGATTCTGTGAAGATTATAATAAGTGATAATGGCACTGAGTTCAAGAATTCGATCATGGAAGAATTCCACAAAGACCATGGAATTAAACAGGAATTTTCTGCTCCTGAAACTCCACAGCAAAATGGAGTTGTTGAAAGAAAGAATAGAACTCTGATTGAAGCTGCACGAACTATGCTTGATGAAGCAAAGCTACCAACCTATTTTTGGGTTGAAGCTGTGCAGACTGCTTGTTTTACTCAGAATGCAACACTCATTAACAAGCATGGAAATACACCATATGAGATGGTGAAGAAAAAGAAGCCGAATCTGAAGTATTTTCATGTATTTGGATGCAAGTGTTTTGTTCTTAAGACTCATCCTGAACAGCTATCCAAATTTGATTTAAAATCTGATGAAGGAATTTTTGTTGGATATCCATTTTCCACAAAAGCCTTCAAAGTCTACAACTTAAGAACAAGGGTTGTCATGTAATCTATCAATGTCTCCTTTGATGATAAGAAGATTACTGGACTTGAAGATTTCAATGATCATGATCAGCTGAGATTTGACAATAAAGACTTAAATTCTGATACTGAAAGTCCTGGCAGTCTAAATCCTGATACTACAAACTCTGACAGATTAAATTCTGATGTTATTGAAACTGTGGTGACTACGTCAAAGGAAGATGCATCTGTGCAGGGGGGCATACTGAAGATACAACCACATCTCAAGAAGCATCAGAACCAACAACTGGCTCTTCAAGTTCTGATTTATCAAGTTCTAATTAGCCAGGTTCTGATAATTCTGGAAAATCAAATTCTGAAGAATCCAACTCAGAGATGATAATTTCAGAGGGAGCATCAGAAAATGTTGATGAAGAAAGCATGGATCATGGGGGAGCATTCAGTTCTAGAGAAAACCTTCCATCTGCAAGGAAGTGGACTAAATCACATACACCTGACTTAATTATTGGAAATCCTGAGGCAGGTGTCAGAACTAGAACAGCTACATCAAATGAATGTCTTTATCATTCTTTTCTTTCTCAGACTGAACCAAAGAAAGTGGAAGAAGCTCTTCAAGATGCTGATTGGGAGCAAGCAATGCAGGAAGAGTTAAATGAATTTGAAAGAAACAAAGCCCTAGTGCCAATACCAAAGACCAGATCTGTTGTTGGTACAAAGTGGGTGTTTAGAAACAAAACTGACAGTGATGGCATAATTACAAGGAATAAAGCAAGGCTGGTTGCAAAAGGATATTCTCAACATGAGGGAATTGATTATGATGAAACATTTGCACCAGTTGCTAGATTGGAAGCCATAAGAATATTTTTGGCTTATGCTGCTCATAAAAAGTTTATAGTCTTTCAAATGGATGTGAAAAGTGCTTTTCTCAATGGAGAATTGGAAGAGGAAGTATATGTTGAACAACCTCCAGGCTTTGTAGATTCAAAACTTCCAAATCATGTCTACAGGCTTGATAAAGCACTTTATGGCCTTAAGCAAGCTCCTAGAGCATGGTATGAGACTTTAGCTCGGTTTCTTCTGAAAAGTTGATTTAACAGAGGAACTATTGACAAAACACTGTTTTATCTCAACCATGGAAATGACTTACTTTTGGTGCATATATATGTTGATGATATCATTTTTGGTTCTACAAATGACAAACTTTGTAAAAGGTTTGCCAAGCTCATACAATCAAGATATCAAATGAGTATGATGGGGGAACTCGGCTATTTTCTGGGCCTTCAAGTCAAGCAGATTGAAGAAGGCACTTTTATTTGTCAATCCAAGTACATCAGAAATCTGTTGAAGAAATTTGGAATGCAAGATTGTTCAAGTGCATCCACTCTCATGGCCACTACAACAAAATTGGATAAGGATACTGTTAAATCAGTAGATATTACTGATTACAGAGGTATGATTGGCTCTCTACTCTATCTTACTGCAAGTAGACCTGATATCATGTATGCTACCTGTCTTTGTGCAAGATTTCAAGCAGATCCAAGAGAACCTCACTTAATAGCTGTAAAAAGGATTTTCAAGTACCTTAAGGGTACAGCTGGTCTGGGATTGTGTTATCCTAGAGAATCAGACTTTAAGCTAATAGGTTACTCAGATGCAGATTTTGTAGGATGCAAAATTGACAGGAAAAGCACAAGTGGAAGCTGCCAATTTCTTGGAGGCATATTAGTTTCTTGGTTTAGCAAGAAACAAAAGTCAATTTCCACATCAACTGCAGAAGCAGAATACATTGCTGCAGGAAGCTGTTGTGCACAGATTCTTTGGATGAAGAATCAGTTACTGGATTATGGGTTAACATACTTTAAAATCCCTATTTACTGTGATAATCAAAGTGCTATTGTTATGACAGGTAATCCAGTTCAGCACTCAATGACAAAACACATTAGCATTAGGTACCATTTCATAAGGGAGCATGTGGATGAAGGTACAATGGAATTGTACTTTGTTCCAACAGATCAACAACTAGCAGATATCTTCACAAAACCACTGGGTGAAGCTACTTTTACAAGATTGGTAAATGAACTTGGAATGGTCTCAGGTTCTTTCTCTAAGTCCTGCTTAGTTTATGTTCTGTTTCATCAGATTTTATGATCAGTATTTACAGATATTACTGTCTTTGTGAATTCTGTGCTTAACCTGAAAATTTCTTTAGTACTGATTGTTATCTGATGTGAATTTCTAAACTATGATAGTGATATGAATGTTTCTGTGACTATTCTACCCAATGAGGATAACTGTGCTAGATGCTAACCTAGTAGTCTTTAATATACTGAAGATCCCATGTTGAAGTAATTGTTTATGTGGAAATCTTTTAACACAAGCAAATTCTGATACTGAGCTTAGTTGAAGTTTATTTTGTGTATCTCATTACTAAGTCACAAACTAGAATAGTGCTTCTTATCTGTTATGCTCTGATGTTAGTAAATCTGGTGAATGTACTAAGTGTTGATAAGCCTCACTTATCAAAAGAGAAAGAAAAGAATTAAAATCAGGTACTCCTTTGAGATCTAGAAAAAAAATGTGGAAGGGAAGACCCAAGTGCATTGCTGGTATTGAGTAATATGCATTAGAAAAGCAAAATAAAATTTTCTTGGTGACTTTTCACACACTATGATTACTGGAGAAATACTCTGATAATGGCATAAATTCTGAGGACAAGTTATGATGGAAGTTCTGATGATTAAGTTCTGAAGAAATGAAATGAGAATTTGTGTGAAGCATTACAGGAATAAAACATTCACTTTTCGAGTTAAGGAGTCATGTTCTGATGACTGTTAAGTTCTGATATAAGTCTAAGTTCTGATATTTAAATCCTGATTCTTTACTTGACTTATTTGTGGTTAAATCTGAAACAGTCATTTCTAAAATCAGAATATGTTTGGGTAAGATATAAACAGTCACATAATTTGGGTTAGTGGTACTCGTATATGCAGAGTAATTTTTTACTTGTTTCGTGTGCTCATTAAATCATGTTTTAAGCTTTCAATGGCTGTCATAATTACTCATCAGTCTAGGGAGACGAGGTATAATTACTTTTACCTATGACTATTCAATATCCCTTGCGTCTCTTGGTCTTCCATTGGTTATTTAAACCAACACCTCATTCCAGTCACTACATCTTTCATTTTTCTCACAAACTCACTCTTTTTACATACACATCAAAAACATGGTTCGTTTCAACATGTTCTTAAACTATGAAACTTTCACTATGGAGTTGAGTTGTGCTAACTGGCAGCAGGAGTGGCATGTCACCGTCATTTCTGAAGAACTCTGGAATTCAGTTCCGCAAGAGGTTCACGCAGACCTCTTGTTCCTTTCGATGGAGTATCACCTCCATCTTGATCGTTTGGAGGAGGAAAGGAGAGAAGCTATCCGTCAGCAAGAACGGATCATCCGTCTTGCAGTGCTTTTCGTCAGCAGCAGAAGAAGTTAGTCGTTAGGCTTCGTAGCTTAGGACTAAGGCTGTTGATGTTAAGATTTGTAGCTTAGGACTGTCTTGCAACTTTTTAATGTAATAGCTAAATTTCATCGAATGTATGAGCTTGATATGTTAATGAAATTTTATCTCTTTTGCAAGATTTTGTCTCTGAGTCGTTTCGTATTCTGATGAACTTTTAAATCCCGATATTAACCATATTTTGATTACCTTTTAAATTCCGATGATAATCAAGTTCTGATGCTGACGTGACAGTTTTTTTTCTTGGTTTATTTTTGGTCATTACTTGAACGGTTATATTTTATCAGAATTTTGGGTTAAGTGAGATAAAGACAGCTGTAATCATTTATTTAGTGGGAACAGTTTTTTTTAACCTGAACATGCATAGTAATCATTACTTATTTACCGTGCCCATTAACAGTTGTCTTAACCACTGGATGGCTGACAGGTGTAAAGTCTGTTCCACTTCTCAAAAACTGCTGTCACGTGGGTTGTTTAAGTAAAAGAGATAAAAGATTTTCAAATCTTTTATTCACCTATCTATCTTATTCTCTCTCTCTTTTTCTTATTCTCTCATATCTACTGACGGTTTACCATACAGATATTTCATCAAATACTTTTCAGGCACTCTAAAATCTCTCTTATCTTTCAAATGGCACCAAATGATATTATCTTTAATGGAGCAAAGTTTATTCCAAACAACTACACAACCATTCTCAGCAAGAGTGAAGCCCCATCAGATCTTCATTTCGTTCAAGACCTTCTCGCTAATTCTGAGACAGGTTATGCACTGACTCAACCAGACACATTCTCAAGAGCTCAAGTGCTGGAGTTCTGGAGGTCAGGTGTGTATGATGATGGTGGTGCCAATGGGTCCCCAAGTATTATCTTTACTACAGGGGAGGATGCCCATGTGGTGACTTTGGCCACAGTGCGACAAGCACTTCATTTGCCAGAAAATTGTTCATATTCAACAGTTGAAGAGCCAGTTCTTCAGAATCTAATGGCTAATCTGGGCTATGAGCAAACTCTGGCGAAGCTGGGAAAGTTGAAGAGACCCCACATAAGGAGGGAATGGAGTTTCTTTTTCGACTGTATCACTAGGGCATTTACAAATAAGTGTTCCAATTTTGATGCAATCCCAATTCTAAGTCAACAAATCGGGTATACAATCATAAATCAAACTCATTTTGATTATGCAAATGCTATTTTAGGATTTATTGGGGATAGGATGACAGAAGATAGAAACATTGTATATTTTGCTAGATTTTGTCAGCTTATTTATAGTTCTTGTTGTTCTAATGAACCCCAATTGGCAAGTGAGTTAATTGACCCATTTAAGCTTGCTAAGAGAGCATTCACTGACTTATTTTCTGCTGATAATAAGAAAACTATTTTGAGATCCCTCCAAATTCCATATTTGGTCAAACAGTTTTTGGTAAACTCTGATCCATCAACCTACACTGCTCTATATCCTGATGTCCAACCCACCAACTCATCACAACCATCTGAACCTCCATCAACACATCCAACCACTTCACAACCTCAACCAACTCAACCCACTATCAGGACATATCAAACAACACATACTGCTAAGCAGCCTTCTTCTGCTAGAGCAACAACATCAAGATCTAAGAAAGTTTCACAGCAGAAAAGAAGGAGGATCATCTTGCGAGATGAATCAGATGATGAGGAACAGGTTCCCCCTACAGAACCTGTTATTACTGCAGCTGAGAAAGTATATTCTCAGAAAGATACAAAGACTGGGAGTTCTAGGTCCCTGAAAAGGTCTAGAAAAATTAATTCTAATGATGTAGCTCCTATAGAATCCTCAAAAGCTAAAAGATTCAAAGCATTGGCAAAAAGGCCTAAAGCTTCTGGTAAAGGAATGGAAGCAGCAGCTAAGAAAGGGGGTTAGGAATCTCTGATCTCACAAGACCACGTTGAAGCTCACAATTCTCCAAGTGCTGATCCAGATCTTCATGCAACTCATCACTCTCCACTTCATGAGCCCGAAATAACTCATATTCCCACACCTCCAGTATTTTCAGTACATGCCGATAACCAGGGGCCAAGTGATGAAATTGATATCCATAACTTGGAAGTGCCTCAGGTTTTGTATATGGAAGCTCCACCAACTACACAACCTTCTCAACATACTTCTCCAGCCACTCCAGTGCTACATTCTGATACTGATCTTGGAGATGGATCTTCAATTGCTTCTCATACAGTCATTTTATCAGAAGATAATGTTAGTGAAGATTCTGCCACTTCTGTTGCACTGCATGATGCAAACTCTGTTGGAGCTGATGTTAATGTAGATGTTGATGCAACTGGTCCTTCTGGACATGCTCCTCTACCACCAGCTTCTAAGGTTGCTTTTGTTAAGAAGTTTGTAGAAAGGGCTCCTCCAGTTCCTTGGAGTGAGACTCAAAGAGGGCAAGAGTGGATTAAAGACTGGAATAATGTTAAATTTTTCCCCAATGCAGCTGTTCTTTCTGAACATTTGACAAAGGCTGGTGAGATGTTTGACAATGATGATTTCAAGACACATCTTAGAGTTACAGCACTGAGTACAAGGCATCTTCAAGGTCTACACTCAGAAACTCATGACCATGTGGACAAAATTCGAAATAAATTGAAAGAGGATTCGGAGAAGCTAAAAGTAGAAAAACAGAGGTTTTTCAAGCCTAACTTTGAACGTTTAGCAAATATTGAAAGGTCTCAAGACAAGCAGCAAGCTCAAATTTCTGATCTTTTACAAAATCAAGCTGCTCAACAAGTTCAGCTTAATGAACTTCAAAATTCTGTGGAATTGCTTGTCTCCCTGCTTCTTCCTGATGATGCCAAAAAGGGGGAGAAAGTAATTAAGTCCAAATGCAAGTCTACTAAATCACAGAAAAAAAAGATGATGAAAATGAAGATCAGGGAAACTCAGGAAAGGGTGGAGGTCAAAGAACAAGCAAAGGCTCTTCATTACAGAAAGACAGAACTACAAGTCAAAGGCTAAGTTCTGATGCTGGCAAGAAATCAAGCTCAGGTAAACAAGTTCTAGTCAATCCTGAAGATCTTGATGAAGAGATCTCAAATAAGCTGTTTCTTAAATAAAATCCCAGGATGGATCTTGAAATGTTGGAAGAAAAAGAAGCTAGACTGAAAGCTGCAATCGATAAGTCACAATCTAAGTCTAAAGCTTCTGCAACAGCAAAGAAACCTCCACAGGCTAAAGGCATTGTGATTAAAGAAAGAACAAGTTGTTAGGAATATATGTGCATTAGTTTGATGATATGTTTAACAAAATACTTAAGTAGAAATTTAGTGTCAGTAGCCTCAACGGATAAGACCACTTTGGCTATCCGTTGATGGTGTAGCTTTACTTAGAAATAAGTCTAGTATTGTAGCATATTTCAGTCTCTGTATTTAAAATGTAATTCTTAGAAGTTGAGAGAAACTATAAGTCATGTTGACTACTAGATGATATGCAGATAGGAAGGCCAATTGTAAATATTTCATGCCTTGTAATTTTGTATAAATGAAGTGGTATCAACGGATGACTTAAAGACCTTCAACGGATGAGAAGCTAAGCTTCAACGGATGTCTCTAAAGCTTCAACGGATAACATCCTTCAACGGATGAGAGCATCAACGGATAAATGCTTCAACGGATGAAAGCTTCAACGGATAACATCCTTCAACGGATGAAGTCATTAACGGATGAAAGCTTCAACGGATGTTCTGCTAATTAGCCGTTGATAAGTGGTAGTTGTACCTACAGACAGAGGCACATGGGTTGACAGAGAAAACTGAGATGTGGTAGCCGAATTTCAGGATCAACAGAAAAAGCAGCCGTTCTTCTTTAGTACAAAGATGCAATAGTCAACAAAGTACTGGAGTGAACAGGAAAAGAAGCAAGTGAAGAACTTATTTTACTATTGTAATTTTATATTGTTTTTCACTTGTACACTTGGTAATATATAAACCAAGAAGAAGCTAGTAATTAGAGAGAGATTTTCCAGAGCTGTTAAGAAATATCTTGAGAGAAAATTCATCTAGTTTGTACTAGGATGCAGCTGTGATCAACATTGTTGAACACAGATTTTCTAATATACCATCTCTGGTGGAACAACAAATCCACCAGAAAAGTTTTTAAAGTTTGTTGTGTTCTTTACATTTTGTGTTTGAATATATATCTGTCTGCATTAGCTCAAAGCAATTCATACACTTGTTCATCTAGAACACACTGCTTTAATAAACTTCTCAAAACCTGAAAAAGTTTTGAGATTTACATTCAACCCCCCTTCTGTAAATCTCATTGTTAGTCCTCTAGGAATAACAATTGGTATCAGAGCAAGCTCTTGACACACAAAGAGTTTAAAGATCTTGGAATCTAACAAAGATGAGTAAGAAGGATATTGGAGTAAAGATCCCAGTTCTTGACAAAGACAGTTATCACCACTGGAAGGTGAAAATGCACCTTCATCTACTCTCCCAAGATGAAGGTTATGTAAACTGCATTGAGAATGGTCCTCACATTCCCCACAAAGTAGCCACAGTTGCTACGGCCACAATTGCTGTTGGTCAATCCATTCCAAAACCTAGAGCAGAATGGACAATGGAAGACACAGAAGAAGTCCACAAGGATAAGAAGGCTATGAACATTTTGTTTAATGGTCTTGACAAGGATATGTTTGATAATGTGATAAATTGTTCAACTGCCAAAGAGGTTTGGGACACAGTTCAGTTGCTGTGTGAAGGTACAGAACAAGTAAAAGAGAACAAAATGCAGCTTCTCATTCAACAGTATGAGTACTTTCATTTTGAAGAGAATGAATCTTTAAATGACACATTTAATAGATTCCAAAAGCTGTTGAATGGACTGAAGCTGTATGGTAGAGTGTACCAGGTGAAGGATTCAAATCTTAAATTTTTGAGATCCTTACCAAAGGAATGGAAACCCATGACTGTTTCCTTAAGAAACTCTCAGGATTATAAGGACTTTACTCTTGAAAGATTATATGGAATCTTGAAGACTTATGAACTAGAGTTGGAACAGGATGAGGTATTGGAGAGGGGGAGAAAGAAAGGAGGTTCAGTTGCATTGGTAGCTGAAAATGAGAAAGAATGCAGAAAAGAAACTGTGAGATCTACATCAAGCTCCAAAGATGGTGTAAGAAATCCAGAATCAGACAAGGGTAAAGAGCAAGTTGCTGAAAATGAAGACAACTCCAGTCAAGATGACTCTGATGGTATTGATGAGCATCTTGCATTTCTGTCCAGGAGATTTGCAAAGATGAAGTTCAGGAAAAACACTAGAGCCACTAAACCCTATAAGAACATGGTGGACAAATCCAAGTTCAAGTGTTTTAATTGTGGTATAAGTGGACACTTTGCAAGTGAGTGCAGAAAGCCAACCTCTGAAAAGAAGAAATTTGAACAAGTAGATTACAAAAAGAAATATTTTGATCTACTCAAACAGAAGGAAAGGGCTTTCATTACTCAAGAAAAGGACTGGGCAGCTGATGGAGATGAAGAGGATGAAGATGTGGATTATGTCAACCTTGCTCTCATGGCTGATTCTGAAGAAAACGAAGTTAGTTCATCAAGCAATCAGGTAATCACTACTGATTTAACACAGCTTACTAAAGAAGAGTGCAATGATGCTTTCAATGACATGTCTACTGAATTGTATCATTTGCGTGTGTCTCTTAAATCTCTTGCTAAAGAAAATAGTAGGATCAAAGAGAACAATCTGTTTTTAAGTAATAGAAATACTGTGTTAGAAAATAAGTTGATTGACCTAGAGAAAACCAAATTGCATTGTATATCTGTTGAAAATGAACTAGCTGAATCTGTTAAGAAAGTAGAAATACTTTCCAATCAATTAGAGAAAGAGCAAGAGGTGATTAAAGCCTGGAAAACATCTAGGGATGTAAGTGCTCAAATTGCCAAAGTCCAAGGAATTGAATCATTCTGTGAAACTGCCTGGGATAAAAATAAAAAGAAACTGGAATTAATTGATGGACTGTCAACGGATGTGGAATCAACGGATGATGAAAGTTATCCGTTGAAGGAAGAAAAGGAACATCCGTTGAAGGTTCCTCAATTAAAACAGGCAGATGTTTCTAAAAGAGAAAATCTAAAGAAACTCAACAAAAAGTTTGGTTCAACTTCAAAGAACTTTGTCAAAGAAGGAGCAAGCACATCCAAAGATGTCAGAAAGGTGAATGTAGGGCACATGACCTTAGAACAGTTAAACAATAGGCTCAAGATGGTTGAGGATAAAAAGGAATCCAAAAGGAAATCCAACAGAAATGGGAAGGTAGGAGTTAACAAACATAACAATTACACACCTGACAAGTATGCTCCTAGAAAAAGCTGTGTGCATTGTAGTAGTGTTAATCATCTATCTGCTAACTGTAAATCTATTAAGAAATCTCCCATAACTGTACCCTCTTCCATGCCTAACATGTCTGTATCACCTCTACATGCTATGCCTGTTATGTCTCAACAAAATCCTTATGCACATTTTGCAAACATGCCATATTTTAACAATCCTTATCTTGCTGCATTCAGTATGCCTCAAATGCCATACAATATGCCAATGTGGAATAACATGTATGCACAATCCATGCCTAATAATTCTATAAATGTGATGGATAATGTTGTGACTAACCCTACACCTCAACCAACCACATCTAAGACCAAGGTTGACTCAAACTCACCTAAGTCTAAAGATGCAGGAGGAATGAAGTCTAGGAGAAAGGCTAACAAGAATGGACCCAAGGAAACTTGGGTACCAAAATCAAATTGATTGATTTTGTGGTGTGCAGGAAAATAGAAGAAATCTATGGTACTTGGACAGTGGCTGTTCAAGACACATGACTGGAGATTTCTCCCTGCTCACAGAGTTTAAAGAGAGAGCTGGCCCCAGCATAACCTTTGGAGATGACAGCAAAGGGTTTACTATGGGATATGGCTTGATTTCAACAAGGAATGTCATCATTGAAGAAGTTGCATTAGTTGATGGTCTCAAGCACAACTTACTGAGTATCAGTCAACTATGTGATAGAGGGAATACAGTTTCCTTCAATTCTGAAGCCTGTGTTGTCACTAGTAAGGAAGACAACAAAGTGGTTCTAACTGGAGTTAGAAAAGGAAATGTGTACTTAGCTGACTTCAACTCTACAGATGCAGAATCTATTACTTGTCTCTTCAGCAAAGCAAGTTCAGTTGAGAGTTGGCTATGGCACAAGAAGCTATCCCATTTGAATTTCAAAACAATGAATGATCTAGTCAAAAAGGACTTAGTAAGAGGAATTCCTCTTGTTGAATTCTCAAGGGATGGTCTGTGTGATGCTTGTCAGAAAGGCAAACAAAGGAAAGCATCATTTCAGAAGAAGCTTGAAACAACAATTGATGAACCATTACAGCTGCTACATATGGATTTGTTTGGACCAGTCAATGTATTGTCAATAGCAAGAAAAAGATATTGCTTAGTGATTGTAGATGATTTCTCTAAGTTCTCATGGGTCTGTTTTCTTGGATCAAAGGATGAAGCAAGTGAAATCATTATCAATCACATCAGGCAAGTCAACAATCATCCTGACTTGAAGGTTAGAAATATCAGGAGTGACAATGGAACTGAGTTCAAGAATTTGACATTAAGGCTGTTCTGTGAAGAAAATGGAATCATGCATGAGTTCTCAGCTCCAAGAACACCTCAGCAAAATGGGGTTGTTGAAAGAAAGAACAGATCTTTAATTGAAGCTGCCAGAACAATGCTTGAAGAATCAAAGTTACCAACATATTTCTGGGCTGAAGCTGTTAATTGTGCCTGCTTCACTCAGAATATTTCTTTGATCAATCAAGCTAAAGGCATGACTCCCTATCAGTTGTTCAAGAGAAGAAAACCAACTCTAAACTTTCTTCATGTCTTTGGATGTAAATGCTTTATACTGAGGAATCAATCTGACCATAAAGGGAAGTTTGATGCAAAGGCTGATGAAGGAATATTTGTTGGTTATTCAGCTGGAAAATCTTATAGGGTCTACAATCTAAGAACCAACATTGTTATGGAATCTGTGCATGTTGTGTTTGATGATAAAAAGATTGATGGACTAACAGATGAGGGACATAATGAGAGACTCAAATTTGACAATATTGAGATATATTGTGATGATAGTGAAGAGGAGACTGATGGAGATGACACTTCAAAAGGGATTCAAAACATGCCCCTGGATAATGCACAAAATACTGCATCCATTGATAGAAGCAATGCAGTATCCGTTGAAAGACATAGTGCACCATCCGTTGAAGTACAAAATGAAGCATCCGTTGATCATAGTTCATCAACGGATAATCGATTTACATCATCAGTTGATAGAACTCCAAGTTCCCTGCAAAGGACCAACAACTCAGGGGGAGTTTCAACTAGTCAACACTCTGTCTCACATCATGACAATACTGAGGCCACCTCATCTAGAGCACATCTTCCACCACAAAGGAAATGGACCAAGAATCATCCCTTTGAACTGATCATTGGTGATGCATCATCTAAAGTGCAAACAAGAAGAGCTACTCAAGATGAATGTCTGTACAGTAGTTTTCTATCTCAGGAGGAACCTAAGAAAGTGGAAGAAGCTCTATTGGATCCAGATTGGATATTAGCTATGCAGGAAGAGCTAAACCAATTTGAGAGAAACCAAGTTTGGAAGCTGGTACCCAAACCAAAGAACAAGAGTCCTATTGACACAAAGTGGGTATTCAGAAACAAGATGGATGAAAATGGCATTATCATAAAGAATAAAGCCAGACTGGTTGCTAAAGGCTATTCTCAGCAAGAGGGAATAGATTTTGATGAAACATATGCTCCTGTTGCAAGACTTGAAGCCATCAGAATATTTCTAGCCCATGCAGCCCATGCCAATTTCAAAGTCTATCAAATGGATGTCAAGAGTGCATTTCTAAATGGGAAATTAGAGGAAGAAGTCTATGTAAGTCAACCTCCAGGATTTGAAGATCCAAATTTTCCAGACTATGTGTATTATCTGTTGAAAGCACTCTATGGACTGAAGCAAGCACCTAGAGCCTGGTATGAAACCTTATCAAAATTTCTTTTGGAGAATCACTTCACTAGAGGTACTGTTGATAAAACTCTCTTCTTTAGGGATGTTAATGGCTCTAGTATACTTGTTCAAATTTATGTAGATGACATAATATTTGGCTCTATAGATGATAAACTTTGCAAAAAGTTTGCTAAGCTAATGCAAAGTAAATATGAAATGAGCCTAATGGGAGAACTAACCTATTTTCTTGGTTTACAAGTTAAACAAGTTAGTGATGGAATTTTCATTAGTCAAACTAAATATATTTATGATCTTTTAAAGAAGTTTGACTTAATGGAATGCTCATCTGCAAAAACTCCCATGGCCACTGCCACCAAACTTGAATTAAATAAGACTGAAAGGTCTGTGGACATTACAAGTTATAGAGGCATGGTTGGTTCACTTTTATATTTAACTGCTAGCAGACCAGATATAATGTTTGCTACATGTCTGTGTGCTAGATTTCAAGCTGATCCTAGGGAGTCTCACTTAATTGCTATCAAGAGAATTTTCAGATATCTCAAGGGTACACCAAATTTAGGAATTTGGTATCCTAGAGAATCTGGCTTTGATCTAATTGGTTATTCAGATGCAGACTATGCAGGTTGCAAAATAGACAGGAAAAGTACAACAGGCTCCTGCCAATTCCTGGGAAACAAGCTTGTATCATGGTTTAGCAAAAAGCAAAATTCAGTCTCTACTTCTACAGCTGAGGCTGAATACATTGCTGCTGGAAGTTGCTGTTCTCAAATGTTATGGATGAGGAATCAACTCCTTGATTATGGACTTCATGTTGATAGAATACCTATCTTTTGTGACAACACAAGTGCCATAGCCATAACAGAGAATCCTGTACAGCACTCAAGGACCAAGCACATTGATATCAAGTACCACTTCATTAGGGAGCATGTCATGAATGGTACAGTGGAACTACATTTTGTTCCAAGTGAACAACAAATTGCTGACATATTTACCAAGCCACTTGATGAATCAACATTCACAAGATTGGTAAGTGAGCTAGGTATGCTTAATTACTCTTAAAATTCATGTCTTCTTTGCAATTTGATGAGAAGCCTGAAATATATTAGTTGCTAGAACAAATTTGACTTTTAACAAAGTTTATTCCATCAACGGATGTTCCCTATCCGTTGAAAGTCAAAATTGCTCTATCAACGGATATTCATTATCCGTTGAAAGACAAGTATATCTCTGGAACTTTTATCCGTCAACGGATAAAGCTGAAGTACCTTTCAACGGATGACAATTTACATTATCCGTTGAAATGTCACATCAGACGTTTGAGGTGTTTCACAGCCGTTGATTCTATTTTCTTAACCGTTGATACCATACATACATCTGTATGTATTGGTTTTAAAGGTAGTTATTAGAATACTTACAGTTTATTCTTAAACGGCTGAAATTCACTAACACCTACTTATTGATTAATCCTTTATTTATTTCTTTTTCTTTGAAAGCATATAAGCCCTTCTGATTGTTCATTATTACTTTACGCTTTCTTAGAATTTCAAGCATTTACCATTTTCTCTCTGCAAAACCTTCAAGTTATTCTCTGCAATTTCTACTCACAACAATGGCACCAGTCGTGAAGATTATGTCTCAATCTGGGTTCATCTACGAGAAGAACAATTTCATAGCTCTGGTAGAAAAGAATGAAGCCCACTCAGATTATCACAAAATGATGGACTTCATCAAAAACTGTAAACTTAGCTATCCAATGCTGGAAGCCCCAACGATTTTCTGTGAAGTAGTTGAGGAGATTTGGACAACTGCTGAGTTCAACTCCATGGATATGACTATCTCCTTCACTCTCAAAGGTAAAAATCACTGTATTAACTGTGATGACTTACAAGCATGTTTTAAATTACCTGAGAACAATGTCATGACACCACACACTGATAGTGATGTATCCAGCATGTTAGATTCCATAGGTTACTCTCTTAACTCTGCTAATTTAGGGGGTATTAGACGAAAAGGCCTTAGGAAAGAATGGAGTTTTCTTGGGGATGCCTTCATAAAGGTTTTCTCTGGGAAAATTAGTAATTTTGATGCCATAACTTCATCTCTTGTTAATATGTTCTATATGCTTGTTTCTGATAGGTACTTTAACTTTAGCAACTATGTGATGCTAGAATTAGGTACTAGATTAGGTAACAAAGCTAATAGACCTAATAACATCTATTATGCTAGATTCTTTATGTTATTGGCTAACCATGTTGATGAAGGTTTAGTCATAATCAATGAGAATAATAAACTCAAGTGCTGGGCACAAGAGAAAAGAGTTCTTGCAGACTTGAAGAGAATGGATCTAAACAGCAGTGTGCAATTGGTATATTTACCAATCATGAATGCACCCCAGGTAGGTGAGGTAATTGCTTCTACAACTCCTACTTCTTCCAACCCCTCTATTTCTTTATCTTCTAGTGTGGCCATGAAATCTGTGTCAATGCCCCAACAGATTTCTACCATGGTCACCAAATCTAAACTTTCAAAATCCAAGACAAAGAAAACCACCTCTGTTGTTTCTCAAAAGACAACAGTTGTAACAACAACCATTAACCCTGAGGGAAGTGAACAGGGTGTGAGTGGTGAGGGGAGGGGTGAACATCAAAGAAACCCCCAGGATAAGGAAGGAGAGTTGAGTGCTTCCCAAGCTAGCCAAGCCCCAGTTTCTCAAAAAGCTGTGGTGGTTGAAAAGGTTTCTAGCACATCCCTAGTAGCATCCTCCCAAAAGGATGTTACTATTGAAAAGAGTTCCCAACCAGGAACACAGAACAAAAGAGGGAGGGACACTAAAGCCAAACACTCACCTACAAAAGCTTTTATTAGAAGGAAGAAGGCTAGAACCCAATCTTCTACACAGGGTGCACACACTGCACAGATACATCCATCTGTCTCTGTGCCTTCTCAAACTCAGTTTGATGTGACTCCAATAAATGTGGAGTCACAGCCCCATTCTCTCACAATAACTACACATCAATCACCAAATACTTCTTCACCATCTCTGGATGTGGATATGTTATTCCCATCAATTCCTGATTCTCCCTCTTTACAACTCAGGGAGGAGCCCCACTCAAATACAGGTGATCATCATCTTTTAGATGATTTGTTGGATCACCCGCAAATTCTTTCAGATATAATTGAAGGATCTGTATCAACACATATCAAATCAATCTATACAGATTCAACAATTATATCACTTTCAATTTCATCTTCTTTTCCTTCTTCAACGGATATCACTCATCCGTTGACAAGTGGTTGCTCTTCAACGGATAAGCTTAACAGCAGTTATCCGTTGATAACAACAGTTTCAACTTCAACGGATATTCCACATCCGTTGATAGTCTCTACACAAATAACTGAAATGATTCCAAGTGTAGAAGACATGAATACTGTGCAATCACTTTTAGGATTGAGGGCAGGGAGTGAAAATTTGAGTGAGAGGCTGGGTTGCTCCCAGGCAAAAGGAGAGATTGAGAGCACAAAAATGCATGCTATTTCTTCCAGCATGGCAAAAGTCAGTGAGTGGAGTACCACCTTAGAAGGTGAAGGTGAGGGAGTGAGATGTGTGAGCCAGGGGGAGCCCCTGATGCAAGAACATAGAGAAAAAGAGAGAAAAGCAGGTACAGTTGATACAAGGGTGGAACCAGCCATTGCTCATGAGTCAATGATTGTGGATGATGCTGAAAAGGAAAGACAATTTCAGCAACATTACAAAGCTGTAATTGATAACATTTCCTTGGATGCTGACACTTTTACTCATCCTGTGACAGCCTATCAACTGTTGGCTGCTCAGGGCAATGAGGAGGCAGAGAGGACACTACATCTAGTGCACTCAACAGAATCTCTTCAAAGGGATAAAGCTGCTATTAACAGGATGCCTTCTACAGCTGGTGAGCCATCTGAGGAATTTGGAGTAAATTCTGATGATGATGACTCTATTTCTTCTGATGGAAGCATGAACATAGGGGGAGATGAAG
Organism: Apium graveolens; assembly: GCF_009905375.1. Taxonomy (NCBI): domain Eukaryota; kingdom Viridiplantae; phylum Streptophyta; class Magnoliopsida; order Apiales; family Apiaceae; genus Apium; species Apium graveolens. Next base: position 297,237,299 of record NC_133649.1, read on the forward strand.
ACCCTAATTCCATTCCTAATCTACCTGAATGGGCCTTGACTAAGGAGCATAGAACAGGTGAATTCAATGTCCACTTGGTCAAACAAATCATCACTATTCAACAGGCCATTCAGAACACTTCAAATGCAAATATCAAGGCTATCCTCCAAGCTCACCTGGACTCACTGCATCTCATGAAGTTGCAGAAAGTAAAGCAAGATATGAGTCTAGATGATCTCAGGAAAGATATTGCTGACTTGAAATCCTTCACTTCAGAAAAATTGGATTCAGTCATGCCCTATGGTACTTTGCAGGACTTGGTTTCGAGATTGAAAAAGGAATCAGTTACTGAACAAAGGCTGGCCAAGTTGGAAGACAGAGTTCAAGGAATTGAAGATTCTGTGGCCACCCTTCTTCTCAACCAACAATCTCAAACCAATCTCCTAATGCAGCTGGCAAAAGCACAAGGCTTGACCCCTCTCCTTGATGATAACAAAAAGGGGGAGAATAAAAGGGAAGGGGAAGGAGAGCCCTCTACAAAGATTCAGATATCTAAAGTGCTAGTTCCTGCCATCACTACCTCTCCAATCATTCAAATCAAGGGAAAACCTGATGGAATTGATTTGATTCAGCTAGCAGCAGCTGAAATACAAATGAAAGAACAATGGAGGAGAATTGATGAAAGGTTGCAATTGGTGTTTGGTTCTACACAAAATAAATCAACATCTGTGAAATTTAGCACAAAGATTGAACCAATCAACATGGAGCTCAAGCCAGTAGGGAGAAATAAGGTTGGAGAGACTTCTTTCAAGAATTTAAAACCTATGGTTCTAAAGCCTAACACTAGATCCAGTATGGACTCCACAAAGAATCCCCTAGACTTTGCTCAGATGCAGGAAGTAGACTTTCCTCTTCCAAAACCTGATGGAGACAAAGTTCTAAGTGCAAGCATCATAAAGAAGAAGGAGACCAAGGACAAGGGTGAGAGAATGGACATGGCCTTTATCTATAGAGAGGGAAAGAGTATCTGTGTGATGCAAGGACATCCCAAATTTCTAAAGGCCAAAAGGGAAGAAACCAGAAGGTTGAAGAAAGAAGCTGTAAAACTCAAGGCTGACAAAAGAGCACAAGCAAAGCTTGAAAAACAGCTAAAGTCAAGCCAAGTTGAAGAAATGAAAGGAATTGAAGTCAGGGGTGAAGAAAAGATTGCTAACTTAGATGAGGTTCTTGGGAGCATATTTGGTGAAAATATGGAAGAAAGAGAGGAATGGCAGAAGGGAAACAGAAGAAAGGCCAAGGCACACAGAAGGAGTGAAGATAACCCTGAAGATACCAAATCTATATCTAAACCACTACCTTCCATACCTAAACCTTTTGTTGCTGATCCCTCTATAAATATCCATGGTGAACCAATCATTCCAAAAGAGGAACCTATTGATTGGGACAACATCACATTGCCTACCTTTTTAACCACTCTACCACTACCAAAGAAACAGAAAAGAAAATCTAAATCTACACCTCCCCTAACCTCTAAGAAATTCACTCAAAAACAAAAACCTAACCCTAAGCCACCCATTTCTAAAGATGATTATGTTCACATCTGTGACATAAAAGAAGCTTCAGACATTAATCTCTATCTGGATGAGCTGGAGGAAGTAAGGGGAATAGCTGCCTACAGACAGCTACCAGAGAGATTGGTTTTCAGATATAAGGGAGCTGGGGAAAGAACATGGCCTCTCTACAGGATTCTAAATGAAGGCTACTCTACCTTGATCAGAGTCTTTTCAGCCATCAAAAAGGATTCTGGCTTTACCAGAACAGCCAAGACTGAAATTCTCAACAAGATTGCCAACATAAGGAAGACTTGGAGGGAACCAAATGCTTTGCCCAGAACCTTACTCATACAAGAAAGGGGAACTAAAATTCACAAATCACCTCATTGGTTGATGGAATTTAGAGATGACAAAGGAGTCAGAAGATTTTTCAGACTTGAAGACCAACTCAAGATTGCCAGCAATGAAACTCTCAAAGAAATGCAATCTAAGTTGGATATCAGTGATGAAGATGAAGCTGAATTCTTCAGACAACTCCAACTCCAATTTGAGGAAAATGACAAAGGGCTAGGAAAGAAAACCAGGGAACAAAGAAGAAAATAATGATTTGCTCAGGCTAGAGGAGCACCCTTGGAAATACTGTAAATCTTCAATTACCTCCTAGTACATACACTTTTGCAGCACTTTTATATTTCTACTTAGTTTCAATTCAAATATTTGTTAAGTGTTTTGTTATCATCAAGTTAACCCTGAATTTATGCCTACAATTCTTATAGACATAAATAGGGGGAGATTGTTAGGAATATATGTGCATTAGTTTGATGATATGTTTAACAAAATACTTAAGTAGAAATTTAGTGTCAGTAGCCTCAACGGATAAGACCACTTTGGCTATCCGTTGATGGTGTAGCTTTACTTAGAAATAAGTCTAGTATTGTAGCATATTTCAGTCTCTGTATTTAAAATGTAATTCTTAGAAGTTGAGAGAAACTATAAGTCATGTTGACTACTAGATGATATGCAGATAGGAAGGCCAATTGTAAATATTTCATGCCTTGTAATTTTGTATAAATGAAGTGGTATCAACGGATGACTTAAAGACCTTCAACGGATGAGAAGCTAAGCTTCAACGGATGTCTCTAAAGCTTCAACGGATAACATCCTTCAACGGATGAGAGCATCAACGGATAAATGCTTCAACGGATGAAAGCTTCAACGGATAACATCCTTCAACGGATGAAGTCATTAACGGATGAAAGCTTCAACGGATGTTCTGCTAATTAGCCGTTGATAAGTGGTAGTTGTACCTACAGACAGAGGCACATGGGTTGACAGAGAAAACTGAGATGTGGTAGCCGAATTTCAGGATCAACAGAAAAAGCAGCCGTTCTTCTTTAGTACAAAGATGCAATAGTCAACAAAGTACTGGAGTGAACAGGAAAAGAAGCAAGTGAAGAACTTATTTTACTATTGTAATTTTATATTGTTTTTCACTTGTACACTTGGTAATATATAAACCAAGAAGAAGCTAGTAATTAGAGAGAGATTTTCCAGAGCTGTTAAGAAATATCTTGAGAGAAAATTCATCTAGTTTGTACTAGGATGCAGCTGTGATCAACATTGTTGAACACAGATTTTCTAATATACCATCTCTGGTGGAACAACAAATCCACCAGAAAAGTTTTTAAAGTTTGTTGTGTTCTTTACATTTTGTGTTTGAATATATATCTGTCTGCATTAGCTCAAAGCAATTCATACACTTGTTCATCTAGAACACACTGCTTTAATAAACTTCTCAAAACCTGAAAAAGTTTTGAGATTTACATTCAACCCCCCTTCTGTAAATCTCATTGTTAGTCCTCTAGGAATAACACAAGTGCTGAGGCATCTAAAGCCAAATCACAAGTGGAGTATGATCCAAAGTTTAAGGGCAAAGGTAAAGTTGATGAACCTGTAAGGGTTTACATGCCAACTATGGATGAACAAATAGATTTGATGAAGATACTGATCTGATTTTGAGGAACAAGAAAGATTCTCAAACAACCTCTGACAGAGCTCAAGTTGTTCAAAATCAAGATATGGTAAGTTCTGATATGATAGTGAAGCAAGCAACCTCTGACATAGCTTAAGTTGGCTTGATATAAGAAGATGAATTGAAAGGTAAATTAACCTCTGATATTGCTCATGTTAAACCTACTACAAGTCTTCTATCAGGATTCACTAAAGCCAAACAAACTCAACCTTTGAAAACTGCAACAAGTGGTTTTGAAGCAAGGGTTGTTACAGGAAAGGAAGCTAAAGACAAATCTGGGTTGGGTAGTTCAAGAGAGAAAAGAGTAAGCAACACTACCAATGATCCAACTTCCTTGAGTGAACCAGGTGTTGGAGCAACTCCTGAAAGATTGAACCTATTGGAATTTGTACAAATGGTTTACCATACATTCTTGAAAGAATATGTCATGTTATATTTTATGACAGATGGAAGAGTATACCATCTTAGGCAGAGAGATATACCACTGAAGTATTATGAGGAACTAGAACATGTATTATTTTTACTTCAGGTGAAGAACAGATTTACAGATAGTGCTGCAGGTTATTTGAAGTCTCAAATTCAAGGCATAAGAAGCTCTACTCTGTAAAGTCTGACAGCTCATATTGTCCTAAGTACAGAGGTCACAAGGGTAATATTGTTGAGATGAGGCCTAATACTGCAGAAATTAAAACATATTTTGGTATTAAGGGGCTTGAGTTCAATCTAGAGTCTGACAAAGCATATGTCATCAGACTAGATCAGGAGATAAGAAAAGCAAAAATTAATGATCTCAGATATGCTATCTTTCAAACTAGTGAAGATACTGCAGAGCTTAAAAATGCTAAAAGGAGGATGATTGATGAACTCAGATATGCTGAGAGATGTTTGTTAAAGAACTATCTCAGAACAACTCCTGACATAAGAGAGATCAGTAATTGAAGCCAAGTCAAGATCTACAACTGCTCAAATTCTGATGTGTATACAGACTAAAGTTGTTATCAGAAGTTAAAGTTGGTAAAGCTTTAAGGACTGTAAGTTGTAGTTATCTAGTCAAATTCTCATGCATTTGTACTTAATGTTTTTGACATCATCAAATATCTAATTGAACTTGTATATTATGTTAATTTACAAGTTGGGGGAGATTGTTAGATATATTTGATAATGTCATGTCTGATATGTTTCATGTTTAGTTTTCAGATCTTAACAAACAAGAAATATCAGTACTTAACCGAAATCAACATTTACTGGAAGTCGGAACTTAAGGATATCAGTACTTAAATTATCAGGAGATAATTATCAGAAGATGGATATAAGAACTTAAGTGCGGGAGGACGAACAGTTAATGAAAGGCTGATTGAAAGGAAAGAAGATCAAGACAAACATATGAAGAGATATGCATGAATAAGGAATTATATGAAGAATAGAATACTTAGAAGAAAAGATATCTGATTGATATATTTTAGGAAGCAGAATTATATTCCATATCAATTAGAACTTATCTTGTAACTGTGTAATATATAAATACATACATGGGGTTTACACTATATGTGTTATCATTATCGAGAATAAAATTCTTTGTAACCCTAGCAGCTCTCGTGATAATTTATTCATCACTGAGAGATGACAGTTCCATATTGTAACAGAGTTTAATAAAGTTTGTTTTCTGTTACTTGTGTTCTTTAATTCGATTTGATTGTGCTAAACACTGTATTCAACCCCCTTCTGCAGTGTGTGTGACCTAACAAAATTAAAGTTTTATTCAAGCTCAAGTACCTAACTAGAAGGGAAACTGGTTATGAGAAATTTAGATAAGTCATGTAATTCAATATTGATTGTAACTAAAAGATGTATAAAGTTGAACTTTGTAAATTTGTCAGTCTAATTGTATTAGATTTTAGCTTGGGGTTAGTCTTGTTATCAGACATGAATTTGTTCTCACAAATTGGGGGTGATTGTTATGCAAGACATGCCTGTATATAATAAGACTAAGTCATACTAACAGCCCTAAGAATTAGTTGTATGATAATCTAATTTTATATTATATAATTGTATTTTTTGAGTTTGTAAAAATGTGTAGTAGATTAGACTGGAGGATTTTTCTGTGAACAGTCTTCAAGCTAAGTAATAAACTCTAGAAGAAGATCAAATCATGATCATGTCTCATAAAGAAGTATAGAAGCTTGGATTTGAATAAAGCTGTTCTAAAAAAAATGTTCCAAGACAAATATCGACAAGTCACATATTAAAAGATAACGAGAGTATGTCGAGAAGTGCAAAATGGCTTGTCGAGAAGTGCAAAATGGCTTGTCGAGAAGTCACATGAGATATCGATAAGTTAATTTGCATGTAGAGATCTCAGATATCGACAAGTCATAAAGTCTATATAGAGAACTGGAGATATCGACAAGACATTTTCTCATGTAGAGATCTAGAGATATCGACAACTCAAAATCTTCATGTAGAGAACTCAAGATGTCGATAAATCAAAAGCTTATGCAGAGAACTGGAAAAGTTGACAAGGTATTCTACATATCGAGAACTGGAGACCTCGACAAGTCATTAACACATGTAAAGAATCAAGATATCGATAAGTCATTTTACTTATCAATATGTCACATCTCTATTGAACAAAAGAGACCTCGACAACATATTTCATACTTCAGAATGCAGACAAGTGGAAGATTCAAGATTATCAGTCAACAAACAATTCTATCACTGAATTGGAAAGTCTACAAAAGCAGTTTGAAAAATACAAGATCAAGAGTCAAGATTCACTGGACAAAGGATGGTCACAGATCTACAAGATTTTGCACGATTTACTAACACCCAAAATTAAAAAAGACAAGATAACTTTAGAAATTGTGTTTGTACATTTTAGTGAAAATTTTGTAAGCCCGTGTTGTTGGTTTATAAAGCATGCACATTTCCTTAGTTTAGTAGTTATCATACAGATCTAGAAAATATCTTGTATTACTCTCAAGATTTGTAGCTGAGTTCTTATTCTCAAGAACACAAATTTGTAGCAAAACAAATTTGATTAATACAATCAGGTGAATTTTTGATAATTTGTTTGTGTGCTTACATTTAAACAATTTATCTCTATAAGTTCATATCTGCTTTGTTCAATTATAAGCCAAACACTTTCCAAGTTAATTAAAATCTAAAGAAACACAGTCACCCTTCTCTATGTTATAGTTCATTGCACTCAATATCTAACAATACATAAAATATAATATAAAAATTCAATCTTATAAAAATAACATCATGTAGTGTGTAATATTATTTTATAAATTATTTATTTCTAAATTTTAAAAATTATGATTAAAATATACAATAACTATTGTTTACGTTATATATATTCGTCATGTCTATGTCTTATCAATATTTCTCATAGTTAGACTAGCTAAAACGACATGTCTTCTTTTATTAACTTTGGTATATCTAACTGTCCATGTACATCATAGACGCTAATAACCATGGCGAGATTTAAAAAAAATAAGTTTTGACAAATGCAAAATATATTTTTATCGGTTAAATATCCTACACTCTTTTTGTATATTTAAAAATGCAAAAAATAATTTAATTAGAATAAAAACAATATGTGTGCATAACAAGATTTTATGAACATATATATGATAGTCAATTAAAAAATTATTACTCATTAATTACATAGTTAAATAAAATACAAAAATTTATAAAAGAACGATGAATGTAATAAATTTGAGTAAAATAAATTAAAATTTTGGTCTTCAATTATTAATAATTTTCAAGTTAGTTATAAGATATTCTTAATCAATATACAATGAACCCGATATATATAATCAAGTTCTTGAGTTAATCAAGATCAAGATTATAACAAATATAGGAGGGTTAACTCATAATTTTTTTAAAAAAATATAAGTAGTGATCAAATTGCCATTAAAAACGTATCGATGTATTTTTACAAATTTAAAATTATTAAATACATTTTATCATATAGATTCTTATTCAAATTTTATTAAATACAATCTAATAAAAAAATTTGGTTCATGAAAACCAAATCCGATGCTACAAAATTACTATAAAAATATTAAATGAAGCAAAAAAACATATTTTAACATTTTCAAATAATAAATTATTTATATATTTACAAAATTTTATTTGAGAAATAATTTCGGTGCAGGAATGGGCTTTTACGGTAGTTTGGAGTAATAACTAGACTAATATTTAAAAAACATCCAGAGCTGAAATATCTGAAAACACTAGTTGTCCTCGTATTAAACACACCTAACATCGATATTTTCCAGGTTCGTCTCCAAATTAATCTAATTCTCATTATTTTAGTTCAATTTAAAACTTATGTATTCAAATTGCGGCCTTTTGTATTCAAATTGCTGATTTTTACCTAAACTCATAAAGTTACGCACCGATGAATTGCATGCTTTGTTTGTTTTTTCAATGCTTGTAATAATTATATTTGCGTGTGCTTGTGTATGTATTATCCACTTTAATCCTTGTAAAAGATGATTCGTCGTTGCATGGAATTCATATTGTTAACTTGTTAGGGTTTGTCTCGAAGTCTAATGCTTTATTTATGTGTATAGATCCTTGGCTGCTCACTCTATTTTTTTTTATAATCCTAGTTACTTGGCCCAACAAAAATCCTGCTGATTTTTACTTAAACTCATTTTCCTGTTTTTATTGGAATACAGCGGCCTTTTTGGGGAGATGAAAGAAGCTAAAATCATATACAAAAGTATCAAAGATCACACAGATTTTCCGATAACAGAGAAGGCGGTTTCGGAGTCCCCATTAATGAAGGCTCGTTATTTGAAAGAAAAAGAGAAAAATCCTGAAAAGAAGCTATTTGTTTTCGGTATTCCTGGCATCAGCAAGCACATCTTATCCATTGTTGTTGCTTACTGTGAAAATAAACCTCAAGATCTTCGTTTATTATGGCCGTGGCACCCAAATGACCCTTTTGTTGTGGTTAATCTCATTCAGGTTGATTTCATTCTTTTCTGTTCTATTCCATTTTGCATAGTCTTTAAAAGATGGGTTGCTGCTTGATTGATACTTTTGTGTATCATAGATTTGACATTTGAGAGTTTCTAGGTCATAGTTTTTCATGCAGTTCGATGTTGTATTTTCTATTGACAGAGCAAGTATATTTCTTTTCAAGAACATTTATTAATATTCTTTGTATTTTGTGCCTTGTAGGAAACAAATATTGTGATTTGTAATTGTGCATTTAAACTACCTCTCGCAGCTCATAAAATGGAGTTATTTATCTTTTATTCTCTTTCTTTTTAGGCAGCACACTTTCTTATGATCAAAAAGCTCATGGATATGGCATGTCTCTTACTCGCGAAAAGTGTCTTCCTCGCGGAAATTGATGATTCTGGGTTTGTTATCACTAATCCCTATTATTATATATGTACAATTCTAGGATTCTGTACAAGTTAGTTAGTGGTTTGTTTCTCATGATCGTGCAATTAGTTGGTTATGCAATTGACAATTTTGTTGTCTATGTAGATTCTGTAAGGATAGGGATGATATGGATGATTGCAGCCACATGTTGAGGAGTCGCTCAAAAGACACATTTATAAATCACTCGGGTTTTTTAGATGTGCATTTTTCTCGTCTTGTTCTTAGTCAGCTGCACTTCATCAAAACATGGGTTTGTATACACATACACATACTAATTCGTACTTATATATGTTTGTAATCGTATTTGTGTTTGTTTTTGGCAGTTAATAAAATCAACATATTACATGTTTGTTTTAAGTTATCACAGTTTTCTAACTTCCGGTTCTATGCAACTTTCTCCGGTGTAAATTTTTTTATAAGAAATCTTATGTTATTACTAAATTTCAGCAAGACGCTTTTGATAAGCATTTTCGCAAGATCGTGAATTTCAAAAACTTAGAGGAGCTGTTGGTGGACACATGCAGTTTCGAAGAGTTCATTTGTGCAGGTAATATTTTTTAATGCATGATGAAACATGGCATATTAATGAAATTTTGTTAAATTTTGTTAAATTTTATCAAGCAGACCCCAGGGCAGCTTGTCGTATAAGTGTTGATGTAGTTGAGTTCCTTATTAGAATCCTCGACAACACTCGTTATAACATAAACAAGAGGAATGACATTCAGGTTTGTTGTTGATGCATTGTGCACTTCTTTTTATTCTTTTAATTTATATTAAAGGATACTTATGTGTAAGCACTTCTTTTCAGCGGCCAATTATTTCTATACTCTCGCGAGCAAGGTTGAGTATATGGGGAAAAGAAATGCAGATGAAATTGTTTCCGGTACTTATAAAGTTTATGCATGATCCCGAGAATGGATTAGCAGTTTCGGTAATGTTTTACTAATTTAGTTTGTTGCATTCCATATATTCGCTTTGCATGTCTAACTTGAGATAATATCCACCTAAATGTGTAGGCTGTGATTGCGTTGACACGTATAACTTATGATTTCCCCGATTGTGTAAAAGTAATCATCGATTTGGGTGTTGTAGATGCGGCACATGAAACACTTTGCAATCATTTAGAGGTGTACTGGGGTATGGAACACTTAGCCAAGTTTTTGGTAACAATCTGCCGTGGACACAGTAGTTTTCCTTGCATTTCCTCCGAAAAGGTTATATGTTGGTTCACTCTTGTGTGTATGTTTGTATGTTTTTTCAGGACAACTGGTTATAGTAACTCGATTATTTTTATTTTAAATCAACTCAGGTATCAAACATTCTTACCATTTTAGAGAGCATCTGTCTCAAGTGGCCGTATCAGTATCGGATGGTCCACATATTCACATGCTACGCTCTGTCATATCTTACTTATGGAAAGTGTGTTGTACTTGAAGAAAAGGTTTGGCAGAGTCTTCGGCAAAGACTTGTTGTTTATATCGCGTAAGTGGATTTGGTACTTTTCTCTTGTTGCCAAATTGAATTTTATTTTTTATTTACACTGTTTACTGGTGCTACAGTTTTCATGATACGCCGAGTCCTGAGTGTCGACTTGGAATTAGAGCAAGTGTGTCGAGAAAGGTAAATCTAGACCAGATGCTTGCTGGTTCTGCCCTTGGAGTAGTTGGTAATATTATGAGATGGGGAGATCATGACCAGATGCAGGTATGTTCAAGCAATAGATATCACACGTAATGAATCATTGTTAAAGTTCATAAAAGTTTTGAAAAATTAAAATGTTTTTTGCAGCATCTCTGGTGGTACCAGTTTATTTTGCAAAGCATGCTTGCAGTTCTCTCAGTAATCTTTAAAAATAAAAACTATTGTTTGAATATGCATTGTACTAGTTGATGATTATGAAATATTGTCTTATCTGTAAGTTTAAAATATGTGTTGGTCACTGCAGTGTTCTTGATGATACATGCTTATTATTTATTGTGACATCATTTTTTCAGTCTTTAATTGAAGTTCCTCGATTTTGGGACTGTCTCAAGGGAATGTTATATTCTTTCGAGAATTTTCAAAAGGAAGCTTTACAGATAATTTCAAACTTAGCTGCCAAGAGAATACCATTCAAGGTTGCTTTTTGGATTATGTTGTGCATCTTACTTAAGTTGATATATTGCACATTTGCAACTATCTAATATCGTGACCGTAAATTATAGATAGATGCTATATGGGAGACGATTAAATCTCTTGGGGGATGCAATTATGATTTCGTGTCTGATGATGTGAGGATGGATGTTAGGATGGAAGCAGCTTGGGCAGTATTTTATATCATCAGTTCGAAATTTCTTATTCATAGACTTCACATTGACGAGTACCCTGGTTAGATCTATATTGAGTATATTTGACTTATTTGGTTGGTTGTCAATTTATTTTGTATTTGTGTGCAACTCTCTTGAATCTTAATGTATGTTCCTCTCTTTTTCCAAATTGGATGTATGGATTTTGAGTGGTTAAATAAAACTAGTTTTTCCGGAACTTATCTAGGTTGTTGAAAAAGTGAAATCTAAGACTACTGATCTCTGTTTTTTCAGATTTTCCTAATTCCCAGTTTCAACTTCCAGGTCCTTATCATTCGATTGTTCACCATGTTATCAAAACCTGGTTAATATAATATATTGTAGGAACCCTTAGTCACCTAGTCTTTTCTAGGTATTAACATTATATTGATATTTTTGGGGCTATATCTATTCAGAGAGAAAAATAGATCACTTGATTTAGTAAAGTTGAAGTTGGACGTGCGCAGATAAAGTAGTCCTTTCCAAACTTGTCTGATATATATCCTGGGATCGACACATAAATGTCATCAAAATTTATCCTTATTACTCTGTACTACAGCTCCTTCCTCTGAGATCACCGCAATAAATTAGTATAATTTAGAAAATAAACAATATTGGTCTTTGTGCAGCCTACAGTTCTACAGAGTCAATACATTATATCAAATAACCTAAAGATGTAGTGAATGTAATAGATGTGTGAAAAATGCTTCATTCTGTTTCCCTCGTATTTATTACATATTCTAGAAAAAGATTTAAGCATAATTTTGAATGTGATTCAACATGCTCTGTGTTTGTATTGGTTCAACTCCTCTTGTCGCTAAGATTTGATAACTTGTTTGTAAAAACAGTTGAACGTTGAAGGCTTAAATGGAGTGGGCATGCGGCGGAGTGGCATAGCAGACACAAGATTGGATTAGATGGGAAAATGTTTTAGATACTTGAAATGTTGTTTACTTGATTTTATTTGTCTAGTATCCAGAGTTTGATCTAACTAAGCTCATGTCTTTTGTTCCAAATGCTCATATTACAAGTCTATTTTACTGTGAAATGTATTTGGGCAATTATGATGTTTTAAGTCAGTATGTAAAGTGGTCAACTGGAAGTTCACTTTATTCGCGAACAGAAGAGAAGAGTAATTTTTATATTTAACTTTTAATTCTTTTCTTAAGATTATGTGCTAGTTTGTGTCAAGTATAGTTGCTGAAAAGTTGCTTCCTAGATCTCTGACATCCATTGTGAAATTATCCTGGACTCTGAAGCTTCATAGAATTATTGGTTGGAAACAGTTAAAGGAATGAAGAATTATTGGCAGATTTCACTTTTCATTTACTTCTATAAAGAAAAAAGAGGTCGGTCTTGATGAAGCATATCTATCTGGTTAAGTACAGCATCGTGTATAGTTATATAGGTGATCAAGTTGCTAATGAACCTTGTGATTGCGTCAGAGAATTATTTGAGGGGTACAAATACAATACTATAAATTATGAGATTTTTATCATATAAACCTGTAAAAAAGAGATTAGAATGGGAGATATGTCAAGATAAGTTAGAAGATTGAATACTATGCTTTTATATCTTGTCAATCAAATGACTAGTCTTATATGACAGGTTTGACAGCAAGAGGTTTTGTAGAGATTGCAGAAGGAATGTTATTCGAGAGTTTAAAGAATTGAAGGAGCTGAAGCGCATACGAAGAGAACCTCGCTGCACTAAAAGGTTTTGCGGAGCAGATACAAGCTTCCAATAGGTGCGTACTACTGATCTGTTAGAAACTTGCTTACCCGGGCACACATCTCACATGCTTGGATTTGCAACTTTGCCGTACTTAGTGTTTTTTCACTGTTCAATGAATATATTCAAATGTTTACATGTTTCAGTCTTTTTACCATGATTTGTTATAGATTTTTAAGTGTGACATATCTTCACTCTTGGTTTATAGGTATCACACATTACCGTCCAAGCTGATTGGCATCAAACTTTCTTAGAAAGCTTTGCAACATACCATCACTTGGAATGGGCAGTTGGAACCGGAGAAGGAAAATCTGACATTTTAGAGTTTGAAAATGTTGGATTAAGTGGAAGGGTGCAAGTAAATGGTCTGGATCTATGTGGTTTGAATGCATGCTATATCACTTTAAGAGCATGGAAAATGGACGGACGTTGCACTGAACTTTATGTCAAAGCTCATGCATTAAAAGGGCAGCAATGTGTTCATTGTAGACTTGTGGTTGGTGATGGTTTTGTCACAATTACTACAGGAGAAAGCATTAGGAGGTTTTTTGAACATGCTGAGGAGGCTGAGGAAGAAGAGGCAAGTTTTGTGGGACTAATTACTTTGTTGTTTATTCAAAAAAATTAAGTGGTGCTGCTTTATTTCTCCATTATATATAACATATTATTTACAGGATGATGATTCCATGGATAAGGATGGAAATGACCTAGATGGAGACTGCTCCCGTCCCCAAAAACATGCCAAGAGTCCTGAACTTGCCCGAGAATTTCTTCTAGATGCTGCAACTGTTATATTCAAAGAACAGGTATGTACAGTATACTAAGAATGTTCTACGGCTTCTTGTTTTCAGAGTTTTCCTGAAGGTGGAAGCCATTCGACCAACTTTTGTGACCAATTAAATAATGGGTTAAATATCAAAATGGTCACTCAACTGAATGTCATATATCAGTTTAATCATCAAATTTAATGGGGTATCATTTGGATCACTAAAGTAATAATAAATATCAAACAGATAACTCAAAATATGTGCTCGAGAATTAAAATTTATTTTATGGAGTTCTAAACATTTTTTTTAAATCTTATTACAACCAAATGAAAGTTATGAATTCATATTATTTTAGATGATTTTTTGAGATTTTTAAAAATTTATCTACTAATTATTTTTATTTAAAGTAAGCAAATGACTACAAAATTAAAATAAATAGTAGATAAATTTTAAAAAATCTTACTATATTATAGAAAATACTAGAATTCATACATTTTTATTTGGTTGTAATAGGATTCAATAAAAATATATATAACTCTATAAAATAAATTTTAATTCTCGAACACATATTTTGAGGTATCTATATGATATTTATTATGACTTTAGTGATTCATACGATACCCCGTTAACTTTGATGATTAAACTGATATATGGCGTTAAGTTGAGTGACCACTTTGATATTTAACCCATTAAATAATTAAGTAGAAATTTTTGGAGTGCATAATAAGAATTTTTCTCAAGGTGGAAGCCATTCGACCAACTTTTGTGACCAATTAAATAATTAGGTAGAATTTTTTGGAGTGCATAATAAGAATTAATACTTGTAGAATAAACTGGAAGTAGTTATGGGCCTATGGTGGTGTCTATATCATATTAGTAACTTTCTTTACCATGCCCATGTATGTATCGAGCCAATGGGGGTGCTAAATTATTGGTTTTCTTATGTTGTTTGTGCTAATGAGTGCATCGATATGGATTTTTCCTCTTGTATCCATGTACTAGTCAATTTTGTAAGTTGTGTTCCCAATATAATGGATTAGATGTGGCTAATTATAGCTATCTGACATTTTTTGCTGGTTGAAAAGGCTTTCAGGGAGGGTACTGCACGTCAAAATGCACACAGCATTTTTGTTTCTCTTGCATTAAAATTGCTGGAAGAAAAAATTCTTGTTGCCTGCAAGGAAATTGTCACTTTAGAGAAACAGTTAAAAATGGTTATTTGTAGGCAGCTGATAATTCCCCATGTAACCATCCTGATTTTTAGTTTAATATTTGTTTATAGACAAAACTTCTAGAAGAAGAGGAGAAGGAAAAGCGTGAAGAGGAGGAGCGAAAGGAAAGGAGGAGAATGAAAGAAAAGGAAAAAAAACTCCGAAGAAAAGAGAGAATAAGGGAGAAGAAAAAGGACAAAGGGAAAAATAATTCTGAAACTGACCAGCATGTGGCTCCTGATGTTACAAGAGAAGAATTAACACCCAGTGTTGAGGAGGAGCCTAATGTCACCGGCAATGAGGATCTAAGAAATAGTGAAACTGGTGATGTAGTGTCATCAAGGGTTGTATCACCAGATATTGAAGATGAGCATGTCTTAGATGGGTATCAGCTTTTAAACATGCTGAACAACTCTGATGGCTGTCCTGATGATCGGTTTGCCACTTTCAAAGACGAGAGTGCTTCATTTGGAGTTGAGCACTTTAATAATTCTCACCAGAAACTGAAGCATCGGAAAGACTTGCAACTGGAGCCAAAACGGTTTGACAGAAGGCGGTTTTCATCTGTGTCTGAAAATGGGGGCATGAATAACAGATTGGACCAGAATTACCAGGGAAATCATGTTGACACTTCAAGGACTATCATTGGACCGAATAAGCCATCAAGGTGTAATGCTGCGAAAACTAACCCCAGGACCAGTGGGTCTAAATTCGCTGAGAGGTTGCACGGTTCCAACAGGATGAGCGAGAGAGATGACTTTCATAGTTGTTGTTACCAGCACAATGATTACAGGACAAAGATAGAGTCACAGCGTTCTGCCCGAACAGGTCGGGATGGAAAATCAGTTTGCATGTCTGAATCTTCTTCAGATGTTTTGAAACCATATAATCGTGGCATTAAGTACACTCAAGTAGATCACACACGCGAGGGTGTGGGGAGACCCAAAACTAAATTTGTTGTGGGGAGCTTTTCTTATATAAGAGATTCACCTCATATTAAGCAAGTATGGGAACCTATGGACTCGCAGAAGAAGTATGTTCAAAGCACTTCATACTCTGATGTTAGCATGAGATCTAGTTTTGGGGCTGAAACAACGGAACCCAATAAACAACTTGAATCATCTGATGCCATTAGTTGTGATGCAGCTAATGTGAATACTGCTTCAGACAAATACGATGACAATGAGAAAAACTGCCAAGGTGGATTCAACTTTGAAATGAAATCTTCTCTGTACTATAAAAAGGAAGTGCCCGATGAAGAGGCCGATTCAAGCCCCATGACATCATCATCCTTAACCGGTACTTCTGACCCATCTATAAACAGCACATCTAACTCTGACAGCTGCTCTTCATGCCTTAGCGAGGGAGACAGCAAAGTGCAGAAAGCGGTGAACATTCAAGAAGCCTTCAAAAATCCTTTCATGAGCATCAAGATGTTGGTATGGAAAATAAGCAAAGTGCAGAAAGCGGTGAACATTTTAAAAGCAAAGTTATGGATAATGGAGGAAACAGCAATCCAGGGACGTTTTCAATGAAAATTGCCCAAGAGTACAAAAATGAAATGCCTAACGTTAGTAATATGAATCCCCAACCTCATGCGGTACTTCCTCCATTGCATTCCCAAAGCATACACTATCCTTTGTTTCAGCCTGCTTCAATCGGTTATTATCATCAAACTCCAGTTTCTTGGCCAGCAGCTTCGAACAGGTTGGTGGCTTTGCCCCACCGTAATCACTATGTATTCCCTTGCCCTTACAGATATGATATTAATGGAAACTCCCAATTTATGCCATATAGTAGCCTACCACATATGCCTCCTCCCATTCTTAACACGGCCAGTGTTCCAGTGTACCAGCCAGTTTCCCATATTAATGACATGAACTCCATGGTTCATGTCAACAAATTCGATTATGGTGGGCTTAATGAAAGCTCATCAAGAAGTTGATACTCGAGCAGCCACCAAAACAGAACGGGAGCCAGTTGAAGCACAGAAGAATGCAGGATTCGAGCCAGATAGAAAATCCGAAAGAGATTCAGAAGCTAGCAATGCAGGCTTCTCGCTTTTCCATTGCGGCGGTCCAGTTGCTCTTGCTAATGGTTATAAGTCAGCTCCTTTGCCACCAAAGGAAGCAGTTGGCCACCTTTCTTTTAGCAAGTCATCTGATCATGTCGCTGGTGATCAAAATTCAAACAAGGACGATGCTGTTGAAGAATACAATCTATTTGCTGCTAGTATTGGAATAAGGTTCTCCTTTTTCTAAATTATTTTGTTATTTGTGCTTGATTGATTTTAAAAGTTTCTTGTTTGTTCATGGTTATGACTTATGAGTGGTCGGGATGTTGAATAAAAAAATTATGAACCGAATTGTTCTTGTAAATTAGTTCGGTTGTAAGTAAAATGGTTCGGTTTTAAGGCTTTAAATTTAATTAATAAGAATTTTGGGCGAAAAAAAATACTAAAATAGGAATAGTTGTTTATTAGACAAATGGTATGGATGTTGTGTGTTGTATTGAATGAAAGGGGAAGGCCGAAATATTTTTATGATCATAAATTTGGTCATGACTTTCAATCATAAATTTGGCCATGACTTGGTTTACACGAGTGTTTCGGTTTGAGAATGTTTACTCAAAGCGGTATAACGATAAAGTAATTGGTTTAATAATATCAATATTTTTGGATTGAGATGTGTGAGATTTGAATATGGAATGAAAGAAACACATATAAAAATTGTATAAAAATCACATGTATGGTGATTGTGGGTCAATAAGACCGACCGGATGTTAATAAAATAAAGGAAGTGATGTCGAATTTGCATACTTTTATGTTCTATTGATTTTCTATTTAGCACTCAAATGATTAGTTTCTTTTTTTCGAAAATAGTTTTTTATACGTAAATCAACTTAATATCATTGTCAAATTTTATTTAGTTAATCCTTATTTGATTTAATTAATCGATTAAAAATGAGTTGATCGATTAATTTTATCGGCTAATGGTTAACTAAATATTAATCGGTTCCAATTAGGTTAAATTATTTTATTTTCACAAATGTTTCTATTGAAAGTCAAACTATCTTAAATCTAACTTTTATTGAACATTTTTACCAAAAGGGTTCAAACCCAATTTATATGATTCAAATAGTTTTACAAGAATATGATAATTTTTAAAGTGTTGATGTATGACTTTACGAGATTATGTGTTATCTGCTACATGTTGATTGTATATGTATATACCATTATGGATATATGTAAAGTATATGTATGATCTGACTTATGCGTTTATTATATGAGAATCAGAAGGGTAGTTAGATTTAGACGTTTAGGGTGAACGTCGGTTGTCATAGAAGATACCGAAATAGTGTCTTTAAGGCGTGTAAATTCGAAAGGCGAGAATGTAAGGCCTAGAAAAGGAAAAGTCAAATCAGGTGACGTGAAGTAGGTTATATGGTCAAGAAGGAATGTGTTTAAGGCAAATAATTTTTCAACCATTGACTATCATGTTATTGTTAAATACCTACTGTCACCTTATGATCATATTTATGCAGGAAAATGGTATTGTTGTGCAAGACATACCTGAACATAACAAGACTAATTCATATTGACAGACTTAATGATTAGTTGTATGATAATCTAATTTCGTATTCTACAATTGTATTTCTTGAGTCTGTAAAAATATTTAGTAGATTAGACTGGAGGAATTTCCTGTAAACGGTCTTCAAGATAAGGAATAAACTCTGGAAGAAGATCAAATCCTGATCATGTCTCAGAGAGAAGTGTAGCAGCTTGGATTTGAATAATGTTGTTCTAGGAAAAATATTTGAAGTTAGATATCGACAAGTCACACATTAAGGGATATCGAGAAGTCCAAAATGGTCTGTCGAGAAGTCTCATTAGATATCGATAAGTCAATTTGCATGTAAAAATCTCATATATCGACAATTCAAAAAGTCCATGTAGAGAACTGGAGATATCGACAAGACATTTATTCGTGTAGATATCTAGAGATATCGACAAGTCAAAATCTTAATATAGAGAACTCAAGATATCTACAAGTCAAAAGTCTATGTAGAGAACTGGAGATGTCGACAAGCTATTCCACATGTTGAGAACTGGAGATCTCGACAAGTCATTAGCACATGTAGAGAACTCAGATATCGATAAGTCATTTTACTTATCGATATGTGACATCTCTACAGAACAAAATAGATCTCGACAAACTATCTCATAATTTTGAATGCAGACAATTTGAAAATTCAATATTATCAGTCAACAAACAATTCTATCACAAAATTGAAAAGTCTAAAAATGCAGCTTGAAGAATACAAGATCAAGGGTTAAGATTTACTGGACAAAGGAGGGTCGCAAACACATATTTGCTAACACTGGAAATGGAAATAGAAAAGATAACTTTAGAAACTATGTTAGTATATTTTAGTGCAGGTTTTATAAACTCGTGTTGTTGGTCTATAAAACATGCACGGGTGCTCAGTTTAGTAGTAACAAACAGATCTAGGAAAATATCTTGTATTCTCTCTCAAGATTTGTAGTTGAGTTCTTATTTCTAAGAACACAGATTTGTAGCAAAACATATTTGATTAATACAATCAAGTGAGTTTTTGATAATTTGTTTGTGTGCTTGTTTGTGTGCTTGCAGTTAAACATTTTATCACTACAAGTTTATATCTACTTTGTTCAATTATAAGCCAAACACTTTCAAAGTTAATTAAAATTCAAGAAAATGCATTCACCCTCTCCTCCTCTATGTTATATTTCATTGCAATCAATATCTACAAGTGGTATCAGAGCAAAATTTGAAAAAAAATTAGATAAAGATCTTGGAAGAATGAGTGCACAGAAAATTAGCAGTATTAAGATTCCTGTCTTTTACAAGATAAACTACATCCTTTGAAAAAAGAAAATGATGTTGTTCATAAGGATGACCAATCCAATGTACATTGAAACTCTAAGGCATGAACCCTTCATTCATATGGAAAGCCCTGAAACAACTGAGATGATGATTATCATAAACCGTTGTTAGGAATATATGTGCATTAGTTTGATGATATGTTTAACAAAACACTTAAGTAGAAATCTAGTGTTTGTAGCCTCAACGGATAAGACCATTTTGGCTATCCGTTGATGGTGTAGCTTTACTTAGAAATAAGTCTAGTGTTGTAGTACATTTCAGTCTCTGAATTTGAGATATAAATTCTTAAATATTGAGGGAAATTATAAGTCATGTTGACTACTAGAGGATATGCAGATAGGAAGGCCAATTGTAAGTATTTCATGCCTTGTAATTTTGTATAAATGAAATGGTGTCAACGGATAACTTAAAGACCTTCAACGGATGAGAAACAAAGCTTCAACGGATGTCTCTAAAGCTTCAACGGATAACATCCTTCAACGGATGAGTGCATCAACGGATAGAGCTTCAACTGCTAACACATCAACGGATAAAGCCATCAACGGATGAAGGCTTCAACGGATGTTCTGTTAAATAGCAGTTGACAAGTGGTAGTTGTACCTACAAACAGAGGCACATGGGTTGACAGAGACAACTGAGATGTGGTAGCCTATTTCAGGAACATCAGAAAAAGCAGCCGTTCTACTCTAGTATAAAGAGGCAATAGTCAACAATGCACTGGAGTAAAATGGAGAAGAAATAAGTGGAGAACTTATTTTATTATTGTACTTTTTATCTTTGTCTTCACTTGTACACTTGGTGTTATATAAACCAAGTAGCAGCTAGTAACTAGAAGAGAATTTTTCCAGAGCTGTTTAGAAAAATCTTGAGAGAAAAATTATCTAGTTTGTACTAGGACGCAGCTGTGATCAACTTCTTGAATCACAGATTTTCTGAAATACCATCTCTGGTGGAACAACAATCCACCAGAAAAGTTTTTAAGGTCTGTTGTGTTCTTTACATTAGTGTTTGAATATATATCTGTCAGTATTAGCTTAAAACAATTCATACACTTGTTTATCTTAAACACATAGCCTTTGAAACTGCTCAAAACTTGAAAAAGTTTGAATGTAAAGTTTTGAGATTTACATTCAACCCCCCTTCTGTAAATCTCATTGTTAGTTCATTAGGAATAACAATTGGTATCAGAGCAGGCTCTTGACACACAAAGAGTTTAAAGATCTTGGAAACTAACAAAGATGAGTAAGAAGGATATTGGAGTAAAAATCCCAGTTCTTGACAAAGACAGTTATCACCATTGGAAGGTGAAAATGCACCTTCATATACTCTCCCAAGATGAAGGTTATGTAAACTGCATTGAGAATGGTCCTCACATTCCCCACAAAGTAGCCACAGTTGCTACGGCCACAATTGTTGTTGGTCAATCCATTCCAAAACCTAGAGCAGAATGGACAATGGAAGACACAGAAGAAGTCCACAAGGATAAGAAGGCTATGAACATTTTGTTTAATGGTCTTGACAAGGATATGTTTGATAATGTGATAAATTGCACAACTGCCAAAGAGGTTTGGGACACAGTTCAGCTACTGTGTGAAGGTACAGAACAAGTAAAAGAAAATAAAATGCAGCTTCTCATTCAACAGTATGAGTATTTTCATTTTGAAGAAAATGAATCTTTAAATGACACATTCAATAGATTCCAAAAGCTGTTGAATGGGCTGAAGCTGTATGGTAGAGTGTACCAGGTGAAGGATTCAAATCTTAAATTTTTAAGATCCTTACCAAAGGAATGGAAACCCATGACTGTCTCCTTGAGAAACTCTCAAGATTATAAGGACTTCACTCTTGAAAGATTATATGGAATCTTGAAGACTTATGAACTAGAGCTGGAACAGGATGAGGTATTGGAGAAGGGAAGAAAGAAAGGAGGTTCAGTTGCCTTGGTAGCTGAAAATGAGAAAGAATGCAGACAAGAAACTGTGAGATCAACATTAAACTCCAAAGATGACACAAGCAAATCAGAATCAAGCAAGGGTAAGGAGCAAGTTGCTGAGAATGAAGACAACTCCAGCCAAGATGACTCTGATGGTATTGATGAGCATCTTGTATTTCTGTCCAGAAGATTTGCAAAGATGAAATTTAGGAAAAACACTAGAGCCACTAAACCTCATAAGAACATGGTGGACAAATCCAAGTTCAAGTGCTTCAATTGTGGTATAAGTGGACACTTTGCAAGTGAGTGCAGAAAGCCAACTTCTGAAAAGAAGAAATTTGACCAAGTAGATTACAAAAAGAAATATTTTGATCTGCTCAAGCAAAAGGAGAGGGCTTTCATTACTCAAGAAAAAGACTGGGCAGATGATGGAGAAGAAGAGGATGAATATGTGGAATATGTCAACTTGGCTCTCATGGCTGATTCTGAGGAAAATGAAGTTAGTTCATCAAGCAACCAGGTAATCACTACTGATTTAACACAGCTTACTAAAGAAGAGTGCAATGATGCTTTTAATGACATGTCTACTGAACTGTATCATTTGCGTGTGTCTCTTAAATCTCTTGCTAAAGAAAATAGTAGGATTAAAGAGAACAATTTATTTTTAAGTAATAGAAATGCTGTGTTAGAAGATAAGTTGATTGACCTAGAGAAAACTAAGCTACATTGTATATCTGTTGAAAATGAACTAGCTGAATCTGTTAAGAAAGTAGAAATACTTTCTAATCAATTAGAGAGAGAGCAAGAGGTGATTAAAGCCTGGAAGACATCTAGGGATGTTAGTGCTCAAATTGTCAAGGTCCAAGGAATTGAATCATTTTGTGAGACTGCCTGGGATAAAAACAAAAAGAAAATGGAATTAATTGATGGGCTGTCAACGGATGTGGAATCAACGGATGATGAAAATTATCCGTTGAAGGAAGAAAAGGAGCATCCGTTGAAGGTTCCTCAATTAAAACAGGCAGATGTTTCTAAAAGTGAAAATCTAAAGAAACTCAACAAAAAGTTTGGTTCAACTTCCAAGAACTTTGTCAAAGAAGAAGCAAGCACATCCAAAGATTTCAGTAAGGTGAATATAGGACACATGACCTTAGAACAGTTAAAGAATAGGCTCAAAGTGGTTGAGGATAAAAAGGAAACTAAAAGGAAATCTAATAGAAATGGGAAGGTAGGGGTTAACAAGCATAACAATTACACACATGATAAGTATGCTCCTAGAAAAGCTGTGTGCATTGTAGTAGTGTTAATCATCTATCTGCTAATTGCAAATCTATTAAGAAAACTCCCATACATGTGCCCTCTTCCATGCCTAATATGTCTGCATCACCTCTGCATGCTATGCCTGTTATGTCTCAACAGAATCCTTATGCACATTTTGCAAACATGCCATATTTTAACAATCCTTATTTTGCTGCATTTAGTATGCCTCAATTGCCATACAATATGCCAATATGGAATAACATGCTTGCACAATCCATGCCTTATCAAATTCCAAATGTGCTTAATGATTCTGTGACTAACCCTACACCTCAACCAACTACATCTAAGATCAAGGTTGACTCAAAGTTACTTAAGTCTAAAGATGCAGGAGGAATGAAGTCTAGGAGAAAGGCTAACAAGAATGGACCCAAGGAAACTTGGGTACCAAAATCAACTTGATTGATTTTATGGTGTGCAGGGAAAAAGAAGAAATCTATGATACTTGGACAGTGGCTGTTCAAGACACATGACAGGAGATTTCTCCCTGCTCACAGAGTTTAAGGAGAGAGCTGGCCCTAGCATAACCTTTGGAGATGACAGCAAAGGGTTTACTATGGGATATGGCTTGATTTCAACAAGGAATGTCATAATTGATGAAGTTGCATTAGTTGATGGTCTCAAGCACAACTTACTGAGCATCAGTCAACTATGTGATAGAGGGAATACAATTTCCTTCAATTCAGAAGCCTGTGTTGTCACCAGTAAGAAAGACAACAAAGTGGTTCTAACTGGAGTTAGAAAAGGAAATGTGTACTTAGCTGACTTCAACTCTACAGATGCAGAATCTATTACTTGTCTCTTCAGCAAAGCAAGTTCAGCTGAAAGTTGGCTATGGCACAAGAAGCTATCCCATTTGAATTTCAAGACAATGAATGATCTAGTCAAAAAGGACTTAGTTAGAGAAATTCCTCTTGTTGAATTCTCAAGGGATGGTTTGTGTGATGCTTGTCAGAAAGGCAAACAAAGGAAAGCATCATTCAAAAAGAAGCTTGAAACAACAATTGATGAACCATTACAGCTGCTACATATGGATTTGTTTGGACCAGTCAATGTATTGTCAATTGCAAGAAAAAGATATTGCTTGGTGATTGTAGATGATTTCTCAAAGTTTTCATGGGTCTATTTTCTTGGATCAAAGGATGAAGCAAGTGAAATCATTATCAATCACATCAGGCAAGTCAATAATCATCCTGACTTGAAGGTTAGGAATATCAGGAGTGACAATGGAACTGAGTTCAAGAATTTGACAATGAGGCTGTTCTGTGAAGAAAATGGAATCATGCATGAGTTCTCAGCTCCAAGAACACCTCAGCAAAATGGGGTAGTTGAAAGAAAGAACAGATCTTTAATTGAGGCTGCTAGAACAATGCTTGAAGAATCAAAGTTACCAACATATTTCTGGGCTGAAGCTGTTAATTGTGCCTGCTACACTCAGAATATTTCTTTGATCAATCAAGCTAAAGGCATGACTCCTTATCAGTTGTTCAAGAGAAGAAAACCAACTCTAAACTTTCTTCATGTCTTTGGATGTAAATGCTTTATACTGAGAAATCAATCTGACCATAAAGGGAAGTTTGATGCAAAGGCTGATGAAGGGATATTTGTTGGTTACTCAGCTGGAAAATCTTATAGGGTCTACAATCTAAGAACCAACATTGTTATGGAATCTGTGCATGTTGTGTTTGATGATAAAAAGATTGATGGACTAACAGATGAGAGACATCATGAAAGACTCAAATTTGATAATATTGAGATATATTGTGATGATAGTGAAGAGGAGATTGATGGAGATGACACTTCAAAAGGGATTCAAGATATGCCCTTGGATAATGCACAGAATTCTGCATCCGTTGAAAGAGGCAATGCAGTATCCGTTGAAAGACATAGTGCATCATCCGTTGAAGTACATAATGAAGCATCCGTTGATCATAGTTCATCAACGGATAATCGATTTACATCATCAGTTGATAGAACTCCAAGTTTCCTGCAAAGGACCAACAACTCAGGGGGAGTTTCAACTGATCAACACTCTGTCTCACATCACGACAATACTGAGGCCACCTCATCTAGAGCACATCTTCCACCTCAAAGAAAATGGACCAAGAATCATCCCTTTGAACTGATCATTGGTGATGCATCATCTAAAGTGCAAACAAGAAAAGCTACTCAAAATGAATGTCTGTATAGTAGTTTTCTATCTCAGGAGGAACCTAAGAAAGTGGAAGAAGCTTTAATGGATCCAGATTGGATATTAGCTATGCAGGAAGAGCTGAACCAATTTGAGAGAAACAAAGTTTGGAAGCTGGTACCCAAGCCAAAGAACAAGAGTTCCATTGACACAAAATGGGTATTCAGAAACAAGATGGATGAAAATGGCATTGTCATAAGGAATAAAGCCAGATTGGTTGCTAAAGGCTATTCTCAACAAGAGGGAATAGATTTTGATGAAACATTTGCTCCAGTTGCAAGACTTGAAGCCATCAGAATCTTTCTAGCCTATGCAGCTAATGCCAATTTCAAAGTCTATCAGATGGATGTCAAGAGTGCATTTCTAAATGGGGAATTGGAGGAAGAAGTTTATGTAAGCCAACCTCCAGGTTTTGAAGATCAAAATTTTCCAGACCATGTGTATTATCTGTTGAAAGCACTCTATGGACTAAAGCAAGCACCTAGAGCCTGGTATGAGACTTTGTCAAAGTTCCTTCTAGATAATCATTTCACAAGAGGTACTGTTGACAAAACTCTCTTCTTTAGAAATGTTAATGGCTCTAAGATACTTGTACAAATTTATGTAGATGATATTATATTTGGATCTACAGATGATAAGCTTTGTAAAAAGTTTGCTAAATTAATGCAAAGTAAATATGAAATGAGCATGATGGGAGAGCTAACTTACTTTCTTGGGTTACAAGTAAAACAAGTTAGTAGTGGAATTTTCATTAGTCAAACTAAATATATTTATGATCTTTTAAAGAAGTTTGACTTAATGGATTGTTCACCTGCAAAACTCCCATGGCCACTGCCACTAAGCTTGAATTAAACAAGGCTGAAAAGTCTGTGGATATTACAAGTTATAGAGTCATGGTTGGCTCACCTTTATATTTAACTGCTAGTAGACCTGATATAATGTTTTCTACATGTCTATGTGCTAGATTTCAAGCTGACCCTAAAGAATCTCACTTAGTGGCCATTAAAAGAATTTTCAGATATCTCAAGGGGACTCCAAATCTAGGAATTTGGTACCCTAGAGAGTCTGGTTTTGATCTAATTGGCTACTCAGATGCAGATTATGCAGGTTGCAAAATAGACAGGAAAAGCACAACAGGCACCTGTCAATTTCTAGGGAACAAGCTTCTATCATGGTTCAGCAAGAAGCAGAATTCTGTTTCCACATCAACAGTTGAAGCTGAGTACATTGCAGCTGGTAGTTGCTGTGCATAAATACTATGGATGAGGAACCAGTTATTTGACTATGGTATGACTGTTGACAAAATTCCAATATTTTGTGACAACACAAGTGCCATTGCCATTACTGAAAATCCAGTGCAACACTCAAGAACCAAGCACATTGATATTAAGTACCACTTCATTAGGGAACATGTGATGAAAGGTACAGTGGAACTTCATTTTGTTCCAAGTGAACAACAAATTGCAGACATATTTACCAAGCCACTTGATGAATCAACATTCACAAGATTGGTAAGTGAGCTAGGTATGCTTAATTACTCTTAAAATTCATGTCCTTATTGCAATTTGAATTGAAGCCTGAAATGTATTAGCTGCAAGAACAAATTTGATTTTTAACACAGATTATTTCATCAACGGATATTCCCTATCCGTTGAAAGTCAAAATTGTTCTGTCAACGGATGTTCATTATCCGTTGAAAGTCATATACATTTCTGGAATTTTTATCCGTCAACGGATAAAACTGAAGTGCTCTTCAACGGATGACAGTTTACCTTATCCGTTGAAATATCACATCAGTCGATTCAGGTGTTTCACAGCCATTGATTCTATTGTCTTAACCGTTGATACTCATACATACAGCTGTATGTATTTGTTTTAAAGGTAGTTTTTAGAATACTTACAGTTTATTCTTAAACGGCTGAAATTCACTTACATATATTTATTGTTTAATCTCTTATTTATGCTTTTTAATTTGAGAAAGTATATAAGCCCTTCTGATTTTTCATTTTTTTTTACTTTACGCTTTCTTGAAATTTCAAAGCTTTTACCATTTTCTCTCTGCAAAACCTTCAAGTTATTCTCTGCAAATTCTACTCACAACAATGGCACCAGTAGTAAAGATTATGTCTCAATCCGGATTCATCTATGAGAAGAACAATTTCATAGCTTTGGTAGAAAAGAATGAAGCCCACTCCGATTATCACAAAATGATGGACTTCATCAAAAACTGTAAACTTAGCTATGCAATGCTGGAAGCCCCAACGATTTACTGTGAAGTAGTTGAGGAGATTTGGACAACTGCTGAGTTCAACTCAATAGATATGACTATCTCCTTCACTCTCAAAGGTGAAAATCACTGTGTTAACTGTGATGATTTACTAGCATGTTTTAAATTACCTGAGAACAATGCCATGACACCACACACTGATAATGATGTATCCAGCATGTTAGATTCCATAGGTTATTCTCTTAACTCTGCTAGTTTAGGGAGTAATAAAAGAAAAGGCCTTAGGAAAGAATGGAGTTTTCTTGGGGATGCCTTTATCAAGGTTTTCTCTGGGAAAATTAGCAATTTTGATGTCATAACTTCATCTCTTGTTAATATGCTCTATATGCTTGTTTCTGATAGGTATTTTAATTTTAGCAACTATGTTATGCTAGAATTGGGTACTAGATTAGGTAACAAAGCTAATAGATCTAATAACATCTATTATGCTAGATTCTTTATGTTATTGGCTAACCATGTTGCTGAAGGTTTGGTCATAACCAATGAGAATAATAAACTCAAGTGCTGGGTACAAGAGAAAAGAGTTCTTGCAGATTTATTGAGAATGGATCTCAACAACAGTGTGCCATTGGTATATTTACCAATCATGAATGCACCTCAGGTAAGTGAGGTAATTGCTTCTACAACTCCTACTTCTTCCAACCCCTCTATTTCTTTATCTTCTAGTGTGGCCATGGAATCTGTGACAATGCCCCAACAGATTCCTACCAAGGTCACCAAAACTAAACTTTCAAAATCAAAGACAAAGAAAACTACCTCTGTTGTTTCTCAAAAGACAACAGTTGTAACATCTACCATTAACCTTGAAGGGAGTGAACAGGGTGTGAGTGGTGAGGGGAGGGGTGAACTTCAAAGAAACCCCCAGGATAAGGAAGGAGAGTTAAGTGCTTCCCAAGCTAGCCAAGCCACAGTTTCTCAAAAAGCTGTGGTGGTTGAAAGGGTTACTAGCATATCCCTAGCTGCATCCTCCCAAAAGGATGTAACTATTGAAAATAGTTCCCAACCAGGAACACAGAACAAACGAGGGAGGGACACTAAAGCCAAACACTCACCAACAAAAGCCTTTATTAGAAGAAAGAGAGCAAGAACCCAATCTTCTACACAGGGTGCACACACTGCACAGATTCATCCATCTGTATCTATGCCTTCTCAAACTCAGTTTGATGTGGCTCCAACAAATGTGGAGTCACAGCCCCATTCTCTCACAATTAACACACATCAATCACCACACACTTCTTCACCATCTCTAGATGTGGATATGTTATTTCCATTAATTCCTGATTCTCCCTCTTTACAACTCAGGGAGGAGCCCCACTCAAATACAGGTGATCATCATCTTTTAGATGATTTGTTGGATCACCCGCAAATTCTTTCAGATGTAATTGAAGGATCTGTGTCACCAAAACTCATATCAATCTACACAGATTCAACAGTTATATCACTTTCAATTTCTATTTCTTTTCCTTCTTCAACGGATATCACTCATCCGTTGACAAGTGGTTGTTCTTCAACGGATAAGCTTAACAGCAGTTATCCGTTGATACCATCAGTTTCACCTTCAACGGCTATTCCTCATCCGTTGATAGTCTCTACACACACAACTGAAACAATTTCAAGTGTAGAAGACTTGATTACTGTAAAATCACTTCTAGGACTGAGGGAAGGGAGTGACAATTTGAGTGAGAGGCTGGGTTGCTCCCAGGCAAAAGAAGAGATTGAGAGCTCAAACATGCATGCTATTTTTTCCAGCATGGCAAAAGTAAGTGAGAGGAGTACCACCTTAGTAGGTGAAGGTGAGGGAGTGAGTTGTGTGAGCCAGGGGGAGCCCCTGATGCAAGAATATAGAGAAAATGAGAGAAAGGCAGGTACAGCAGAAATAAGGATGGATCCAGCCATTGCTAGTGAGTCAATGATTGTGA
Organism: Apium graveolens; assembly: GCF_009905375.1. Lineage (NCBI taxonomy): Eukaryota > Viridiplantae > Streptophyta > Magnoliopsida > Apiales > Apiaceae > Apium > Apium graveolens. The sequence continues at coordinate 297,266,877 of NC_133649.1, forward strand.
ATGATGCTGAAAAGGAAAGACAATTTCAGCAACATTACAAAGCTGTTATTGATAACATTTCCTTGGATGCTGATACTTTTACTCATCCTGTTTCAGCCTATCAATTATTGGCTGCACAGGGCAATGTGGAGGCAGAAAAGACACTACATCTAGTACATACAACAACATCTCTTCAAAGGGACAAAGCTGCTATTAACAAGATGCCTTCAACAGCTGGTGAGTCATTTGAAGAATTTGGAGTAAATTCTGATGATGATGACTTTGTTTCTTCTGATGGAAGCATGAACTTGGGGGGAGATGAAGGCCCTAGTTCTATTCCAAATCTACCTGAATGGGCCTTCACAAAGGAGTCTACAACAGGGCAATTCAATGTCTCCTTAGTCAAACAAATCAGTACTATCAAACAGGCCATTCAGAAAACTTCTCATGCTAGTACAAAGGCTATCCTTACAGCTCACTTGGACTCACTGCATCTCATGAAGTTGCAGCAAGTAAGACAGAATCTGAGTGTGGATGAACTCAGAAAGGATATTGCTGACTTGAAATCCTACAATTCTGAAAAATTGGATTCAGTCATGCCCTATGGTACAATGCAGGACATTTTGTTGAGATTGAAAAAGGAATCACATACTGAAAAGAGGCTAGCCAAATTGGAAGACAGAGTTCAAGTTATTGAAGATTCTGTGGCCACCATTCTTCACAACCAACAATCTCAAATAAATCTACTTATGCAGCTGGCAAAAGCACAGGGCTTGACCCCTCTCCTTGATGATAACAAAAAGGGGGAGAGTAAAAGGGAAGGGGAAGGAGAGCCATCTACAAAAATCCAAATATCTAAAGTGCTAGTTCCCGCCATCACTACTTCTCCAATCATTCAAATCAAAGGAAAGCCTGATGGAATTGATTTAATCCAGCTAGCAGCAGCTGAAATTCAAGTGAAAGAGCAAAAGAGGAGAATTGATGAAAGGATGCAACAGCTGTTTGGCTCTACACAAGATAAATCAATATATGTGAAACATAGCACAAAGGTTGAACCAATCAATATGGAGCACAAGCCAGAAAGGAGAAATAAGGTTGGAGAGACTTCTTTCAAGAATCTAAAACTTATGGTTCTCAAGCCCAACACTAGATCCAGCAAGGACTCCACAAAGAACCCTCTAGACTTTGCTCAGATGAAATAAGTGGACTTTCCTCTTCCAAAGCCTGATGAAGATAAAGTTTTGGGTACTAGCATCATAAAACTCAAGGAGACCATGGATGAGGCAGTAAGAAGAAACATGGCTATTATCTTTAGAGAGGGAAAGAGCATATGTGTGATGCAAGGACATCCCAAATTCTCAATAGCCAAGAGGGAAGAAACCAAAAGGTTAAAGAAAGAAGCTGAAAAACTCAAGGCTGACAAAAGAGCACAAGCAAAGCTTGAACAAAAGCTAAAGTCAAGTCTAGTTGAAAATGAGAAAGGAATTGAAGTCAGGGGTGAAGACAAGATTGCAAACTTAGATGAGGTTTTTGGGAGTATATTTGGTGAAAGTATGGAGGAAAAAGAGGAATGGCAGAAGGGAAACAGAAGAAAGGCCAAGGCACATAGAAGAAGTGAAGGCAACACTGAAGAAACTAAATCTCTACCTTCCATACCTGAACCCTTTGTTGCTGATCCCACTATAAACATCCATGGTGAACCAATCATCCCAAAAGAGGAACCTATTGATTGGGACACCATCAATTTGCCTACCTTTTTAACCACTCTTCCACTACCAAAGAAACAGAAAAGAAAATCCAAATCTACACCTCCCCTAAACTCTAAGAAATTCACTCAAAAACATAAACCTAACCCTAAGCCACCCATTTCTAAAGATGATTATGTTCACATCTGTGACATAAAAGAAATTTCAGACATTGAACTCTATCTGGATGAGCTGGAGGATGTAAGGGGAATTGCTGCTTACAGACAGCTACCAGAGAGATTGGTGTTCAGATACAAAGGAGCTGGGGAAAGAACATGGCCTCTCTACAGGATTCTAAATGAAGGCTACTCTACCTTGATCAGAGTCTTTTCAGCCATACAAAAGGATTCTGGCTTTACCAGGACTGCCAAGACTGAAATTCTCAACAAGATTGCCAACATAAGGAAAACTTGGAGGGAGCCCAATGCCTTGCCCAGAACCTTACTCATTCAAGAAAGGGGAACTACAATTCACAAATCACCTCATTGGTTGATGAAATTCAGAGATGATAAAGGAGTCAGAAGATTTTTCAGACTTGAAGACCAACTCAAGATTGCCAGCAATGAAACTCTCAAAGAAATGCAATCTAAGTTGGATATCAGTGATGAAGATGAAGCTGAATTCTTCAGACAACTCCAACTCCAAATTGAGGAAAATGACAAAGGGTTAGGAAAGAAAACAAGGGATCAAAGAAGAAAAAGATAATTTGCTCAGGCTAGAGGAGCATCCTTGGAAATACTGTAAATCTTCAATTACCTTCTAGTACATACACTTTTGCAGCACTTTTGAATTTCTACTTAGTTTCAGTTCATATAATTGTTAAGTGTTTTGTTATCATCAAGTTAACCTTGAATTTATGTCTACAATTCTTATAGACATAAATAGGGGGAGATTGTTAGGAATATATGTGCATTAGTTTGATGATATGTTTAACAAAATACTTAAGTAGAAATCTAGTGTTTGTAGCCTCAACGGATAAGACCATTTTGGCTATCCGTTGATGGTGTAGCTTTACTTAGAAATAAGTCTAGTGTTGTAGCACATTTCAGTCTCTGAATTTGAGATATAAATTCTTAAATGTTGAGGAAAATTATAAGTCATGTTGACTACTAGAGGATATGCAGATAGGAAGGCCAATTGTAAGTATTTCATGCCTTGTAATTTTGTATAAATGAAATGGTGTCAACGGATAACTTAAAGACCTTCAACGGATGAGAAACAAAGCTTCAACGGATGTCTCTAAAGCTTCAACGGATAACATCCTTCAACGGATGAGTGCATCAACGGATAGAGCTTCAACTGCTAACACATCAACGGATAAAGCCATCAACGGATGAAGGCTTCAACGGATGTTCTGTTAAATAGCAGTTCACAAGTGGTAGTTGTACCTACAAACAGAGGCACATGGGTTGACAGAGACAACTGAGATGTGGTAGCCTATTTCAGGAACATCAGAAAAAGCAGCCGTTCTACTCTAGTATAAAGAGGCAATAGTCAACAATGCACTGGAGTAAAATGGAGAAGAAACAAGTGGAGAACTTATTTTATTATTGTACTTTTTATCTTTGTCTTCACTTGTACACTTGGTGTTATATAAACCAAGTAGCAGCTAGTAATTAGAAGAGAATTTTTCCAGAGCTGTTTAGAAAAATCTTGAGAGAAAAATTATTTAGTTTGTACTAGGACGCAGCTGTGATCAACTTCTTGAATCACAGATTTTCTGAAATACCATCTCTGGTGGAACAACAATCCACCAGAAAAGTTTTTAAGGTCTGTTGTGTTCTTTACATTAGTGTTTGAATATATATCTGTCAGTATTAGCTTAAAGCAATTCATACACTTGTTTATCTTAAACACATAGCCTTTGAAACTGCTCAAAACTTGAAAAAGTTTTGAGATTTACATTCAACCCCCTTCTGTAAATCTCATTGTTAGTTCACTAGGAATAACAACCGTTAGCTGAGGAGATAGTCAAAGTTTGTGTTGGTATATTAGGAGAAGTCATGATCTACTACAAAGATGACACCTTCATTTTGCTGAATAGAGAAGTTATTGAGACATTTTCAACTGCAGAATTAGAGAGAGTAATAAGTTTGATGAATGCAAGGGATTCATTTACAAGAATGAGGAAGACTGAGTTGGCTGAGAGATTGAGAGAGAGAGAGAGACATAAGGCAGGCAAGGGAAATGGATGAAAGAGAGGAAAATGAAAGAAAATATGCTCAGGAGATTTAGATGTTTGAGCAAAGGTCTAATGAACTAAAAGACGAGGGGGTTGAGCAGAGTATCTGAAAATGGACGCTTTATGAATATTAGGACTCATAAATTTGCGAGATACAGGATTCATTTGCGTGACAGTTACTCATTAGTTGAATGGCTCAGACTGGTGGAAGCTCTAATGGGAACTGAGATTATTGAAGAAATTGAAGTTTTAGTCAAACTCAAGGATCTAAGTAGAAGGGAAACTGGTTATGAGAAATTTAGATAAGTCATGTAATTCAATATTGATTGTAACTACATGATGTATAAAGTTGTACTTTGTAAATCTGCCAGTCTAATTGTATTTGATTTTACCTTGGGGTTAGTCTTGTTATCAGACATGAATTTGTGACAAGTAATCTTCTCACAAATTGAGAGAGATTGTTGTGCAAGACATGCCTGAATATAATAAGACTAAGTCATATTGATAGAACTAAGGATTAGTTGTATGATAATCTAATTTTTTATTCTACAATTGTATTTCTTGAGTCTGTAAAAATGTGTAGTAGATTAGACTGAAGGATTTTTCTGTGAACAGTCTTCAAACTAAGTAATAAACTCTAGAACAAGATCAAATCTTGATCATGTCTCATAGAGAAATATAGAAGATTAGATTTGAATAAAGTTGTTATAAGAAAAATGTTCTAAGCCGAATATCGACAAGTCACGGATCAAGGGATATCAAGAAGTATGTCGAGAAGTCCAAAATGGTTTGTCGAGAAGTCACATGAGATATCGATAAGTTAATTTGCATGTAGAGGTCTCAGATATCGACAAGTCAAAAAGTCTATATAGAGAACTGGAAATATCGACAAGTTATTTTCTCATGTAGAGATCTGGAGATATTGACAAATCAAAATCTTCATGTAGATAACTTAAGATGTCATCAAGTCAAAAGTCTATGTAGAGAACTGAAGATGTCGACAAACTATTCTACATATTGAGAACTGAAGACCTCGACAAGTCATTAACACATGTAAAGAACTCAAGATATCGATAAGTCATTTTACATATCAATATGTCACATCCCTACAAAACAAAAGAGACCTCGACACATATCCCATAATTCAGAATGCAGACAAGTGGAAGATTCAAAATTATCAGTCAATAAACAATTCTATCACTGAATTAAAAAGTTTACAAAAGCAGTTTGAAGAATATAAGATCAATGGCCAATAATCACTGGACAAATGATGGTTACATACCTACAAGATTCTGCACAGATTTGCTAACACCGGAAATTGAAATAGACAAGATAACTTTAGAAACCGTGTTTGTATATTTTAGTGTAAATTTTGTAAATCCGTGTTGTTGGTCTATAAAGCATGCACGGGTTCTTAGTTTAGAAGTTATCAAACACATCTAGAAAATATCTTGTATTCTCTCTGAAGATTTGTAGTTGAGTTCTTATTATGAAGAACACATATTTGTAGCAAAACAAATTTGATTAATACAATCAAGTGAGTTTTTGATAATTTGTTTGTGTGCTTACAGTTAAACAACTTATCTCTATAAATTCATATCTGTTTTGTTCAATTATAAGCCAAACACTTTATAACTTAATTAAAATCTAAAAAAACACATTCACCCTCATCTATGTTATATTTCATTGCACTCAATATCTAACACTACATAAAATATAATAAAAAAATTCGATCTAATAAAAATAACATCATGTAGTGTGTATTATTATTTTTTAAATTATTTATTTCTAAATTAAGAAAATTATGATTAAAAAATATTATTAAAATATACAATAATTATTGTTTACATTATATATATATTCGTCATGTTTATTTCTTATTAATATTTCTCATAATTACACTAGCTAAAACGGCTTGTCTTATTATATTAACTTTGGTATATCTAGTTGTCCATGTACATCCTACTGTCCATGTACGTCTTACATGTTAATAACTATGGTGAGGTTTTAAAAAATAAGATTTGACAAATGCAAAATATATTTTCATCGGTTAAATATTCTACATTCTTTTTGTAAATTTAAAAATGCAAAAAATAATTTAATTAGAATAAAAACAATATGTGTGCATAACAAGATTGTATGAACATATATATTATAGTCAATTTAAAGATTATTACTTTTTAATTATATAATTAAATAAAATACATAAATTTATAAAAGAACGTTGAATGTAGTAAATTTGAGTAAAATAAGTTAAAATGTTGATCTTCAGTAATATATAATTTTCAAGTTAGTTACAAAATATTCTTGAATCAATATATAATGAACCCAATATATATAATCATGTACTTGAGTTAATCATGATCCAAGATTATAACAAATATATAAATTTGCAAAAAAATGTTAGTAATGGTCAAACTGCAATTAAAAATGTATCGATATATTTTTACAAATTTAAAATATTAAATTAAATTTACCATATAGATACGTATTCAAATTTTATTAATCCAAAAACCGGAAATAAATCCCTAGAGGGTAAAGGATTCGATTCTGATCCTCCTTCCGATTATCGGATATCCCCTTTTATAAAAAAAGAACTCGCAACAAACAATTCTTTGTTTTATAAACACACCTATACTATACTAACACCTATACACACAAGTAATTCACTCCATCCCTCTCGCTCCAGCTCCTTATCCTCCGAGGTAACAAATATCTAAATTTCATACTTATATATGTATGTATATCTCTATGTAATTATGCATGCTTTTTTAGGTTGATTATGATTATATGATTATGTATGTGATGATTATGCGGATTTGATTGGTTGATTTATGAATGAGGCTGGAGAATTTAGTTATCAAAAATCGAATAGTTTTACGTTTTATGAACGAGGCTGGAGAATTTAGTTATCGAAAATCGAATAGTTTTACGTTTTATGAATGAGGCTGGAGAATTTAGTTATCGAAAATCGAATAGTTTTACGTTTTATGAACGAGGCTGGAGAATTTAGTTATCGAAAATCGAATAGTTTTACGTTTTATGAATGAGGCTGGAGAATTTAGTTATCGAAAATCGAATAGTTTTACGTTTTATGAATGAGGCTGGAGAATTTAGTTATCGAAAATGGAATAGTTTTACGTTTTATGAATGAGGCTGGAGAATTTAGTTATCGAAAATCGAATAGTTTTACGTTTTATGAATGAGGCTGGAGAATTTAGTTATCGAAAATGGAATAGTTTTACGTTTTATGAATGAGGCTGGAGAATTTAGTTATCGAAAATCGAATAGTTTTACGTTTTATGAATGAGGCTGGAGAATTTAGTTATCGAAAATCGAATAGTTTTACGTTTTATGAACGAGGCTGGAGAATTTAGTTATCGAAAATCGAATAGTTTTACGTTTTATGAATGAGGCTGGAGAATTTAGTTATCGAAAATCGAATAGTTTTACGTTTTATGAATGAGGCTGGAGAATTTAGTTATCGAAAATGGAATAGTTTTACGTTTTATGAATGAGGCTGGAGAATTTAGTTATCGAAAATGGAATAGTTTTACGTTTTATGAATGAGGCTGGAGAATTTAGTTATCGAAAATCGAATAGTTTTACGTTTTATGAATGAGGCTGGAGAATTTAGTTATCGAAAATCGAATAGTTTTACGTTGAGCATTGATGTGCTGGTCTAAGTTTATAGTGTGTAAATCCTGTGGGAATAGAATTTGTCAATAATTAAACTTCTATTGCTGGGAATATACGATACTTATCAGCTGTAATCAGATGTAATCTATATGTTTTACTCTTTAAATTTAGTGTTATGCAGGTTCAGTTGTCTGATTATTACTCTTGCTGCGATTTACGTACATGATAATTCTTGTCCATTAAGTTTAAACAAAGCGAAACACATTAGTAGAACCTTCTATGAAAACAAATGTGCTGGGCCAAGTATTAATAAATCGAATACTTCCAAAGTCCTGTGATTATGATATCTTTGAATCATATGTATGCACTTCAGGTTTATCCATCCAATTATTGTCATAATGAGATGCCCTAGTGGTCCTCCCCTGGATAGTTAGCATTCATGTTAATTTGTAGTTCACAAGTTTATGTATGACTTTTTTCTTAAATAGCAGGAGAAACCGAAACCAAAGGGAAAATCAACGCTTCGATTTAAGACAGCAGCTCGTAAGGGTGTTGTGTGCATTAGGTCTTTTCAGCTTACACAAAAAACTCTTAATGTATATATTCAGCTTTAAACTAATAAACTATTCTCCGTAGAATAGTTTATTAGGTTGTGGATAGTTTATATATTCAGCTTTAAGTTCTAATTCATGGATGTCACACTTAACACATTTTTATTGTAAACATTCAGATGGATATGCAACATTCTGAACAAGAACACATCGTGGAGGTATGTGGAGATATTCAAGTTCAAGAGAGGACATCAGGTGTGAATAAAATTTGTGATGGAGCACCATGTGGATTTTCTGATTCTAAATCCAGTCCCAAAGAAGCGAAGGAACGTAGCGATTCGATGCGAAAGCTTTTGATTGCTGTTGCTCTCTGCATCATATTTATGACCGTAGAAGTTGTTGGAGGTATTAAGGCCAACAGTTTAGCTATTTTGACAGATGCGGCTCATTTGTTGTCAGATGTTGCTGCTTTTGCAATTTCATTGTTCTCACTGTGGGCATCGGGATGGGAAGCTACACCTCGTCAGTCTTATGGTTTTTTCAGGATTGAGATTCTTGGAGCATTGGTCTCAATTCAAATGATATGGCTTCTTGCTGGGATCCTTGTCTATGAAGCTATTTCAAGATTCTTTTATGAAACAGGTGAAGTTCAGGGCTTCCTTATGTTTCTTGTTTCTGCTTTCGGTCTAGTGGTTAATATTATCATGGCTGTTCTGTTGGGGCACGATCATGGCCACAGTCATGGCCACGATCATGGCCACGGTCATGGCCACAGTCATGACCACGATCGTGATCATGGTCATGCGCACGAGCACAACCATGGGAACTCTGATGATATGCACACCCATGGAGTGACAATCACAACAGAAGTGGTGAACAAAGCTGGGCATTCCAAACATGACAAGCATCATCACCATGCTCATGGAACAGATCATACCGTACCTCTGCTTCGCCCTTCCTCTGAATCTGAAGGTGAACACAAGCAAAAGAAGCAACGCAACATCAATGTTCAGGGTGCATATCTTCATGTATTAGGGGATTCAATTCAGAGCATTGGGGTGATGATTGGTGGAGCAATTATATGGTATAAACCTGAATGGAAGATTATTGATTTGATATGCACACTCATTTTTTCTGTGATTGTGCTGGGAACTACTATCAACATGTTGGGCAACATATGGGAGGTTCTGATGGAGAACACACCCCGAGAAATCGACGCAACAAGGCTTGAGAAAGGACTTTGTGAGATGGACGAGGTAGTTGCGATACATGAGTTGCATATATGGGCAATTACAGTAGGCAAAGTGCTACTAGCTTGTCATGTAAAGGTGAAGCCTGAAGCTGATGCTGACATGGTACTGGACAAGGTTGTGGATTATATCAAAAAAGAGTATAATATCAGCCATGTAACTATACAAATCGAGAGAGAGCTGCAAACTTGATGCTGTAACTAGGCTATGGCTCAGGTTCTTGTATTCAGAGAAAAAGGCCTGTTACGTCGCTTGGGGTATGATTTTCATGTTTTATAAGTGTGATGTAATAACTTGGGCAAGATGATTTACATTATGTGTACTCTTTTGTTTTCATAGTGTTTTTATGCATTCCTGCTTATGAAGTTCTTTCGCCAGTAAATGTTTAAATTTAGGTTCAGATTTGGAATCCTCTATGCATGTGTACCGCTTTACGGGTTTCTTGATGGAATGTTAAACAATATCCATTACGGATTTTGCTTACCATTCTCTTGATATAGTTGAAGTTAACGCATTTTTAACATTTCCCGTCTAATCAAGTGGATGCTTTTCTTTTCTTGTTCGATAAAATTTTATAAATTAAGGCTCGATTAGTGATGACAAACGTTCTTTTCCTCATAAATCTAAGCCGGAGAAGATTTATCATCTGTTTGCTCTTAAATAGGCTTCTTCACACGCTGTGCCTGGTAGCACCATCTCAGCCTATGAAATTGATACAATTTGCTCTTAAGTATACAAAAACACACAAAGTACCCATGTTAAACATGATGCTGTAATATTTTTGGCTAATGAATATGAATAATTCGATCTTTATTGTTACATATTCTGAAGAAAAGATAAAATATTCCTTTTACTTCTTATTCCTCAATGTTGCCTCCAAAATCAATAGAAATTACCAGAACTGGGATTTATAATTTGTCTTTTAGACACTGTGATCCTCGTCTTGAGCAACTTGTAGTTGAGGGTAAATCTATATGGAAAAATCCTACAGATTACCTGCCCGGTAGAATGGCACAGCTTATGGAACTTTTATGGCTTTATGTCGCTAGGCTTTGTTTTGTTGGGTATATATTAGTTCACTCAATATGCGAAATTCTGGAAAGAGGTTCTTCCATTGCAGAATTGTGTGACATTAGTTATTATGCAGGCATGTTTGAGATGACCTTGTGGTATTCTGATTATGCCAAATTCAATGAAATTGGAGTGCGACCAAATGGGATTACGGCATGGGCTGTTACCTTTGGCACTGTTAAACACCCCATCTCACGTTTAATCATCATAATGATTTCTATCCGCTATGGTGGTATAAGATCTACCCTAGGTGGTCCGACTAAGAAAGTAATGATACGTGGAGTTACCTTCTTTGTTGCATCTGAAGTTCTCGAACTGGTAGAAAGGTTGGTGCTATCAGTGATCTTTCTGGAAAGGCAAGACTATTCTTTGTTCTTCCTGTATCACTCTTGGATGCATTCTTTGTTATTGGGATATTTACCTCCCTCCAACTTCAAATATCAGGCAAGAAGAATGATGGTAAAACTGGATATGTACAGAAAGTTCACTAATGCTTTGGCTGTAGCTGTCCTCGTGTCCATCGGATGGAAATGTTATCATCCGTATTTTAAGTCAACCGACATGTACAATGAGCATTAAAGGAATTCATGGAGGAATGCTTGGATCATCTCCGCATTCTGGGAATTTGTATCCTTTTCTCTCTTGTGTGTCATCTTTGCTCTCTGGGCTCCATTTCAGACTTCTATGAGAGTTTTCAAGTGATGAGTTTGACAATGAGGATACATTGACACTTATAAAACCATCGCCTCTCTCTTGTGTGTCATCTGTGCTCTCTGGGCTCCATCTCAGACTTCTATGAAATATGAATACTCTGAAGACGGAAGTGATGAGTTTGACAATGAGGATACTCTGAAGACAACGGAAGTTATGGTAATAAAAAAGGACACCGCTTTAAAGCACAAATGAAAGAAAAATAAATAACTTCATAAAAATAATAAGAAACTTTTTTAAATCAGGTCTTCGACAGTGCCCGAGCAAGAGAAAGAGAAAGGGAGCTGCTTTATCCAGATGCGTGTGGCGGTGGAGGTCGAGGATGGATAAGTCAGGCAGTGATTAGTTATGGCAGAGGGCATGGGACTAGGGAAACATGTGCACTACATACTGCCAGGCTTTCTGTTGACACATTGGTTGATCTCTGGTCAGCACTAAGAGACGAGTCTCGACACTCTCTACTAAGAATGAAAGAAGAGGATTTCACTGAAAGGCTAATGTACAGGTTTGTGGCTTGCTTTCTCTACTATCGCTCTCCTGAAAAGCTTCCTGTGGCTAATTGGATCATATTCTACTTTCTTCTTCTTTTTTTAAATTCTTGCTAGCCCTATAGGGGCGGCCTCCAATTTCAGCAGCTCTAGAAAGGGTAATTATTTGAAAGATTAGTTACATAAACTAGGAAGACCAAGGGAAGTCACGATATTCATTTACCTATCTAATCTGCACATCTACCTGCAACTATATTATTATATGTGTAATATAATTTTTTATGCCAATATGGGCTTAAATTACAAGTAAGATTCGTTCTATAGCTAAAACCTAGTTTTACTGTTATTTGGTATAGTATTGCGATTTGCTCAGAGTTGCATCAGCACTTCTCTTCGTCTTCTGTTTTGAAGCCTTCTATACAATTAATGATGACAACAAAGTGGGACATCTTACAAGGAATCTACTAGTGACTGGATAGTGATAACAATCTGAATAAAGAGTAGAATTACTGTGGGCAAGGATTATAACATATGCAATGTAACTTGTTAGAAGGGTAAATGTAAAACCCTGTCAAAGAGATAGTTCTGATCAAATGTCAAGCATGCTCTAGGGCCTAGAGTCTGGACTCTGGATTGATAACAGAGTATAATTTAGCTTCAAGATATGGTAATTGAGTTAGTGATTGATTATCACGTGGTATATTATTTCCACAAAGCAACATGTCAACTGTCTACCATATATTGGCAAAAGATATATGTTTAGTTTATTTTTATGCTTAAACAGAATCTTGCATTTTGGTCTGTGAGTCCTGTCTATACTTTTTTAGTAGTCGTCATCAGTATCTTAAGTATTTTGTGTCAAGTATAGTTGTTGAAGAGTTGCTTCCTAGATCTCTGACATCCATTGTGAAATTATCCTGGACTCTGAGGCTTCATAGAATTATTGGTGGGAAACAGTAAAAGGAATGAAGAATTATTGGTAGATTTCACTTTTCATTTACTTCTATAAAGAAAGAAGAGGTCGGCCTTGATGAAGCATATTTATTTGGTAAAGTACAGCATCGTGTATAGTTATATACGTGATCAAGTTGCTAATGAACCTTGTGATTGCGTCAGAGAATTATTTGAGTGGTACAATACTATAAATTATGAGATTTATATCACATAAACCTGTAAAAAAGAGATTAGAATGGGAGATATGTCAAGGTAAGTTAGAAGATTGAATACTATGCTTTTATATCTTGTCAATCAAATGACTAGTCTTATATGACAGGTTTGACAGCAAGAGGTTTTGTAGAGATTGCAGAAGGAATGTTATTCGAGAGTTCAAAGAATTGAAGGAGCTGAAGCGCATACGAAAAGAACCTCACTGCACTAGTTGGTTTTGCGGAGCAGATACAAGCTTCCAATATGAGGTGCGTACTACTGATCTGTTAGAAACTTGCTTACCTGGGCATACATCACACATGCTTGGATTTGCAACTTTGTCGTACTTACTGTTTTTTCACTGTTATTCAAATGGTTACATGTTTCAGTCTTGTTACCATAATTTGTTATAGATTTTTAAGTGTGACGTATCTTCACTCTTGGTTTATAGGTGTCACACATTACCGTCCAAGCTGATTGGCATCAAACTTTCTTAGAAAGCTTTGCAACATACCATCATTTTGAATGGGCAGTTGGAACCGGAGAAGGAAAATCTGACATTTTAGAATGGGGGCATGAATAACAGATTGGACCAGAATTACCAGGGAAATCATGTTGACACTTCAAGGACTATCATTGGACCGAATAAGCCATCAAGGTGTAATGCTGCGAAAACCAATCCCAGGACCAGTGGGTCTAAATTCGCTGAGAGGTTGCACGGTTCCAACAGGATGAACGAGAGAGATGACTTTCATAGTTGTTACCAGCACAATGATTACAGAACAAAGATAGAGTCACAGCGTTCTGCCCGAACAGGTCGGGATGGAAAATCAGTTTGCAAGTCTGAATCTTCTTCAGATGTTTTGAAACCATATATTCGTGGCATTAAGTACACTCAAGTAGATCACACACGCGAGGATGTGGGGAGACCCAAAACTAAATTTGTTGTGGGGAGCAATTCTTATATAAGAGATTCACCTCATATTAAGCAAGTATGGGAACCTATGGACTCACAGAAGAAGTACGTTCGAAGCACTTCATACTCTGATGTTAGCATGAGATCTAGTTTTGGGGCTGAAACAAAGGAACCCAATAAACAGCTTGAATCATCTGGTGCCATTAGTTGTGATGCAGCTAATGTGAATACTGCTTCAGACAAAAACGATGACAATGAGAAAAACTGCCAAGGTGGATTCAACTTTGAAACGAAATCCTCTCTGTACTATAAAAAGGAAGTGCCCGATGAAGAGGCCGATTCAAGCCCCATGACATCATCATCCTTAACCGGTACTTCTGACCCATCTATAAGCAGCACATCTAACTCTGACAGCTGCTCATCATGCCTTAGCGAGGGAGACAGCAATGGGTCATCCTGAAACCTCTTTTTCGTCTGATTCAGATGATGCCAGCCAACACTCAGAAAGAAGAGAACAGTCAAGAAGCCTTCAAAAATCCTTTCATGAGCATCAAGATGTTGGGATGGAAAATAAGCAAAGTGCAGAGCATTTTAAAAGCAAAGTTATGGATAATGGAGGAAACAGCAATCCAGGGACTTTTTCAATGAAAATTGCCCAAGAGTACAAAAATGGAATGCCTAATGTTAGTAATATGAATCCCCAACATCATGCGGTGCTTCCTCCATTGCATTCCCAAAGCATACACTATCCTTTGTTTCAGCCTGCTTCGATTGGTTATTATCATCAAACTCCAGTTTCTTGGCCAGCAGCTTCGAACGGGTTGGTGGCTTTGCCCCACCGTAATCACTATGTATTCCCTTGCCCTTTCAGATATGATATTAATGGAAACTCCCAATTTATGCCATATAGTAGCCTACCACATATGCCTCCTCCCATTCTTAACACGGCCAGTGTTCCAGTGTACCAGCCAGTTTCCCATATTAATGACGTGAACTCCATGGTTCATGTCAACAAATTCGATTATGGTGGGCTTAATGAAAGCTCATCAAGAAGTTGATACTCGAGCAGCCACCAAAACAGAACGGGAGCCAGTTGAAGCACAGAAGAATGCAGGATTCGAGCCAGATAGAAAATCTGAAAGAGATTCAGAAGCTAGCAATGCAGGCTTCTCTGTTTTCCATTGCGGCGGTCCAGTTGCTCTTGCTAATGGTTATAAGTCAGGTCCTTTGCCACCAAAGGAAGCAGTTGGCCACCTTTCTTTTAGCAAGTCATCTGATCATGTCGCTGGTGATCAAAATTCAAACAAGGACGATGCTGTTGAAGAATACAATCTATTTGCTGCTAGTAATGGAATAAGGTTCTCCTTTTTCTAAATTAGTGCGACAGAAGTGAGGAGGCTACCAGCAAAGACGGTTCTTACTATCTTCATATTCAAGTAACCGAGGTTTGATCAGTTGGTTATGGTAGCACTAGGGGTGAACGCGAGTCGGGTTGGGCGGTTTAAAGGTAATAAATCGAACCAACCCAATTAGTTCGGTTTTTAAAAAATGAACCCGTTACTCGTTATACATTGGGTCGGGTTGGTTCGGGTTAAAACTCGAATAAAATTATTTAAATATTTTTAGGAGTCCAAATTACAAAACTTTTTAATCAAAAGTTAAAGTGTACCCTATAATTTAACAGAAGATAAATATTATTGGATATTATATGTACAGTGTACTCTTCAAGTTTAAACTCAATAACTTATGGTGTGTTACCCGTAAAATAATTATTTTATTTTGAATATATTATTTACTACAATTAATACATAAATTAAAATTTTAAATAATAATATTATAATTAAAAAATCGGGTTGAGTTGGGTTAGTAAGAGTTTAAATTTTTTGAACCTTGACCCAACCCATTATATTCGGGTCGACAAAAAATTAAATCAATTAAAATTCGGGTTTTGGATAGTTCGGCTCCGTCGGCCGAAATAAGGGGAGGGAGGGGTGGGTTGGTTTTGCGGTTTGGTCTGTTTTTTGTTCACCCCACCCCTAGTTACCACAATAATCTTCCCCCAAAGATCAAAGTTGGCATCTGTTTGTGCTTTAGTTTCGTCTGATTTTATCTCATTATTTTTCCTTTCAAATATAGAGAGAATCTAAAAAAGACATTGTTTTTAATGTTTCCGCCTTTCCAGTGCTCATTTTTGCTGTATTTTGTGTTTTGCTATATTTTAAAAGAATAATTATAAATGTACTTATTTTCCTCAGCATAGTACACAGTAATGTCCTGTCAGTAGCATAATTGTAAATATGTCATGGAGAGATTAAATCTTAAACTTTCTCAATTTATCATTATATTACTTAATTGAGGTCATTACTTTATCTGGTATTAATTTATTAAGGTTCAACTATATTTTATTTAGAATTTTGTCCTGTAATTCAAGTGTTATTATACTGCCCGGTTTGTGCTATTTGATGTCATTTTTGTACCATCACAAGTCTCTCTAAGAAGGGGGGAGGGGGAATCAAGAGATTCTGTGCATCAAAAAACAAAGTATTCACAATAGCAAACATTTACCTCTCAAGATAGAGGCAAGAGCTCTAGTTTCATTGTTGGTGTTGCGCAAAACACCAACAATGAAGCAAACACCGATGCACAGGATGAACAGGAAAAACTAGGACCATGTAACAAAACTGTTGCAAATTGGTGAAATTTGTATAACTTGTAATACAAACATATAATAGCTTTCTGTGACTTTCAAATTTGTGACAGATCAAAAGGATAGCCTTGAAATGCATTGGGTTTTGGTTACTCTTGAATTGTAATAGCTTAGCATAAGTTCTAACCAAATGCTAACATATATAGACTACAGTTAGATAAAGAGTCATTTTTCATGAGAATTCCTAAAAATCTTGTTTTTGCACAATCAATGTCGTGCGCTGCAATATATTGTTGCCAAAATTATATTATGATCATGCTCAACGGATATACAAGCTAAAGTATAGAACCTGAAGCCAAATATTTCCACTTATAATGTCTTCATTTCCTCCCTCTGTAGGATTTGAACCTATGACATCAGGTTTTTTGTTTCGCTTTTATCATCTCCTTTCAATTTAGCTAAATTTCATCTTTTTTTGTTGATTCAAAATAAAAATAAAAAGGGAAACAGGCCCTTCGTGTAGTTTAAGGGGATGGAATTATGAGAACCAGTTGATTACAAGTTCAACTCATTCATCCCAATAAGGTTGAGAGCTTAGAGGGATACCCCCATATATACTCGAGGAAACCAATTAATTAATGAAGACAAAGGATTTAACTAGAATATGCAAAATTTCTATTTAGTGTTAAACTTTAAAGTTTAACCTCATCTATTATAAAAGTCACCAGTTCCAGCTAGTTACCAAATTATCAACATTTTGCTTTGAATTTTATAACTGCCAAGTAAAAACCAGGTTCATCAACAAACTCGATCACCTCAAATAAATTACTAGCTGCGGCATTTTCCAAGGACATCTTATCAGGCAAGTCGGCGACTATGACCTCAGGATAATGTTGCCGCTGTCGTTCAAGCTCTTCCCTCCCGCCAGGATGACTGATTACAAGTCTTGCACCTGTAGATGCTAAAGAGTTTCAATAACAGATAAAACAGTAATTGTAAAGCAAATGAGTTAATTGGACTTGGATGGATTTCAGTGAAATGCCCATACATTGAAGAGTACAACGTGATCTATATAAAAGAATCAAGGGTACAAAAACAACATTTAGCCTAGCCGTAATCATGCATAATAAACTATTTGCTGCTCAGGAAGAGGCTACAACATATGATGCCAATAAGTTACTATAATATAAGTACTCCAAATTTCCAATACAGCATCCCGCTATACTTATCTTACTTTTGTGAAACATGTTTGTTTACTCAGTTGTGGTACAAAAGGTTCTCTTAACCAAGAAAAATTATTTAACAAATGGAACTTGCGAACTTCAATTTTTGATCTCTAAGAAGGGAAAAACGGTCTGCTCCATCCCTCCACTTTTATGCACTTACAGTTTTACTTACACAAGGCATAAACTTAAAACAACCAAATTAATCCCATCATCAGCTGAAGACAATGTACAAACTGCAAGTTTTATACAAACATCAACTTAACAGAGAAGACAATGTACATCAAGGTGAAGCTTACCTGGCAAACAGCGACTAGCAAGTGATTGTAACACCTGATCAAGTTCATGTGCCAAAGAGGGCAAGAAATAGAGGAACACGACATCAAAAGATTCCCACTTTTCTGGTAAATAGATTAGTTCTCCTTGCCAACAATTAACCTTGTCATACTTCTCCTTGATGCAGGCTAATGTTAAAAGTGAGTCATGGACAACAAGCAATTGTTGACAGGGTGATGAATCAACCAACTTATCCACAAATTCTTCCGAACCAATAGAAACCAAAACCATTGAACTCTGCTCAATTTCTCCCGCAGATATGATCCTCTCCATCTTCTTATTAACTTCAGTGGCACTTGTACGGTCTGTCTCAAGAAATGAATAATCTTTCTCTAAAAAATCTTCGAAATTCATGACAGGGATGGCACCTTCATTTGCAGGAGTTACCACACGAATGGACGAGTGACCATTTTTTAAAGAACGATGTGAGATGGAAGAACGACTTATGGGCAAGCGATAATAAGAACAAGTATACTGAAGCTGTGAATGATGACTAGACGCTGATAGTTTACAGTGGAGAAAAGGAGTTGATAAAACAAGAGAACTCATCATGAAATAAACGCAAAAAGAAGGGGCAAATTTAGGTGTAAGGTTAGAATTCTCAAACAATTTTCCTCGATTAGTTGAGGAAGTCGCCCAATACTTACTGCCAAAATAATAATGTTTTGGCAACCCCTTAAAGGCCCGTCCTTATCTGTTGGTCAGTAGTACTACACTGAGATTCTAAATTCACTCAGCTAATCAATCAATTTTCCTGCAACAAACATTGTTCTTGTGAAGCTTAGCAGCGGGAGCGTAAACAAAGTTGAATACGAGAAATGCAATACCAAGAAGGACAACGTTGAAAAAGTCGAAACAAAAGTACGGAATTCCTGTCTGGAAATAAGGGGGTAGCTAAATTGTTTCACTGGTTTTATTATATTTTTTGTGTAGTTAAATAAATAATGTTTCAGAATCAAGAACTACAAAAAGGGGTATAAAAATCCTGGATAATAAACATGGGTTAGCTTGAATTACTTAACAAATTCAACAAGGCAAATGATTAAACATTTACATAAGCAGCATACAAGTACTAGATTCATACAACTCAGCATTATTCAAACTCTAAAACTTGCAAACATATAATATATAGATACAAATATATAAAACAACTTACCTTGAGTACAGGGTGAAAGCTTCAGGGGGATGATCTTCTTCCCTTTTTCCCTGTGAGTCTGTCTGCGTATGACCCTATCCCCCATTTCACTGGACTTCAAATTGTCATGAATTTATATTGGGCCGAACCTACCAGCCCAAATCATAAACTGAGGACCAAGCTACATCAATTTTTTCAACTAAAAGCCCCAACAACATTAGCAAAAAGGTACTGGTACTTTAAAAAAAATGAAAAGTTTATTTTTTTTAATCATAGAAAAGTTTGTTAAAAAAAAAAAACTCAATAAATGAATGCAGTCGGGATCGAGAAATTTCATTCATTTAATGAGTAAGATTAAAAATATATTGTGTTTATTATATTAGGATCGAGAAAAATTATTTATTTAACAAGTTTAATTTATTGAAGTTGCTAGCACAAGAAATGGGAGGAGGACTGTTTTGAAAAATTTGGTCTTAAAGAAACACACACACTCACACACACACAAAACTGAGTTGAGATCTCGGAGAAGCTTACAAGATTCAGAGGATATAATATTATATTCCTTAAATAAGAGTAATAATATCAATCTATATCTTTGTAAGTCTTAGAATTTAAGAATATCCGCCGTGTAAACTCCCAACTGCACTTGTTCTTAGATTCATTCATCACTAATTTTTACTACAATCTCAAAGGTCTGTATGTTTGAGGTCTGTATGTATATATGTATATGTGTATGTATGTTTCTTGTTTAGATCCAGCTCGTTTTTTTAATCATTTTTTGTCTTATGTTATTTTATGACCTGAATCAAGTTATTGTGTCATGCCGATGTTTTAATTAATTATATTCAGACTGCTGAATGTTGCGATTAGGGTTGGCAGCTGTGAAGGATTGATGCGAGAAGATATAAGATATCTGATGTGAAATTAAGATGGCGATTAATTCAGTAATGCAGTGTCTCAAAGCTAAGTTCAGTGTAGTGCTTCTACTAATTATTACTTTAGGGATCACTGCTGCTTCTATATATGGTTTGCTTAAACCGGTTTCGAATGGTTGTACTATGACCTACATGTATCCTACTTATATCCCCATTTCGACACCCACTAATGTGTCATTTGCAAAGTATGGCTTGTACTTGTATCACGAAGGATGGCAGAAGATTGATTTTGCTGACCATATCAAGCAGCTCAGCGGTACCCCCGTTTTGTTTATTCCAGGGAATGGGGGTAGCTACAAACAGGTACATCTCGAATTGTCCAAACTTAATTGCGTATGTATCTCCTTTGCTAATTGTAGAATCTCAACCCCTTTGCTCCCGGTGTCGTTCAATCTTTTAGATAGTCAATCAATGGTGGTGCTTCTAGACCAAATATGCTTGCTTCTGTTTATGTTAAATCTATTTTATTAGCAAAGTCATAATTTCTTAGTAGCTTGGTGTTGCCTAATCAAATTAATAACTAAATTGTAAAATACTAACCGAAAATCAATTTTAACTTTGTATGGAGAAAATCCTATATAGACACTTTAAAATTGGACTCACAAAGGCAGGCATGTAGCTATAATAGAATAGATAAGAAGTTTTTCCCGATAGGCCTGGTAGTGATTTTCTATACTTGACATACCTTCTATTTACCATCCACATTTACTGTTTTCAGCTGGCTGTATTTGGACTTTAGAGACCAAAAAGGCGAAAACTCGTGACAAATTATTATTGATGCTTTTTTGTGGAAAAATAAGATTTTTTTATAGGTGCTCCACATCTGACACTCAGTGTGAACCAAGTACTTCAATCGGTTAAGATATTTAAACTTCAAATATTTTCTGTGATAAAAATGTAAACCTTCGATGTCAGGTAGTAATTGTCAAATTATCATGTTTTGCGTTTCTTTATCTTTATTTTTACATGATAATTTCATCCATATACAGGTAAGGTCTTTGGCAGCAGAGTCTGAAAGGGCTTATCAAGGAGGCCCACTTGAAAATGAGCTTTACCAACAAGCTACCCTAACACTTGAAGAGGATGGAGGGTATATCAATGTAAATAATATTTCAGTACCTACCCAATATAGCTCCTACATGGACTGGTTTGCTGTAGATCTCGAAGGTGAACACTCTGCAATGGATGGTCAAATACTTGAAGAACACACAGAATACGTAGTATATGCTATTCACAGGGTATCACATTTTCCACTTTGCAATAATTTCTTACATTAGGTTGTTGAACACGGGCTTATTGCTGACTTCCGCAATTAATATGTAGTCTTTATATATAAGAAATACTTTGTTACACGTTTTCCATTAATCTGTACTACTCTGAGTTGATTTTCACAAGTACTTTTTTTCTAGGTTAAGAGTAGATATCGTATTGAAGACAACTAAAGTTGGTTTTAAAAGTTTGTAGTTCCCAATCAAGATAGTTGAAGTTGACTCTTGAAATTAATAAGCCACTTACTCGATTTGCTATAGTGCAATGCACGTATCAACTCATATTACTCCTTTATCTGGTTTGTGACATGTGTACTCTTGTTTGGTTTCTGATTACTGTATTCCTTTCCACTTCCTTTTATTTGTCTCATCTTATAGATCTTGGATCAATATAAAGAATCTCGTGATGCTCGGAAAAGTGAAGGTGCAGCCATTTATGGTAGTTTACCCCAAAGTGTCATACTAGTTGGTCACTCTATGGGCGGTTTTGTTGCAAGAGCTGCAATAGTTCACCCGCATTTAAGGAAGTCTGCTGTGGGAACTCTACTGACACTGTCAACCCCTCACCAGTGAGCTTCTTGGTTTCTCTCAAGGCTGCATTTTATTTATTAACTGGTTATTACATAATTATGTGTTTCTCCTACCCTGTTCAGGTCACCTCCTGTGACATTGCAGCCATCCTTAGGTCGCTATTATACACACGTAAATCAGGAATGGAAGAAGGGATACGAGGTCTATACCTCTCGAAGTGGACAGTACATATCTGGTCCAAAACTTGAACACATAATTGTTGTTTCCGTTTCAGGTGGTATCAATGATTTTCAGGTATTGTTTGAATCTTATTTTGATACTTTTAATGGAAACTATTACATGTTTAATGGAAACTATTACATGTTTAAAACTTAAACCTAGACACGTGTATCCATGTTGTTTTTAATAGACGGGGTTGCAAAATTCCTTTTCCTATTTCTAGCCTAAGGAGTTGTAATACTCTTCACTTAGGCTTTGATGCCCTTTACATGTTCCCTTATATACTTCAATTCTGCAACAGATTCTGTCATAATTTGCTTTCCGCTATGTAGACATTCATTCGTAGTACCTATCTTATTAGCAGAGGCACATCTCACTTTTTTTGGATGAAACAGTTGTTTCAGGATTATTGATATATTTAAACATGTATGATGTATTAGGTAATTTACTAACACCCACCTTTTTTCATTTATGCATTGGTCATACGTATGTAAAAATACTTCTGGACCCTACGTTTTTTTAATAAAATAACAATCAACATTTCTCAGTTTTTAGTATCATTTTTCAAGATGGTAGGTAATTATCACATTATTCATTGCTGGCAATTAAATTGAGGGCTTACTATAGTAATCATCTACTATTTATTTCAGTAACCCAATTTTTAGTTTGAACCTGTGAAGCAACAATTCAGTCTATCATTTGTCTGAATGAGAGCTAAAGATTATTAGTATATATTATACTATCATATTTTATCAGGTAAATTTCTTATGCAAGTGATACATTCTCAAGAATAATGAGTACACTGCATGTTCAATACTTGTGATCCTTATTTTATAGGTCGATGGATGCAACATTATATGATATTGAACATTTTTAACTTATACAATGCCGGACATGCTACTCGACCTAGTACAAAAAGTAGCAATACCATTTCCCTTCAATAAACTATGACCGAAATAAATGTTTTCATTTTATATAAACATTATGCAGTGATAAATTATACGTTTAATGATGGTTAACCTGTAAGCTAAGTTATACCTTTTACTCCAGAGTAACAAGTGATTAGTGATCCCACTGTATGTCATATTTGTTAATATTAGCAATTTAAGTGATGGTATTGAGCCACAAGTTTTAGTTAGGTTTACTTGCAACTCTGATCGTATATGATCTTGATGAAATAAAGCCAAGTGAATCTCTTCTTTTTTCTTCTTTTTTTTTTATTAAACACTGGCATAATATTCTTTTGACAGTTGCCACTAGCTTTAGTATTTTAATGACTAAGATTAGTTTGTACTTTGTATCATAAGGGTTTTTAGTAGAAAGAAATGCTGTAGACACACACACGCACTCGCATACACATATACATATTTCCCTTGCATCCTTCCTTCTTTTGTACTGTAACATTTACTGGTTCAGCTGCTTTAAACGTATTGAGCTGTAGGATTGATAGCGCAAGTCTAATTCTTTAGTTTCTGATCTTAGGTACGGTCAAAATTAGAATCCCTTGATGGCATTGTGCCACCTAGCAATGGATTTATGATTAGTACTACAAGCATGCAGAATGTTTGGCTGTCAATGGAGCACCAAGTTATTTTATGGTGCAATCAAGTCGTTGTGCAAGTAAGTAATATCAGCATCCATTATCTATAATATTATCATTAGTAGTAGTATTATCTTTCTTTTGGACAAAGCTAGTACTGAATTTCTGAAGTGATGTTTAAGGTGGCACATACTCTGCTTCATCTAATTGACTCTAAAACCAGCCAACCATTTATGGACTCAAAAGAAAGGCTTGCAATATTTACAAAAATGTTACATAGTGGGGTACCAGAGAGTTGGTTGAAGCAGTCACAATCATCTCAGAAGTCTATACACGCTTCTTCAAAGAATGAAATTCTAACAGGTATCATCAATCTGCGACTCTTTTGTGTAAACAGCTACCTATCTGATATGTGCTTATCTGAGTCCCTTGACGCAGTGGTGGTAGGACCTTTAGAGTTGTATATAAAACTGTCCAGTATGTGAAATTGTATCATAAATTGTAACATTTGCACCCACACATTTTTAAAGTTGATTTTATTGGAATCAACTTGGTATTTCAATTCTAGAAACTCTAGCTGAATATGGTTATCTTTTGTTTATTACATTGATTTTCAGCCTTTTCTACTGTTAGCTTGATTTTAAAATCAGATTAAAGTGTTACTATGTGATCTTGAAGTAGAATTTGGTAATTAAGCTAAGGTTGATGCTAATCGTTGAGTTCTTCACTTTATTATCAGTGACACTTACTTTTCATATGAGAAAGGGTTCTTGAGTTATTTGTACCAAAGAGATACTTACATTGAGACAATTGAACAAATCTGTAACATTATTATATTTTGATCATTTTCTTATATTTAATATTGCCTAATTAATTCACTTTGAAAAAAAGATTTATTCTCGGTATTACATAAATGTACATTGTAACAACATCAGTTGAATGGGATGAGAATTTTAGTATAAATTCATTTATATGTGCCTAATAATGTAATTTTATTACAGATATCGAGTTCGTAATTTTCGGATAAGTAAAGCCTGTTTGAAAAATCTTGGTACAATACCAAACATGCTTAAAAGAAGAGTCGGTTTTTGATATTGGAGTAATAGATATGAACTTTTTCTTATAAATTTTCTAATATTATCTTTTAATCTTCTCAGGGTTGCTTCATATAAATATCTCACATGTTTAAATAGTTCTGCACATATATAGTATTTATTGGTACAATACAACGCGGGGTCCGTAATTTTTCATTCAGTATGTTAATATTTCTCTAATTTATTAATATATTAAACATGGGAAAATATAAAATCATAATATATTTTGAGTGTTACTCCTTCCGTCCACAAAAAGAGGTGGCGGTTTATAAAATTGATTGGTCAATTTGTCTGATTGAAAAAAGGTAAAATATTAAATCTTGGATCGATATCTTATAGTTTAATAATATTTTTGAAAAAATGTAACAGGTAATGATACTTGATATGTTACAGTTTTTGTTTGCAAAAATAAATATAATCTGATTAATAAAAATTATAATCACCACTTTTTTGTGGACAGGAGAACAAAGAAGACTTTTCCTGCGGATTTAAAAATAAATATCTTGCTCCCGTGATTTAAAATTCCTTGTCTATGCCAATATCAGTGTTTTCTAGTTTTTAGCCAATCATAGTGTGTAGGTTGTCATATGATATAAATCGAATTCAGGCTAGTTAAAAAAAGTGGCAGATATACATATTACGCTAGCTTTGCACATCCGACCAGAGACCGATAGACTACTAATTACTTATTTTGCAGGATCTCATGTACACACTTTACCTGCTTGCCCTAGTAACATTCGTTGGAACGAGGCTGGATTAGAAAGGGATCTATACATTCAAACCGCTACTGTCACTGTTTTAGCAATGGATGGCAGAAGACGGTGGCTGGACATCAATAAACTGGTCAGTCTAAGCTCCCAGCTTACTGTATAAAAAATAGTAAAGTACCTTCTCACTTTATCTTGGTCTTTCCCTGGATCTGAATGCCCTGGCCCCTGAGTCAATTTTGTTTGAGGTTTTACAAACTGCCTCTCCCCTTCTATAATAAGGTTTATTTGTTACCAGATATTAATATTTACCTTCATATTTTCTTGATTTAGGCTGAACTCACAGTTTTAGAAAATGGAATGTGTTAGTTCTGTAGTAATGAGATTATGCCCGTTGAATATATAAAAAGTTTAAGAAGTCTAAACTTGATAATTATCATATGCTTTTGTCCAGAATGAACTTGACACTTTAGTATGTTAATTTTTCATTCTGTGTTTCCTTTCCTTTGCTTAGGGGTTGAATGGAAAAGGCCACTTTGTATTTGTTACAAACCTTGTTCCCTGTTCTGGTGTTAGACTTCATCTTTGGCCTGAAAAGGGCAGTTCTGCTTCAGACATGCCTCTTACTAAAAGGGTTCTAGAAGTGACATCAAAGATGATAAAAATCCCTTCAGGTCCAGCTCCAAGGCAGGTACTAAATGTATATGCAAAGGCAAAAGATCATTTTATTGCAGTTCTGTGTGCAATGGTCTTCTAAATGAAAATATGCTGTTTCTTTATAGGTTGAACCAGGTAGTCAGACTGAACAAGCACCTCCATCTTCCGTATTTAAGCTGGATCCGAAGGATATGCATGGGTTTAAATTCTTAACTATCTCAGTTGCACCTCCTCCGGTAGTGTTTCCATAGTCCTAGAATTTTTGCTGTCATATTTGCCAAGCATCTGTATCAAATATCAAACAGCTTGGTGCCATTTCTTAGATTTCTGACTTTATAAATTTTCCTCTGGACACTCTTTTAAGATTTATCTCAAATTTTCTGACTGTACGAGGGGATAAGCCTTGGTCCAAAGTGATAGGTGGTTTTATATTTTGCTGTCTTCACATTTCAGTGACCCGTCTACTTGCAGTTCTAACTTCTAGCTAAAGTGAGAATGTCCGATTGAATCCCTGTGAATAGTTTTCATCTTAGGAAAATGTAAAGTTATTATCCTGAAAGTATTCAACTGCCAGGCATTGAATTGGTTTTGCTATCCTGGTGATGCAAACTTTTTGTATATAGCTGCTGCGTGATTGGTTTATTGTGTATACATACTTAATTCTTGTGCTGGTCTTTGTATATGACATACAATTGCTCCAGTCTATTAAATCTGATACACATCCACATTTTTATTAGAAATCGAAAAACTTTGCACTTCGCAGTGAACATCACTACATAGACTGACTGTGTGATACGTTAAAAACAGGTTTTTTCAGGAAGACCTCCACCGGCAACTTCCATGGCAGTGGGACAGTTTTTTGATCCAGATGAAGGGAAAACAGAATTCTCACCATACTTGTTACTTCAATCGATGGTTTCTCAACGAGTTAGTACTTAAAAAATCTATCGGATTACATGTAAAATCTCCAGTCAAAATTTTGATTTATTTCCATCCAATTATACTGACTGAGTTTACATTTATGTGATGGTTGTAGGACAAAATATTGAAGGAAGATCATCCTCTTGCTTTAGATTTATCCTTCTCTGTTAGTTTAGGCCTTCTGCCTGTTAAATTCTCTCTAGAACCAACAGGCTGTGGGATACAAAAGTCAGAACTTGTTGAAGAGGTTAAAGACATGGAAATTAGCAGTAAGGATTCTATCTAATATCAAACCTCACTGTTTTGTAATTTTTTTTGCTTTCAATGAATGTAAATTATACCTTTCAGGCTCTAGTTCTAAAGCAGTATAATGAATGCATTTTGCTGCCTGTCCCTTCTCCTTTATATTTCCTGATATGCCTGTCCTTAACATCTGTCTCTCTTATGCACATACTTGTATTATGAAGAAAAATACTATAGTTGTCTTCATTAATTTTTTGGTGCTAGTGACTGCCTAGAAAAATTTCACAGCAGTAAAATGTACAAAGGTTATTGTGAAATCCAACACCCTCGATTTCTAAAATCTCTATGGCCTAAACATATGTTTGAGGCTTACTGTTAGAATACTGGTCAAGCAATGAACCTGCTAGATGAGGCTCAAAAGGAGTGTTGTGAAGTGTAAACAATCATTAATCCTGCATATTCACTAGCTGAAATGTAGGCATATAGCAGAAAAATTAATATCTAGTTCCGGTGTTTATTCAAAAATAATTCTTAAGGTGCAGAATTAAATTAATTTACACTTCAATTTATTTTGATCTATTATGTCGTGCTAAGGACTAATTTCAGATTTGTGTTTGGACCATTATGAATGCAAAGTCTTACTTTTATTGCAGAGCTTTGCAAACGTCGATGTTTTCCACCTGTAGCGCTTGCTTGGGATGTGAGTTCTGGTCTGCACATATTTCCAAACTTGTATTCTCAGACAATAATGGTGGATTCGTCACCAGGGCTTTGGAATTCACCCAAGGGTTCTGAGAAGACCACTCTTTTATTACTGGTATGTGAATAGTCTTTTATTATTTAGATCTGATAGGAGAACTTTCAGCACCAGTAATCTCTTTTCTTTGTGATCATTGGATTTCATTAAATTGTTTGACTTCTGCATCTTCTGTAGGTTGACCCGCATTGTTCGTACAAAACTAGTATTTCTGTATCTGTTACTGCTGCTGCTGGTAGATTTCTGCTTTTATATTGGTCACAGGTGAGGTGATGATAGTGCTTATTTGTATGCTGTATGTATCACTTAGTTCACAATGACGGTGTGAGTCTTAGGTATCATGAAAATGATTATTTTAATTCGACTTTTTAAGCTTACACAACTCTCTTCTGTTTAGAAATATTAAATTCTTTATTTTTTAAGAAATTGTTTCCTGGATAACTAGAGGCGCATTAATAAATTTTTAAGTAGAAAAGTTCACATCTTGCAGAGCCTGCACAGTTCTATCTTTTTATTATAAAGTATGATATACCTGGACCTCGTAGAAAAAGTTTCTGATTTTGACTAAAGCAACTCGGTAACTTACATTTTTCAAAATTCCTGTCCAATATTGAGATGGTTTAGTCTTTAAGTGCACTATTCCTGTTCAGAATAGT
Source organism: Apium graveolens (assembly GCF_009905375.1). Lineage (NCBI taxonomy): Eukaryota > Viridiplantae > Streptophyta > Magnoliopsida > Apiales > Apiaceae > Apium > Apium graveolens. The sequence continues at coordinate 297,295,424 of NC_133649.1, forward strand.
GCTTTTTTGCATGCTGTTTATATCATTAAGTTCTACAACTAAGGTGTTGGGTCTTGGGTATCATGAATATGATTATTTTTGTTCGACTTTCTATGTTTACACGAGTCTTTTCTGTTCAGAAATTTTGAATTCTAAAATTGTCAAGAAATTGTATATACATAATGTTGGACCAAAGAGCCAGAATAGGAGATCCAAAGAAGACTGGAAGAACTAAAGATAAGATTAGATTGTATTTTTGGAAAAAGGCCCAAGAGGCCCATTTGTTATAGAGCCCAATTAGGAGGTCCAGAAAGGACTCCCTATATATATGGGATATTTGCCTCACTAAAGAGGGGTTGGATAATTTGATATCAATAAAAGAGTAGTTCCTCTATTTACGATTCTAGAAATATTTATTATATATTATATTAGATTAAACCAATTATTCTAGGATCATCACATAAATTTCTGAGTAGAAAAGTCCACCTCTTGCAGAGCTTGCACATTTCTATCTTTTTAACTTAGTATATGATATACCTGGACCTTGCAGAATAATTTTCTGATTTTGACTGAAGCAACACAGTGATTCACAAAGTTCAAAATTCGCGTCCAATATTAAGAGGGTTTAGTCTTTACTGAAATATTAACTTTTTTACATGTCGTGAATTTTTATAGTTAATGGAAAATTAAAGAATCATGCATTCTTTTTAAATGATGAGTTAATGAAGACCTTTTACATAATAACATACTATGAATACTCCGTTCTCGTTTGATCTGTCCCTTATTATAGATTTAAATACTGCCAGACTTGCCCAAAATTATTCTAATACACGTGTATATTGATATATAATCATAGGGGACCACTACTTAAAATGTTCATTTTAGAACTTGGACCAGCGACTCAGGTCGCATTTTACACTATACAAAGTCACTGACATTCACACATGTCCTTAAATTAGGGGGCACACCGTACATAGTTATGGCAACTATAGTTGCGTCCTACAAACATATTATAGACTTGTTCTCTCTTTCAAATTTTATATGATTTTCTTAGGTAAATATTTGGGCTCATCAGATCTTGAATGCTTACCATGCAGATCATTGGTTTCTCCTTCGCTGTTGTGTTTTTCGCACTGATGCAGCAAGCATATTCATGGGAACTTGATCTGCCTATTCCTTCAATGCTAAAAGCACTGGAATCAAATATGAAAATGCCTTTGCCATTTTTTTCCCTAGTCATTACCCCCATAGCAGCTTCCTTGTTCTATTCCTTTTTAAGTTCTCAGCGATTTCCTTCAGTCATAAGCATTTTTATAATCTCAATACTCTGCTATGCGTTTGCTAATGGGATTGTTGTCATGCTTATATTGATCTCCCAATGGGTTTTCTACATGGCCGCCAGCATTCATGTTTTTATCAGGAAATGGTAAGAGTGATCTATCTCTCTTTCCCTTATCAGTTACCCCAGAGCGCGTGCATGCAAGCACAAACACGCGCACACACACACACACACACACACGTCTCAGTGCCACTTGTTATTGTTTTTTGCTGTGATAAAGTATTTGCATGCTCGCATAATCTGCTTAAACCTTTAGATAGCTAGTTCAAATTCACATTCTATATATTGTCGAAAAAATCTTTGTCATGAGCTAATGAAACTAGGAAATATCTTGCAGGTGGCAGTGGGAGACTAATGTATTGTCATATAAGGTACCTTTGATTTCTTCTCCTGTTTTCTAAAATAAGCTTAAAATTGATGTACCGACAAAAAAAAAGAAGCTTAAAATACGTTGGAGCAAGATATCGCTTATAGATCTGTTTTTAAAGTGCTGGTTAAAAGGATGCACTGGATGAAGGTTTCTTTGTATAACCCCCCCCCCCCTTGTTGAGAATCGTAATTATTACTGATCTATATGTTGAACAGGTGGTAAGGATTGTCAATTTCAATCCTTCACTTGTCACAGTGTTTGCGGCAATGTCATTGGCTTGTTTTGTTCATCCAGCTTTTGGTCTTGCTATATTGCTGTTGACTCATGCCTTGTGCTGTCATAGTGCATTGTCCAGGTACTGCTTTAGTATTGAGCACTTCTCTTGCTGTTATTAAGTGACCTGTAGAATTTAATTATAACGGAATTGGATGAACTGGGTTGCTATTAAAATTCTTGGACAGCATCAATCGTGCGCCGAAAGTATGTCTAGGTGACCTGCTGTTGTACTGGAAGTTTATATGAAGACTTTAAAGCGAATTTCTCACTTGCAAGTATTTGGAGTATTTCCAAGCTCCCAAATACGATAGTGGTTCTTAATCACCAAAAAGTGCTATATTTTCTCTTTTGATTATAGCTGGTAAAATTTTGGATATCACAACTCGTCCAAAATTGGAGCCTTCATGTGGTGACTTGAGGGATTGCTAGCAGCAACAAGTGCCATTTGAGTTGTGGTTTTGAATATTTTAGGGTGATGATAAGTCTCCTAGATTTTGCTAATCTTAAATTATAACGTTTGGTCTGGGAAAGGCACTCGAGCGACATAAATAGCTCCTCACTAATTTTAGCAAACATCTATTTATTAAGTATGTATTGTTTTTTACCCAAAAATAGGAGTTTTGCAATTTATGTAGGGCCAGATTATTTGTCCTATATGCAAGTCTCTATGAATGAATTTCTTATACATCTACATCAAGAGTTCAATCACTAGAAAGAATGTGGAGGCATGGTCATTTCTCTTTGTTTAGCAGGCAGATAACTTTTATGTATTATAGTCTCTTATTCACATTACAATATTGCATTTTAGCATCGTCAAAAATTTTGAAGATACATTATTGATTAAAATCCAGTGGTAGCTACAAAAGTTTGTCAGCTCTCTATTTTTTGTATCGCGGTGTTATACAGACCAGCCGTATGATCATAGCGTCTATTTATGCTAAGAGTCACTTGTTATCTTGTGACAGTTTTTTGACAGCTTCCTTTCGCAGCCATGCTCGAAGTAAGGAATTGTTTGATTTTGGTGATAGAGGCAGCAATGAATTTGAAAATTTACTAATCAAGTCTGATGGTAAAACAAATAAGAGTTGGCCTGTTGATGAGCACAGTTCCAGTAGTCCTGACTCTGCAAGAAGCTATGGTGATACACAGCTGGAGATCTTCCACCACCAGCACGGCTTGCTGGTTTTGCATCTTATGTCTATGCTGATGTTTGTTCCGTCACTTGTGGCTTGGTTCCAGGTATGATCTGTTCCTTTGTTTGAAGCGGAGTACTGAATGTTGCATTATTGTTTAATCTCACCATTTGACAATGTGCCTGTATACACTCCGCATGTTACAGGGTTTAAGATGTTGTGTTACAATTATTATAGATTGCTGTTATTGAATTATTACGAAGAGTTGATTGTGTACATGAACCCTAAAACATGCATTTTAACTTCTTAACTGTATCTCTTAAGTTTTTTCTGCAACATATTTTCTCATTTTTGCCCATTGGTGGCACTCATTGGTATCCTTCTTGCTTCCAGAGAGTCGGTACTGGCCAGAGATTTCCATGGTTCTTAGATTCAGCTCTAACAATCGGCATCATCCTCCATGGTGTGTGTGGTTCAAAACCCGAGTACAGTTTTTGGTTTCCCTTGCCAGGTAGTGACAGATGGGAAGTGAAACAAAGTTTTGGCTACCTGCTTGGTGGATTCACGTGTTGTTTATATGCCTTGACAATGGCTCCTTATGGAGCATTTTATGCAATGGCCTGCACAGGGATTGTTGCTTTCACTTTTAGAATAATAGATAGAAGAAATAGGGAGAGAGGAGAGGCCTACTATAGCAATCGAAAGCATTCCCATAGGCACTGACAAGCTTCTCTGAACATGCTGCAGAGAGTATAGTTTTTGAAGCCCCTCAGCTTATAGGATTTGGTGTACAATATTGTACATGTGATGTGTCAATTTTTTGAGTTGTACCATGCGAAATATATTGTCGATCAATTCTTAAGTTCATTATACAAACATGTAACATCGGTAATTTGGGGTCGTCCTCATGCGTGTATGAGTTAGAATCTTCATTGTTTAATATCAATTAATTTTGATTTTATATTCAAGTTCCCTCTATATGAGTAATCGATAAATGGCATGTCATTTGGGCATGTCTTTTTGTCAAAAATGCCTATAGGCATGCCTTTTAGGCGTGACAGGTACCCTAGATAAATAAAAATTAAGTTTGGACCAAATTTTATATCCTTGTCCCTTTTTTATCAAAAATAACATCAATCTATGTTATTGTTCATAAACTGATTTTGACTAAAAATCCAGCGAATCTTGGCAGCCCGTGATTTACTGTTGCAAGAAAGGTATATGATCCTACTCAAAAGTGACATTTTTATTTAATTTATAAAATCAATTATGTTAGAAGAAAAATGAAAATAAAGGTAGGTTCTAAGTAGACCGGACAATTTTGGACACGACATGACTTACACGACACGAAATGACACGAAAATTTAGTGTTTGTATTTGCATTTTTTGTACACGACACGAAAGTATATGAACACGAGAGTATACGGTCGAGATTTAGTGTCGGTTTTGTGTTTAACCTTCAAGTACACCACACGACACGAAGTATACGACATAAATAAATATTATAATTAAATTTTAATATTTTTTATAAATATATGTAGAATTATAATAAATGTATGTATATTTATTTTTAAAATATTATTTAATTTCATTATATTGTATTGAATTGAGATCTAAATATATATTTTTCATATACTTTATATTTTTTTACCTAAAAATCTTATATTTTAATTTATATTAATATTAAATTTAATATATATTAATATTCAATTAACACAACATACACGACACGAAACGACACGAATGTACACAAACGCTATACATGTTGGTTTTGTGTTTGACATTCAAATACGCGAAACACGGAAATATACGATACGAAAATATACGACACAAACAAATTACCAGGTATAGTTCTAAGGTGGAGTGAAACACGAGTTATCAAAGTTGTGATGTGATATCAGTAGTGTGAGCTAAGATGTCTTGTGTGAATGTCAACGTTAGCAGGGTTTTGGGGAATGTTAACAATCTATATAGTATATATCTCTATTTGTTTGACTATGTATTTTCGGAGCTGGTAGATATCAAATAAAAATGTGAAAATTAAAGAATGAGACACAGTGCATGTTATGTTTTTAACGCATGTTCATTTATTTCATAGCCACTTTGGTTGATATTTTCATTTTCAATATTCTTATTGGTCGGATTCTCGTCGCAGGTTCGGGGTTCGGCTGAATATGTATTTCGACTATTAGATTTTGTAATTCAAGGAGGTCGCAGCTTGTTGCCCGTTCACCTCGTATATTTGTAATTTGACTGCTTGGTTACAATTTATTATCATTCCCATTTTCATCGACCTTTTTTTCATAAAAGGGTGTAAGCCCTAAATGTCACTATTTGAATGAGAATGATCCTTAATATTACTTTGAAAAAAATTAGTCTCAAATGTCACTTCAAAACAGAGTTTCAGTTGAAATTTTTGTTTTTAATGAAAAATGGAGTTCCGTGTTTCATTTTATTCCATGTTTCGTTTTCAATTTTATTTTAAAATTGAAAACGCAACTTCAATTTATGTTTAGGAAGTAAAACGCAATCTCAAGATTAGTTTTTCATATTAACCCATTTTGGATTTGCGTTTTTTGTTTTTCTTTTTTCGCATCCTGAGAAAAACTCGGTTAGAAATTGCGTTTTTACGAAAAACTAAGTTTGAAACCCCTATCAATAAACTAAAGATGAGACTGCGTTTTTTACTAAAATAATTTCTGAAATAAAAAACATAGTTTGAAACCACATTTTTAAACAAAAATATAAAACGAAATTACGTTTTTCTAATTTTGAAAAACTTCAACTGAAACACCATTTTGAAGTGACATTAAAGGCGGACAATTTAAAAAGTGACATTCACGACCATTTTATTCGAACAGGGACGTTTGGGCCTTTTTTCCATACAATATCTAGGAGAATCTCTTTTAGACTTACAGCTGGATCAAGCAAGTTTTGTGAATATATTCAGAGTTGAATTGAGAAAGATCTCTAAATAAACACATCACATTTTGGCATTCTGTGGAGGAAGTATGACCACGAGGGGACTGATACTATCCAGATCAAAGACCAGCATCATCAAACCAGCTTCTCCAACTCCAGACAACTTGAAACGATACGATCTTCCTTTACACGATCGCATGACACCGAATATGTATGTTCCAGCTATATTCTTCTATCATAGAGTTATTAACTCTGCAGATGATGAATCTGTTAGAAAATTAGGATTTTAGAGCTTAATTTAATTATGTTCTTGATGTTAATCCTAAAATCTAATGATTGGAAATTGTTCAATGATATTTGAACTTAAATTTTCATGTATGGTTTTAAGAATTTTCTTAATGAAATCCATATGAAATGAGAGATGAAAGTAGCTTGGAAAAGCTTGGAAAATTTGAGAATGTTTGTCCCACATTGAAATAAATAAAGGGGGTTGTGTGCTTTATATGGTATTACCCACATGAGTAGTATACAACTACTAAGATGTGTGATGGTCCATTGTGTTGTTGTGTGCTTCACGCGCACACACACACACGCGCGCCCCGCCCCGCCCCGCACTGCACCGCCCCGCACTGCACCGGACCGGACCGGGTCGAAGGGCGATTTGGGCGAATGTCTCGGCGTCTCGCGTACGCGAGGCGACCTGGGCGAGGATTTTATTTATTTGAGAATTATTTTAATTCGAATTTATTTATCGGTGATTGGATTATTAGGCTGGGTTCTGAAATAGGCTAAGTAGTCTAAATATATTGAACCTGCAAATAATCTGATCTGTAACAAGTTCTGATATAAGAATCAGAACTTAAGAACTGATGAATAAAATCAGAACTTAATAAGTTCTGATATCAGAATCAGAACTTAAGTACTGATGAGTCGAATCAGAACTTAAGTACTGATGAGTCAAATCAGAATTTAACTTAAGTTCTGATAATAATGTGGGTGTTAATGTGAAAAGCTGTTACAAATAATTTAAATTCAAAAGCTGTTCAGTTTTGATTTTTTCATTTATGAATTCAAAATCTGATCAGTTTTGATTTTTTCATTAATGGAGCAGTTTAATTCAGACATTAAGTGTGTGGACAGTTTCATTTTTCCTCTCCTATAAATAGAGGCTAAACTGAATGAATACAACACACTACATTCTTATCTCTTCTCTTCAACCTCTCTGCATTTCTCTCCCATAAGTCCTGAAGTGCTGATATTTTCCGGTGACTGAGGTGCTGGTCGAAGTGGAGGTTTTGTTGCTGCTGTTAACATAAACTCCGAGCTGTTTTATCCTGGTGGAGATATTGCGCACATCCCAAACGCAGCAGGTAGGGGGCAATAATCTCTTCAAGAGCAGCCAGGACTTCGAGCAAGGCCTGGTGACTCAGCTGTGATTATTTTCTTGGCATTTTGTATCTGTAAACCTTTTTTTTTTCAGTCACTGTTGAAAGCTATGGTTTCGGGTACATCTCTCTTTCTCTCTTCGTTATTTCAGTTACTGATTTTGTTTACCTGCATGTTTTGTTTTGTTAACTGTGGTCTTGGCCTAAACTTGTTAAATTCTTTATACACTTGCCTCTATGTTGCTATACTTGTTAGTGAGTTTCTCAACATTCTTGAAGAGATTATTGGTTATATAGAATTTAGCATAATGGTTAACGAAAGTGAGGTTATCGTTGGTGGTGGTAGCAGTTCGGGTGTAACTGCTGGGGCCATTGATTGGACCACCTATAGTTTCCCACAAGCTGTTGAACTAACCGGTTTACCGGAGAAATTCAACGGTGGCATTGGCTTTTCTCGCTGGCAGAAAAGGATGAAGTTGTGGTTGACTATAAAGGGTCTGTGGCCGGTTGTGGAATATGAGAAACCAGTAGTGGATCAAGAGAAGGCTGACACAGTTAAGGCTTTTGCGAAGTGGGCTGAGAAGGATGGAGTGGCTAGGGCGGCCATTCTGGCGGCACTAACAAACACTTTGTTTGATGTCTATTCTTCTGATGCCTACTCTGCAAAACTCTTATGGGAGAAGCTGGACCAGACACATAATACTGACTCACAAGGTCTAGAAAAGTATTCTGTGGCAAGGTTCCTCGAGTTCAAGCTGGTGGACAATAAGTCCATGACTGAGCAGGTGCATGAGTTCGAGATGATAGTGCATGCTTTGAAGGAGTCTGGAATGAATCTCCCGGAGAAGTTCAAGGTGATGAGTGTGATTGAAAAGCTCCCGAAGTCTTGGGAAGAGTTCTCTCTCTCCCTGAAAAGACAGAAAGGAGAGATCACCTGGACCAACCTTATGCTGGACATCTCGGTACAAGAACAACACAAGTCCGAACAGGGACATGTGATGCCAACTGAACACGGTACCTCGAAGGTAAACATAGCAACTGTAGGACAAAAGAGGAAGGCTTTTGCTAAGAAAGCTAATAGTAATAAACCTAAGAGTGACAAGGACAAGGCCAAGAAACCCAAGGCAAACAAACCATGCTGGTCTTGTGGGCAGGTTGGGCACTGGAGTAAGGACTGCCCTACGAAGAAAGCGAAGAAAACCGAGGTAGCACAAGCAAATGTTGTGCTTGGAACCGCAAGTGGGCCTGTAGTGAACATGGTTGTTGGTGAGGCTACGGCTTCTGAAACCAACGTTGACCGGTATGTATCCTACAACCCTGTGATATTTTCTACCTATCTGTCAAATGAATGGTTGATAGATACTGGAGCTAATGTACATATTTGTGCTGATATTAGTTTATTTGTATCTTATCAACAGAGTCATAGCTTGACTGTGAAGATGGGGAATGCTAGTGTTGCTCAAGTACATGGAGTTGGAAACGTGGATCTGAAGTTCCCTTCAGGACGTATTCTATCTCTGACGAGAGTGCATCATGTTCCCAACATGCGTAGAAATATAATAAGTGGAAGCTGTTTAGTTTCTAGTGGTTTTGAAATTTCGTTTAAGTGTAATAAAGTAGTTCTTATTCACACTGGTACATTCTTTGGCAAGGGTTACTTGTCAAATGGTTTATTTGTTATTAATGTGGATCCCGTTTTGGGAAGTTTGAATAATAATGTTATTCCTACTGTTAATTGTATTGAATCCTCAAATATATGGCATGCTAGACTAGGTCATTTAAACTTTGGTGCTCTTAAGAACATGATGAACTTAGAGTTGATTCCAAAATATACCATAGAAAAGAATTCTAAATGTCAAGTATGTGTGTCTGCTAAACAGATAAGGAAACCTTTTCATAACGTTGTTAGGGATTCAGACTTGTTAGATTTAGTACACACTGATATTTGTGAATTTGGTGGTGTGTTGACCAAGGACCAGTTTAGATACTTCATTACTTTTATAGATGATAGTAGTAGATATTGTTATGTTTATTTACTTAGACATAAGGATGAAGCACTTAGTAAATTCATTATATATAAAACTGAAGTAGAAAAACAAACTAGTAAGTTACTTAAAAGATTGAGATCTGATAGAGGTGGTGAGTATACGAGTAATGCTTTTAATGAATTTTGTGCAAACAATGGTATAGTTCATGAAGTTACTCCACCATACACACCTGAGTCTAATGGGGTTGCTGAGCGAAATAACAGAACATTTAAAGATATGATTAATAGTATGCTTATTAACTCTGGGTTGCCTAAATACATGTGGGGAGAGGCTCTAAATACGGCTTGCCATATTTTGAATAGAGTCCCTCTGAAACACATGGATAAAACACCCTTGGAGTTATGGAAAGGCAGGATGACTAGTCTTAAGTATCTTCGTGTGTGGGGGTGCCTTGCTAAGGTGCTTGTTCCTGAACACAAGAGAAAGAAACTAGGTCCAAAGACTGTTGACTGTATATTTCTGGGCTATCTTGAAACCACTACAGCTATGAGATTTTTAGTGTTAAAATCTGACATAGATGGTATAGTGGCAAACACGATAGTTGAATTTCGAGATGCGACATTCTTTGAGGATGTCTACCCTATGAAGACTGGAATACCTGAAACGACTTCTGAGGAAGATCCTACTCACACATCAAGTTCTATTCCTGATCATGTGGAAAAGATGACAAATGTGGGGGCGGAACCTAGTAGTAGCTCTATTCCTAAGGAATTAGAGGAACCAAGGAGGAGTAAGCGTGAAAAAATAGTCAAGGATTTTGGAGGTGAGTTCATCACTTACAATATCGAGGACGAACCTTTAACTTTCCGGCAAGCTATGGATTCTTCTGAGTCAAGGGACTGGAAGGGCGCTGTCAAGAGTGAAATTGACTCTATTGTTTCCAATGGAACATGGGAGTTGGTTGATCTCCCTCCTGGGTGTTCTACTATTGGGTGCAAATGGGTCTTTAAAAGGAAGTTGAATCCTGACGGCTCAATAGATAAGTACAAAGCTAGACTGGTAGCTAAGGGTTTTAAGCAAAAGGAAGGAATTGATTATTTTGATACATACTCTCCGGTTGCAAGAATGGTAACAATCCGAATGCTTATAGCATTGGCTTCAGTCCATGGTCTTATCATTCATCAGATGGATGTAAAGACAGCTTTTCTTCATGGTGAACTTGAGGAAGAGATTTATATGGATCAGCCTGATGGATTTGTTGCATCAGGCAATGAAAGGAAAGTATGTAAGTTAATCAAGTCCATCTATGGCTTGAAACAAGCTCCCAGAGATTGGCATAAAAAGTTTGATGAAACTATATTGCCTTTCAGTTATAAGATTAATGAAAGTGATAAGTGTGTCTACACTAAAGTTAAAGGTAATGAGTGTGTTATCTTGTGCCTATATGTGGATGATATTTTATTGTTTGGAACCAATATTGAGATTATTAACGAGACTAAAGAATTCTTGAAAAGGCATTTTGAAATGAAGGATATGGGTGAGGCAAGTGTGATTCTTGGAATCAAATTGATTCAGTCCACTGAAGGAATAACCTTGACTCAATCTCATTATATAGAGAAATCTATACTTGAGAAATATGGTTATTCACAGTGTAGAATCGCTAGTACACCTTATGATTCGAAAGTTGCCCTTGTCAAGAATACTTCAGGAGTGCCTGTGTCTCAGTTAAGGTATTCTCAGATTATTGGGAGCTTGCAGTATCTTGCTAACTGTACTAGACCAGATATTTCATATTCTGTGTCTAAATTGGCGAGATATACAAGCTGTCCAAACAGAACTCATTGGGATGCTCTTGATAGAGTACTTAGATATCTAAAAGGCACAATGTACCTTAGTTTACACTACAGGAGATTTCCTGGTGTGCTTGAAGGGTACAGTGATGCAAGTTGGATAGCTAAGAAGTCTGGTTCCAATGGAGTGACTGGATACGTGTTCACCTTGGCTGGTGGAGCAATATCCTGGAAGTCAAGCAGACAGACTATTGTTACTCGGTCTACTTTTGAGGCTGAGTTGTGTGCACTTGATGCCACAGGGACGGAGGCTGAATGGTTACATGGACTTATGTCTGCAATACCTGTAGTAAGCAGACCGCTTCCTGCTATTGCTATTCACTGTGATAGTCGAACAACTATCGACAAGATTAGCAGTAAAAAGCATAATGCTAAAACTAAGAGACACATCCAAGTTAGACTCAAGTCTATAAGGGGTTTAGTGACTGATAGGATCATAGCTATAGAGTTCATAGGAACTCAGAATAATATAGCTGATCCTCTTACTAAAGGACTGGAACCTGCAGTGGTCCTTAAGTCAAGGTTGGGGATGGGATTGTCAACCCATCATAATTCATAAACAGTGGGAACCCAATACACATGAGAGGAGATCCCTTGAAGTGTATTCAATGGGTAATAACAAGCTGTAAGGATGAGTTGGTAGTACCTTTGCTACATAGATGATACTATAGTATCTGAGTCTATCCCCTGTAAACCTAGAAGGTACTGACACTGCCAGAAAAGCAAGAGTGTTGAAACTCTGAATGGGATCAAGTCATTTGACGAGATAGAGGCAGTATATCTCTGGAGATGCCCAGCTAAGCGAATGTAATTGTGTGGTCGCAATTAGAGGATAGGGTTAATCCTTGAAGCATTCGACGAACAGGATCGAGACATGACCATTAATGTCTCAAAGCCGTAGATTGGCACCATAACCTTTGACTTGTCGTCGTCTATGGAATATGGTTATACTAAACGGATTAAGATTCAAGGTGAAACATTCCATCTGAGTCCGTTAGCCATTGAAGTAGAGGAATTAGGAGGGTTCAAACCCGGAAGGGTACCGACTCTGAAAAACAAGTCATGATGGGAAATTGATCACATTTCTGTATGGATTTGTGGGGGATTGTTAGAAAATTAGGATTTTAGAGCTTAATTTAATTATGTTCTTGATGTTAATCCTAAAATCTAATGATTGGAAATTGTTCAATGATATTTGAACTTAAATTTTCATGTATGGTTTTAAGAATTTTCTTAATGAAATCCATATGAAATGAGAGATGAAAGTAGCTTGGAAAAGCTTGGAAAATTTGAGAATGTTTGTCCCACATTGAAATAAATAAAGGGGGTTGTGTGCTTTATATGGTATTACCCACATGAGTAGTATACAACTACTAAGATGTGTGATGGTCCATTGTGTTGTTGTGTGCTTCACGCGCACACACACACACGCGCGCCCCGCCCCGCCCCGCACTGCACCGGACCGGACCGGACCGGGTCGAAGGGCGATTTGGGCGAATGTCTCGGCGTCTCGCGTACGCGAGGCGACCTGGGCGAGGATTTTATTTATTTGAGAATTATTTTAATTCGAATTTATTTATCGGTGATTGGATTATTAGGCTGGGTTCTGAAATAGGCTAAGTAGTCTAAATATATTGAACCTGCAAATAATCTGATCTGTAACAAGTTCTGATATAAGAATCAGAACTTAAGAACTGATGAATAAAATCAGAACTTAATAAGTTCTGATATCAGAATCAGAACTTAAGTACTGATGAGTCGAATCAGAACTTAAGTACTGATGAGTCAAATCAGAATTTAACTTAAGTTCTGATAATAATGTGGGTGTTAATGTGAAAAGCTGTTACAAATAATTTAAATTCAAAAGCTGTTCAGTTTTGATTTTTTCATTTATGAATTCAAAATCTGATCAGTTTTGATTTTTTCATTAATGGAGCAGTTTAATTCAGACATTAAGTGTGTGGACAGTTTCATTTTTCCTCTCCTATAAATAGAGGCTAAACTGAATGAATACAACACACTACATTCTTATCTCTTCTCTTCAACCTCTCTGCATTTCTCTCCCATAAGTCCTGAAGTGCTGATATTTTCCGGTGACTGAGGTGCTGGTCGAAGTGGAGGTTTTGTTGCTGCTGTTAACATAAACTCCGAGCTGTTTTATCCTGGTGGAGATATTGCGCACATCCCAAACGCAGCAGGTAGGGGGCAATAATCTCTTCAAGAGCAGCCAGGACTTCGAGCAAGGCCTGGTGACTCAGCTGTGATTATTTTCTTGGCATTTTGTATCTGTAAACCTTTTTTTTTTTCAGTCACTGTTGAAAGCTATGGTTTCGGGTACATCTCTCTTTCTCTCTTCGTTATTTCAGTTACTGATTTTGTTTACCTGCATGTTTTGTTTTGTTAACTGTGGTCTTGGCCTAAACTTGTTAAATTCTTTATACACTTGCCTCTATGTTGCTATACTTGTTAGTGAGTTTCTCAACAGAATCAGTACTGGCAAATGTACTCGAGAACTCTCTGTCACAGACACTATCCAAGTACTACCCTTTTGCTGGAAGGCTAAGTTCATCGGGATCTTATGTCGACTGCAATGACGAAGGTGTTTATTTTTCTGAGGCACGGATTGGATGCAAGTTATATGATGTGGTGAAACGAGCTCCGGTTAAGGAAGACGAAGAAGGTTTAGGTCATCTCTTTCCACCTCACGGTATTTGGGATAAATTATCCGATGATGGTCATTCGAGTCTCATGCTTGTTCAACTAAACCGTTTCACTTGCGGCGGAATAGCAATAGCAGTGAGCCTTTCGCACCGCATTGGAGATGCTCTCACTTTGTTCTCATTCCTAATTTATTGGGCAGCTTTGTCACACCACTTCCCGGATCACCAAAAAGTATTACATCTTCGTCCCTATTTCGTGCCTGAGCTGCTGCTTCAGTCAGATGATGATCTGAATGCCTTTACTGCAAATGCTCCGCTCCCTAAAAAGCATTGGATAACCAAGGAGATGATGTTTCACAACTCAAGTATAGAAAAATTGAAGGCACACATGGAAATCGAAGACAAACTGCGGGGTGTAGGAGAAATAAATTACACAAGAAATGAGGTTGTGAGTGCGCTCATTTACAGGTGTGCAGCAGCAGCAGCAGCAGCAGCATCAGCAGCGGCAGCTACAACGAATCCCGGGGTGTATGCTAAGTCTGTATTGTGCCAGGTAGTGAACATGCGACCTATGATTGATCCGCCTCTGCCACCGACAAGTCTAGGAAATTTTATTAATTACAGTTTCATTCCAACAAGCACCGAGAATGAGACAGACTTAAATTTCCTGGCAGAGCAAATAAGAAAAGGGAAGATGCAGCTTAGAGGAAGTAAAGGTATGGATTTAACTACGACGTTAGCATCTTTTGAGGAGTGCGCGAGAGGTAACAAAAGACTTTATGGTATCAGCAGCCTCTGTAATCTACCGATGTATGAAATGGATTTTGGATGGGGAAAGCCGGTTAAAGCCACAATCGTGGACACGCCCTTGCCTAATTACATTACAATGATGGATACCGCAAACAGGGATGGGATTAAGGCTATTGTTGGTCTGGAAGAGCAAGAGATGACATATTTTCAAGCTAACAAAGAGCTGCTTATTTACGCTTCTTTCTAGTGCATCAGTTCTTTATGCCTCTACATGAATCCTAAAGTTTGTCTTCTTTTCAAGTACATCAGTGCTTTGCTTGAACTGTAAAGATCATGTTCGTATCAATTTAAGTTTGATTATTTGTGTTAAGTGCACATAACTCCAAACAATGCAATCTTTCTTTACACTGGAGATCAAGTTTGCAATTATCTAGTTTGGTTTGACAAGAAACAGGTGGAGAAATAAGCTAATCTACTCCAAGTAGTTGAGCAACAAATAGTTATTGTCTACTCATGACACCACAAGGCCTTAATTTAAACAAGAATCTTTTTCTGAGATGTCATCCTACAATAAAATAATTGTAAGTTTTAGTAGTTCGAGTATTTTTCGTTAGAATAATATAAGATTCTGGAAAGGACCATTATCTAAAACATTGAGATTTTAGAGTAACTGCTTCCTTGACATGGTATCAGAGCGAGCTCAGGTAGGCAGAGGACAAATTTATGCCCCAAAGATGGACACCCGTGATCCACTATTCGACCCATAAATGGGTTTTCGAGTGAGGGGGGAGTGTTAAAATAATATAAGATCCTGGAAAGGGTCATTCTCTAACCCCTTGAGGTTTTAGAGTAACTGGTTCCTTGACATGGTATCAGAGCTCAGGTAGGTAGAGGACAAATTTATGCCCCAAAGATGGATGTCCGTGATCCACTATTCAACCCATAAATGGGCTTTCGAGTGAGGGGGAGTGTTAGAATAATATAAGATCCTGGAAAGGGTCATTCTCTAACACCTTGAGGTTTTAGAGTAACTGGTTCCTCGACATTTATGTCATATACAATAGTTGCATTTCTCAAGTTATAGAACTACATACATTAGTGTTCAGCATAGAGTAAGGCGTTGCAAGAACCAGGAAGCATGGCTACTGTCATCTCAAGATCAATTACCTGCATTAAACCAGCTTCTCCAACTCCAGAAAGCTTCAAACGATACAATCTTCCTTTACATGATCGCCTGATGCCAACTATGTTCATTCCAGCTATATTTTTCTATCCCAGCATTAACAACTCTGCAGATCGTAAATCAACCATTTCAGATCTACTTAAGAACTCTCTATCCGAGACACTGTCCAGGTACTACCTATTTGCTGGAAGGCTAAGGTCCTCCGGATCTTATGTTGACTGTAACGACGAAGGTGTTCAATTTGTTGAGGCACAGATTGGAAGCAAGTTATCCTGTTTTCTCGAAAGAGCTCCTGCCAAGGAGGACGAAGAAGGTCTAGGTAATCTCTTTCCTCCTCGCTCAATCTGGGATACATTATCTGATGATAAGGATTCTAGTCTAATGCGGATTCAACTAAACAATTTTACTTGTGGAGGAATAGCTTTAGCAGTGAGCCTTTCACACCATATGGGTGATGCTCTTACTTTATTCTCGTTCATAACTTACTGGGCAAGTTTGTCACGCCATTCCTGTGATCACCAGAAATTAGTACATATTTGTCCGCATTTTGTGTATGACCTGCTACCCCAGTCACATGTCGATGACTTTGTTACAGCCAATGTTTCGTTTCCTAAAAAGCACTGGATCACTAAGGAGATGGTGTTTCACAACTCAAGCATAGAAAAATTGAAGGCGAACGTTGAATTTGAAGACAAACTACAGGGTGAAGTTGAACAAAATTACACAAGAAACGAGCTTTTGACTGCACTCCTTTATAGGTGTGCAGTGGCTGCAGCAGCTAAATCAAATTCCGGGGTATATAAAAAGTCTTTTTTGTGCCAGGCAGTAAACATGCGTCCTATGCTTGATCCACCGCTACCACTGACAAGTCTTGGTAATTTCATTTCTTTTAATCCCGTTCCAACAAGCACGGAGAATGAGACAGAGTTGAATTTGTTGGTGAAGCGATTAAGAAAAGGGAAGATGCAGCTTAGAGGAAGTAAAGGTATGGATGAGCATATAGCTGGACCAATTCTGGAGAAGTACGTAAAGAGTAACCACGTGTACTATGGTTTTACCAGCTTCTGCAATTTCCCGGTATATGAAATGGATTTTGGATGGGGAAGGCCTGTTAGAGCCACAGTTGTAGACATGCCGGTGGTGAATAGCATCATTATGATGGACACTCTGAGCGGAGATGGTATCAAGGCCATCGTAGGTTTGGAAGAGAAAGAGATGGAAATTTTTGAAACTGACAAAGAGCTGCTTACCTACGGTTCGTTTTAAATTGATACAAGCAAAATTTAATGAGAGCATTCAGATACCTGATACATGGATGATATGTTATGTCAATTGTTGATATGTTTAGTGCCAACAAGCTTGAAATTTGTCTTGCACTTGAGTACTGTGTCTGTGTGTGTTTTTATTCAGGAAAGATCTTATTTTCTCGCATCATTTGTAAGTTTAAGCATTCAACTATTGGATTCTTACTCTCTCTTGTCTTTTCCATATTGTTTTGCATGATTTAGAATATGTTAAATTATATGATTATTCAATGATTTCGCCCTTTATGAGATAAATGAAACCTATGAATGAAGGTATATTGTTGGACTAGTTTTACTTCCTGCAACAGTCTCCTGGTCTGGTTTTAAGGTCTGTCAAGAATTCATGGGTTGTTCCACTTCCAATCTTTATGCGCCATGCTCAAGTCAAGTCATTTTCGCGGAAACTTAACATTAAACAACTCTCACTTGGTACTACTTGGTAGTGACTGTTACATAATTTTACAAGAACTTGAGTTAGCTGAGATGGTGTGTAAATGATAGAGCTACTAAATATTGAAAAAACCCTCTTCATATGAAATGCAACCTAACTGTCTTAAGTTTCTTCCTACAGTATATATTATATGACAGAAGATACTTATATATACTGAAGACAAACTTCTTGTGAATTTTGCAGTTGCAAATAGTTGATGTTTGCAGTTCTTTGTGTTGTTCAAAATATTCCTTAGAAGGTTCTTGGAAAAAAATATATGAAAGAATTGATATTAAAAGAAGAAGAAAGTAAATAAAATTGAAAGAAATAAAATGAATGTAGTACCATGGCCTCATTTGATTCATCGTTAATAAGTCCGGTTGACAATAATTTCGATTGACGATAATTGGAATCTCAATTCCATGTTTTAGGATTTGGATTAGTAATCCCGGCATATGAAACATAAAAAAACCTCATTTTCTCGAGGCGGATAAATCAATACGCTTTTCATTCCTTAGGATTCGATATCATTCCCATTCCGATTTCCAAACACCCCCTATATAGGTCAGGAGTTCACTTTTCTATTATTAACATATTTTGGTTAAAACACACTTTCAGCAGGGACAGAACAAAACACACTGATCAGTACAATAACCCCAAAAGCTGATAGATAGATACAAGATACTTACACAAATACTTTAGAAGATGAACTGGGGAAGCAGAAAAGCATTATTACTTGTGAAACTCAACTCAACTGCAACACACATCCAGTGCAGAACCCTAGTTAAAGTCCGTCTCAAATGGGCCAAAAACAAGACTTTAGACAACATAATCGAGACACATACTCATCTCAAAGCTGCGTATCTGCTCAAACACACTATTGTTCGTTCTTCTGCTGGTTTTATTACCTCTAAATCAATCTCTGATTCGCATAAAGTTCTTGGCCTTACAATCCCAACTCTTCGTTTTATCCGTCGTTACCCTACTCTTTTTCAAGAATTTAATCACTCTAAGTACCCTTCTTTGCCTTGTTTTCGCCTTACGGAGATTGCGAAAAATTTACATGATCAAGAATTGAAAATCTTGGAGGCCCGTGAGCCTGATTTGGTGGAAAGGCTTTGTAAAGTTTTGATGATGACAAGAAACAAGATTGTGCCTTTTGAGTCACTTTATCCTTTGAAATGGGATTTGGGCTTGCCTGATGATTTCGATAGGACTTTGATTTTTAAGTATTCGGATTATTTTCGGGTTGTTAAGGATAAAAATGGGGTTTCTTGTTTGGAATTATTGAAATGGAATGATGATTTTGCTGTTTCTGTTTTGCAAAAAAAGTATGAGAAAGTGGAGTGTGGTGAGAAAGAGTTTAGTAAGTTTAGGAGAGGGCAATCTTCGATGGCGTTTTCGCTTAGGTTTCCAAAGGGCTATGGTGGTCAGAAGAAGGTTAAAGCTTGGATGGAAGAGTTTCAGAAATTGCCTTATGTTTCCCCTTATGAAGATTCAACTAGCATTGATATGAATAGTGATCTAATGGAGAAGAGAATTGTTGGTTTACTACACGAGTTCTTGAGCTTGACTGAACACAAGATGACGAAAAGGAATTACTTAGGAAGCTTGAGGAGTGAACTGAATCTTCCGGAAAGATTTACAAGGATTTATACTAGATATCCCGGAATTTTTTACCTGTCAATGAAGTGTAAGACGACGACTGTTGCAGTGAGAGAAGGGTATCGTCGTGGTAAATTAGCTGAGCCTAGTCCGCTTGCTGAGTTAAGGGGGAAATTTTATCATGCAATGAGGACTGGATTGATGTATCAGAATAAAGGTTTGAATATGTTACCTCAACTTGCTGGTTTATCCAGTAGTGATTGTGGAGAAGCTAATGGCAATGAAGGAGAAAAGGATGAAACAACAAGGAAAGACCGCAGTGCTGATGCTTGTTCGGATTCGGAAGAAGAGTTTGATGGTGATATTTTTGATGTATTTGGTAATGGTAATCTGTAGAATTGGAGAGTTTCATGATATAAGTTACTAGCTTTTTATTTCATAAAGTCAAGTGAAATTGAGGTAAATTTATCTGTTTTTCTTCTTTAGAAACTGATCTTGGAATTGCTAAGAATGTATGCTTTGGTAAATTCGGTTATAAATTTGAGTGTTCTGCACATATGACTATGGCCTGCCAGTGGCTTAGCAAAATTCAGTGGGGAAAAATCGAAAGAAAGATATACACTGCTAGTCTCTTTCTAACAAGGTCTCCCTTGTAACAAAAAGACGGAATTTCAGGGGAAGAACCTCAGTCAGACAGTTGTCTGTGTGAAGTCTCGGGGTGATCACGGTGCAGATGATGCGGTTTTATCCTCAAACCGTAAACCAATCAGCACATGCAATTTGGTCAAATTTTCAAACCGCACCACACACCTCAAAAATTGCTTAAATCGCATCACGAAAATACGGTGCGGTGTGATGCGGTTTGTGCGATTTATATATTTTAAAAATAATAATAATAATATACAAATTTAATAAAAAATTAGTTAGTACGAAGGCTAAAAGTAATGTATTTGATTAACAATAAAAACATTTCGGTAATTTGTAATATTTAATATAATATAAAATTATATTAAACAAGAAATGAACTTATTTACATAAATAAATAAATATATGACATCAGGATGCGCTGCGGTGTTGTTTGAACATAGCGGTGCTGTTTGAACCATAATGTTAAAACGTCAAATATTAAACCGCACTGCACCATGCGGTTTATCAAAAATCCACACATGCCGTTTATCAAAAATTCACAGAGCAACTGCACTAAAAAAACTGTATTTTGCGATGTGGTGTGGGCAATTTTTACGATTTGTGCGGTTCGATGATCATCCCCTGTGAAAATCCTGCAGCCTGCCTTCACAAAACTAAAACTTGAAAAGATTTCTGGTCATGATTTAGAAAATGTCAGAATGTGTTTGCAATAGTTCTGTAATTTAATGCGGTGTTAGGTCATGAAATCCACTTGCAGCCTTTGTTGTCAATTTGTCACTGTTCTATAGTTCGAATTATCAGAATACTTGACAAAGACTTCAGCAAGATCCTGGTTACCGAGCAGATGTTCCATTCCAAATTATAAGATCAAATTTCAAATTCCCAATGCAAAATCCAATTCAAATAGATAATGAACTTTTAATCTTCTTCAATACATGACTGTTATGAGGATTATGTAAACTCTGTAAAACGTACTAATGTTTAAAAAATGGATCCTATCAAAATTTTGGGATCCCAGGTAGCTCTATCAATATATCATGTCCAGGACTCACTCGTCCCATGCACTGTTTGCTCCAGGTCCTGGACCATATCCACCGCTGTTAGCTCCAGGTCCGGAACCATATCCTCCACCATAATTTTTGCTGTATCTTCCACCAGTGTTTCCTCCATAGGAATCCGAAGCACTGCCTCTACCACTATTATTGTAAGTATCCCTTCTGAAGTCATGACCCCCAAATCTCCCTCCCCCATATCGTCCACCCCCGGGTCGTCTGTTCTTACTGCCACCATAAAAAGCTCTGCTAGCATAATGAGTAAGCCAAGTAGGTACTTCCTGTTTAGCTTCTTGCATCAGATCAGACAGCGATTTTGCTAATGACATATTGCTCTCATTAAAAAAAGCTGTCGCCAATCCTGTCTTTCCAGCTCGCCCTGTCCTTCCTATCCGGTGGACATAATCGTCAATGTCTTTTGGGATATCGAAATTGACCACATGAGAAACATCTGGAATGTCAAGACCTCGTGCTGCTACATCTGTTGCTACCAAGATTGGTGTGTTCCCACTCTTAAACGATCTCAACGCATATTCTCTCTCCTGCACATACCCAACCAAAAAAATCTAGTGATGTCTGCATTTACCATTAATATTCAAGGAAAGAAAACAAGATAAATGAAACTACCACATATCCAATGCGTGAACTATTTTGCATGAATTGTGTTTATGCAAACTGCAGTAAACACGCTCTACATAATTGCTAAAACTTAGTCAGATATACTGGTGCTGAGGGCGGAGAGGAGCATGGGGGATAATAGAACATGTGGATCATGTCAACTTCCATTGAGAGAGAAAAAGTATGTCACTCCTTATATCTCTTATCCATCAATAAATATCTTTTTATGAATTAAACATTGTTCTTTAGTTATACCCTCGGCTCCCAATCCATAATTTTTTAATGTGGTAACCAGACTATCATTTCCTAAAATTTCCAAGAAACTCAGTAGTAACAAATTAAGTACAAATACTACCGAATAACAATGTCAATTTGTGAACAGTGGTATTTTGTTAGTTTCTCTTCGCTTACAACCAAGATAACTTTACAAGGGACAAAGCATGGGACATCTAACCAAAATTGTCTTCAATTATGACAATATTAAAACAAGTCGGCCAAAAAAGTATCACAAGGAAAACAGGGAGAGAATGTACTTTTAAACAACTTGATCTAGATATGATTTGCAATAAAGAACATCAACCATTATGCAGAAAGACAAGTAGGCATGAACAAACCAATATGGGGCCATCGAGTAGCAGGGGGACTATTGACACATACCATGTGACCAATCATGAAACTCGATGACACGTCACATTTAGGTAACTGTATACCTATATATACTCCTACCATAACTTGAGAGTGACCTCTCTGACATAATTAGGATTTTCTGACAACATACTTTTGATCCTCTTTCTCCATCTCCAGGCACTTCCTTTCAAATTCCTTTCTCAACTAATTTCCTTCTTTAAATATTAAACTCTGAATGTTGTAACCCGAACAACTGCAAGTGAAAGATAAATCTCGAAAGACTCATGAATTACCTGTTGAGTTCTATCTCCATGTATAGCTGTTGCAGGAAACCCGTTACGGCACAACCAGTGTTCAAGAGAATCTGCTCCCTTCTTCGTCTCCACAAACACCAATGTTAGTGGTTGCTGCAAAAGTAAATAACAGACAAATAAATTACCCATTTGACGCAAAGAACAGATCAACTCGGGCTGATATCTCTACAATAATGGTTCACGCTTACATTTCCAAAATTATTGCATCAAGTAGCAGTATAAAGTTAAATTGATAGAGCCAACTCTATACCAATTCTCAACTTATTGAACTATCTATGAGACTATGACATAAACACACCTTTCCATGAGTTCCATCATCTTTTTGTGCATGGAGGAGGTCCATGAGGTAACTTCTCTTGTCAGTCTCTTGAACAAACTCTACTCTTTGAACAATCAGATCTGTACTTGAACCAACTCTCCCAACAGTCAGGAATATGTAGTTCAAAAGAAAATCCGATGCCAATCTCTGCACGAGTGCCAAGAAATTTGAACATATTAATAAATACATACAATGAAAGAAGTCAATATCTAGGCTCTAGCATATATCTACTCCCTAGTTAGCTTTTCAGAACATTACCAGCCTAAACAACAATTCAAAGTAGTGCTTATCACAATAATAGCAACAGGGATACATAAGCAGCAATCATGATTATTGACTTGTGGTGAGGAATACAGATTTTCTACCTAAAAGTTCAGTGGTTTAACACTACAGATAATGTTGATTTTCCGATCAACATTAAAAGAATCGAGGCAGTGCCAAATATTTAAAGAAATTTGGCATAATTTAATTAATTATAGAATTTTACAATGCTATATATATTAGATAAATAAATAAATAAATATATATATATTATATATTTATATATATGATCGAATCCTTTTGTGCGTCACATGTGCGCTTGCACACACGTACAGTAGGCGCAGATTCTCATGGTTGCACAAATTATATCCTACTAGCTTAAAACCGGATTTTTTTATATATTATATTTCTTGTTATATATTTTAATTACTTCTATATTACTGCCTTTTTAGTAACTGTTTTAATTTAAATTCAATATATATAAGTCATATTAATTAGCTTCCGTAATAAAATTGGTTTTAAAAAAAAAATTATTGGTTAAAATCGTGTCTTCGTGAGATTATACTATTAATAATAGTAATAATTATAGTTTAACCAGTGGCATGTATTCTTTAGAACTAATAATATAATTTCTTAAGAAGAAGTAGTAGATCAATTAAATAAAGAGGAGAAATAAATAACCCCGAGGGAGCTCAATCTCACCCATTAACTTCCTTTAAGCAATTGACCAGCAGCAGATAAAATGATTTTAGCCATTAAATTGGCATTCAGAATTTGGTCAAGATCTGCTAATTTGACATCGACCATGCCTGAGCAAATCTTGCCACTACCTAGCAATTCTTTGGCAGAGCACAGCAGATGCTGCTTAATATATGCTTCCTATACACTGACCTCTGTAACAGTCCTACTCTCAACAAGAAAAAACAATAAGGAACCAAACCTGAGTAAACAATATCCTCTTATCAAAGCCTTCAAATGCCTTTCTTATGTTTAATGTTCAACACATACATCACCCCTCACATAGTGGTGGAAATTTATTCTAGTCCAAGTAGATTGGTAGAATTACAATATGGAAGACACGCCTTCTAATAATTTATATGCACCTTAAAAGCTTCGAAAAAATTAGAGCGTTGCAGCCAATCAAAGTTGACATACTATGAAGGGAATCAGCAAACCTGGATCTCTTTCGGGAAGGTGGCACTAAACAGCATAGTCTGTCTTTCACCGGGCGGAGGCATGCCCATTTGTTGAACAATCTTTCTAATTTGAGGTTCAAATCCCATATCCAGCATGCGATCAGCCTCATCGAGAGCTAAATATCTAATCATTTCCAATGAGACCTTTGCCCTCTCAAGCAAATCAACTAGCCTCCCTGGGGTTGCCACAAGAATATCAACTCCTCTTTCAAGTTCTCTTAACTGCAGGAAGCACATAACAAGAAAACGATAGGTTGATGATACTAAGGCTTTCAAAAAGACACGGCTCTTAAAGGGAAGTTAATTAACTGTTTAAAAGAACTACAATAATAACATAAATTCAAGTAAATAATATCTGCATTAAAATATATACTCATTGCTTGAAATTCCACTTTTCACTTTACACTCAAAAGTTTCACAATCAGTTCTGTAGGAAGCTTTCAGTTTTGTAAAAGATGTAATAATACCTTATAGTTACTTTAAGCTAAAGTTTAAACACACGATCTCAGCTCATAGTTCATGTGTGCTGTAACCGTATCATAAGATTTGATATTTACGTAAAACATTAAGAAAAATGAAATATTGCACAACCTAGTGCTCTTCTAAACCCCATCTAGGTGTCGCCTACTAGGTTCGACTGTTAAAAGATTTTTCATGTGCCTAGCACTACATCTTTATAAAATTTGGACTAGGGTTGAAAGACAGAAAAAAAAATATTGTCCTTGCATGGGTACATATTGAATTCAAATAAAATAATGATACCTGTTGATTAATAGGTGCTCCACCATAAACAACCACTACTCTAACACCTGTTTGATAAGAGAATTTCTTTGCTTCATCATTAATCTGCATGTGAAGAGGCAACAGAGTGACAGTTGTTTCTTATTAAAAAGGAGAAGTTAATATGGTCGGAAATGTAAACTGACCGATTACTTATTGTGGTTCATGTACTGACCTGAATTGCAAGCTCCCTTGTCGGGGAAAGAATGAGAGCTAGTGGAAACACTGTACGGGTCCCTCGTGGTCTCTGGGCAATATTCCCCCTCATAATTCCACTAATTATGGGGAAGCAAAAAGCAGCTGTCTTGCCAGACCCAGTTTGAGCACAAGCCATCAAATCCCGTCCTGCTAGGGAAATGGGGATTGTGTACCTCTGCACAGGAGTAGGCCTGACATATTTGCACCTTTGAATATTCAAATTCAGAGCCTGACCCAAATCAATCTCTGCAAATGTATTGACAGGAGGCGGCACATTATTCCCTTGAGTCTCTACTGGGATATCCTCGTAAGCATCAAAATTAATACCACTATTTTGATGTTCACTGAATGCCTTCTCAGCATCAACATTAACATCATCATTACCAAAAGGATTCACTTCCCTTTCTCTCCCACCCCTGTTGCCCCATCCACCCCCACCCCTGCTGCTGGTGTTGATTTGGCGGCCATAGTCAGGTCTCTGACCAACCCCACCCGCACCATAACCAACACCAGTATTACCTGATGGTGGGCCAGTGAAAGACGGAGCGGATGGCTCTGCAGCGACTGGCCTATTGCGTAGATGAGGCGGAACATAGGCGGATTTGACAGGAGCTAAAGGTACACTAGTTACATTACTATCAGAAGACCCGGAAGCTGCAGTCTCTTCAGCAACAGCATCTGCCCATGAAGATTTCATCATCGAACTTACCAACTTAAAGAAATCCCTAAATTCCTAGCTTGTCTATAATCGAGAAACTAAACCCCTGATCAATGCACAAAATAAACATAAAATACATATCAATTGTCAATGAATAGTTAACTGATAAGCATAAAATTTACAAAAGAAACACAACATCCTAAACACACGAAAATATATTCTGAAGCTTCTCATAACAAAAAGAACCAAAAAAGTGTCAGGATCCCATTTACAATAAAATCGAAAACACGAATACGAAAGTACACAGCACGATGTGAACCTACTAATCAAAGATTAGAAACAGATACATACATAAGTATAAAGAAAAAGGATATAAAGAAAGAGAAAGGGGGCAAAAAGATCTAACCTTTAGCGAGCAAAGAGTGTAAAATTAAGAATCTGAGAAGAAGCTCAACAAGCAAGAAACAAGACGAAGCTGAAGTAGTACAAGTACAAACCCTAACAACAATTACTGAGATTTCGGAACTAATAGATTTTTGTCTGCCTCGGCTCCTTGTAATAATTCTTTTTTTGCTTTTTTATTTTAATTGTAGGTAATTAATGAAAAACAATATTCAGATGTCTGACTGTCTTCTTATAACAAATTTTACATTTTTTTTTATCATACTAACCCGCAGCCGCAATAACTTGCAAATCATGTGAATCAAGATAAAGAGCATAATCATAAATTCTCCTCTAGTAGATTCGAACATATTTTAACAAAGTGAGCCAACCTTGCGGACAAATTTTACATTTTTTATATCATGACATTTTGGTTTTTTCTTGCTTTCATTTTTTATTTCTTTTTTTCACTTTCTTATTCATATATAGCTAAAAAGTTTAACAGAGATTTATATTTTTAATTAAAAAAGTTTTATAAAGTTGTGTTGTTATTTTTATTAGTTACAACATCCGGTTTGTTCAAATTATATTAACAAGTATATCACATTAAATTAAGAGTAGCGAATATAAATTTTCGTATGATTGACGTTAATTTCGATATTCAAAAAGTTTTCAACATCGATGTGTTATTTTATATATTATAATATAGAGAAAATATAATTAATTTATTCTATGTTTAATGGTATGATTTCAAAAAAAAAACATGTTGACTAATAAACATATAACCAGCTCTTTGCTCTAGAATATTAAATAATTATTATATTAATTTTGATGTATTTCTAAGATTTTTTAAAATTAAGTTAGTGATAGTTGTCATGACTCGTGACTCGTGAGATTAACAACCTAATTTTTGTGTTGTATTCACATAAAGTACTTTGACGTAACTACATTATTATCTATTTAGTGGTAAATAATTGGTTCCCTCCCTGCAAAATGTGTTTCTCATTTTGATTTTTTGTACTGTTTATGATAAGCGATTTACTACTAATTTACGTCTAATTTATAACATCAAACATAGTATTATTTTGTTGGATTCGTATTTATGAGTATTTTAATACAATAAAATTTTTATATTTAATACTAATAAGAAATTAAAGATATTAACAATCAAAAAAAATGCATTGGCAGTGTCCAGCACAAACAGAAAACATTTTTAGGTACGGAAGGAGTATAATATTAGGGGTGTTCATGGGTCGGGTTGGTCGGGTTGGAGACATTTTTATAACACGACCCAACTAAATCGGTTTGAGAATTTTGAACTCAACCCATAAAATATAAATTCGTAACCCAACCCTACCCGTCGTATATCGGTTTGGGTCGGGTCGGGTTGGTTTGAATGGGTTAAATGACTTTTTAAATATTAATATAAATGGTTGTTGCTGGTGGAATTTGAACTTGAGAACTTGGGTAGTGTATAAATAAATATAATTGTTTGCTTGTTTGTTATTGGCGGAATTCAAACTTGAGAACTTGGGTATTGTATAGATAATAATTTAAATTAATTTTTTTGAAATTCAAACCTAGAACGGCTCTGCATTATTTTAGTATTTAGATATAACGGTTCTTATTGATTGATTAAAAAGATCTAACGGTCATGATCGAGGATAACCAAACCAAGTAAAAAAAGGAGTACCAAATTATATTTCATCACGGTTATTAAAGTATACTAGTTGGTAACCCGTGCGAAACACGGTCCGAAATTAAAAACAATACCAAATTATTATTTACATAAAATTAAACCTCATAATTCATGTGAAATACAGATGAATTAGTTAATGTACACTAACAAATAAAAATTGAAGTGAAACCAAAGTTTAAAGACCATATGAGTTAATTTGTATTAGTTGAGATTTAATTACATGAAATTTCAAAATACTTACATAAAATTTTAAAATTAGTTGTATAGTTTTCTAGTAAGTACCAATTTGGTACTTTTGTGTTTAAAAAAAATATAATTTAGCTTATTAGTATAGATAGTTGATAATCCGTACGAAATATGGGCCCGAGATTAAATGTACCGAGTATTGTTAGAGAATTGAATTCATAATCCGTGTGAAACACGAATTGAAATTAATATATTAATATCAATATTAAATTGGTACTTCTAAAGAATAGTTATATGGTTAAAAGGAATTGAATCATTTATAAAATTTGCTAGTATAATTATAATTTTGTAGTATTTACTTAATATAGATACCTAACATATTAATTTTGTTTTTGTGAAACGAATTATATATTTATCTTATAAACCAAACATTTGTTATTTTAGATAATTTAATATTAATCGATATTATTTGATAATTATATTTTTAAATCTTATAATAAGCTTTTTTCAATATACTTTTTTTAAAAATACTTAATTATTGATAACAATTATTTATCAAATTAAAAGTGAATAGATGTTATTATACTCATTAAATATTACTTAATATAATCTAAATACAACTCATAAATTTCTTAATTTTAATTTTTTTTTTAACTTAAAAGTAAATAACGTTGTGATGAACAATAACAAATACAATCGTTAAATCAATAATTTTTAGTTTAAAAGTTAATAATTGTCAATAAAGTCATTTATTATTATTTATTATTTTTAAAATAATATTATTCAATTTAAAAGTAAATTGACGCTAGAATGGACACTAACTAATAGAAAATAAAATTTATAGAGAATAGAAATCAATTTGTGTTAGTAGTTAGTAGTTTTTCAAATAAAAAGTAAATATATGTTATTTTACTTAATCTAACGTAACTTAATAAATTTTTTATATAATTTATAAATTCGCTTAAAAACATTTTTTATTTTATAAAAATAAATAAAGGATTGGATGGACACTAACTAATACTCCCTCTGTTTTTTAATACAGGACGTTGACTTTGTGGCACATATATTTAAGAGGTCTGACCATATAGCTTAAATAATTTTTTTCGAAAAATTCTTTTTGTAAATAAAAGTTTTGATCTCATATTTTATTAAAAAAAGAATTTCTTAAAAATAATAATTCTAACTATGTAAAGTGAGTCAAAAATTCAAAAATCATATATTAAAAAATAGAGGGAATAGTAAAATAAAGTTTATAGTAAATAAAAGTGTGTTAAGAGAACAAAATTTATAGAGAATAGAAGTGTTCTAGTTGGTTTAGAGTGTGACCTTAGAGGATTGTCAACCCAATGTCACAAGTTCGAACCCATTTTCGGTGGATACAAGTGTGATAGTAGTCCTTCGGATTAGTTGAGATGAGCGAAAGCTGGCCCAGTAATTAACAAAAAGAATAGAGAAGAGAAATGATAAGTACCAAAAATTAGTACTTTTTGATACTTAAGTTACTATTCGTATCAGATTATAGATGGTTTGGCTTATGTAAGTTGTTTGAAATTTTGTTACCCAATTCATTTATAGTTTAGGAAGAAGTTTGTGGAGGCTGAAATGTCCAAGTTATGACAGTACTTTTGGGCTCCAGAGTGTCTAATCTATTGCAGTCTCATCATTTTGTTCTGCACTTACTCTCTTGTTGCTCTTAGCATATCCGAAACCAGAGAGTCCCACTCCAAGTTACGAGTATCATACAGCCTTCAGCGGTGTGGCCCTGGGAATTGCAAGTATAAAAATGTCACATTCTTAATATATTATGTCTGTGAGGTCTTGCCTGGCAACCATTCTAAGTAACTGCATCAGATACATTTTACAAGTCTTGAGAAATGAGGTTTTACTAAATCTGTGAAGCTACTAATTAGCAAGATTAGTTAATCTTGATTTCAGAGCCGAGTTATTAGCTCAGATAAGCCTAATCTTGATTTCAGATTATGCGTAATCAGCATGTTGTCTTGTAGAGAGTTTCTACAGATTGCTAAACTATGCAAGAAACTGCGTTTGCCAAATATCTAACAATTACTTCACTTACATAAAAGCTCAAGTTATGGAAACAAATTACATATTTATGCTTCTTCATCTGAAAGCATTCGAGCATAAAATTACCAGGAAAAGAAGAATACTAAACACAAATTTATTACAATAAGCTTAACAGACTAACACAGCATCCCTGTGTTACAGACATCAACTGAAACATACTAATATGACATAATATATATGTTTAGCTTCACATTCCTCTTCCCTTCATTACATGCCTTCGCAGTCCTGGAATATGCACGTTCGAGATGTAATCTTTCCAGTCTATGCTCCCCACATCAAACCCGAACATCCTCTTTT
Organism: Apium graveolens; assembly: GCF_009905375.1. Classification (NCBI taxonomy): domain Eukaryota; kingdom Viridiplantae; phylum Streptophyta; class Magnoliopsida; order Apiales; family Apiaceae; genus Apium; species Apium graveolens. The sequence continues at coordinate 297,325,917 of NC_133649.1, forward strand.
CTTCTTCAGACATGCAACTCATTAATCTCTCTGTGTTGCTATTATCAAACCTGTTCTTTTTAAGAAGATTGTACAAATGCACGGTCAAGAAATAAAATATTAAATGGGATTTAGTAGCTGCTGAAGTAAATGTCAGTGTAAGTTTAATCTTAAGAGGGTAACTACTAAAGCAGATTAAATGTAATTGTTCTTGAAGCATGCTTAAAGTACCTTCCGCCATAGAATGTGTATGGGGCATATATGTTTGCCAAGTACTTTGCCTGTTCAACTGATTTTCTGCAAATATATTCCAGTTTCCGTGAATATTTCCCCTTAGGATTAGGTAAGTCTGCCAATCCAGTTCTATGAATCGCGTCTCTCCACAGATGAGAAGAGAAATCTTCCATAGAATTGAAGACTTTCATGGTTGGTACACGTATTGGCCTTCCCTTGGCATCGACACACGGCGAAGAATTGAAGTGTTCATAGAGCAAATTAGCCAAATTCCTAAAAACTAATGGATTTACAACAGATGAAGCTATCTGGTATACATTGCTTTCTGATTTTCCTGCTGCCCCGTGTTTTGCAATTGCTGCCAAGGTTGCATTCACAACCATGTCTGCTGGAACCTACAAAAACTCACGATCTTGTTCTTATTTTTTTCAAAAGCATCGAGTATAATAAGTTTCGATAGAAAAATGTATCACTTACAACGTCAAGTACTCCATTGGGGTCTACTAGAAATCCAGTGAGCTGCCCTTTCCCGTAGTACAAAACAATTGGATCCATCATCCTGAGTTAAGAAATAAAAGAAGAGAGATCAGAGAGTTTAAATCGACACGTGCTTTAGTCCTTAAAAGCTGGTGATCAGTTTAGAAAACAAATCAGACCTATTTCCTTCCATCCAACCAGGAAATGGTTCTTTGTACGTACTCTCAATGACGCTAGGTCGAATTATGACAACAGGTATATCTCCTCTCAGATTATCAATCAACATTTCCCCCATAGCCTTGGTAAATACATAGGTATCTTGCCACCCATACTTCTTTGCTCTAAAAAATCGATAATTTAGACAGCAAACGTAATTAGAATGATGCACTTTTATAGTTAAACTTTAAAAAGTTTGTCTGCAAAATCGTCACCTCTCTGATCCCAGTTCTTTCATGTTTTGAGACAATGCATTTCCTTCTAAACCCTGTTTCCGGTCTAAAACTAACTTTAGCTCATCTTGAACACTCAGCATGGGGAAACTGGATGTTTCTGTTGTGCCAAATGTGAGACTCTCTCTTGCTATGCTATCACCGACACAGAATGGCTTTTCCATGACTCTTCCTTGTCTCTGTCCATTAACATAAGCTGCATGCAACATATTAAAACCATCTATATTGTATATCTGTCTACAAATCTATACTTTACTTACTTGCAGATAAGAATTAACATTGTGTTTTAATTATATAGTTGGGATGTGGCTTTACCTGTAGAGATTTGCAGGAAGAGTTTAAGCTTCTTGCACTTCTTAGCAAAAGTCATAACACGGCTAGGTCCACCAGTGTTGATGTCAAGAGAAACATCATATCTGTAATTCCATTACAACATTGAAATTTATTTACCTAATATATAGGCTTCACTATATCATATTTAGAAGTATACAAACCTTTCATCAAAAGTGGTATTAGCTGCAGAGTTTACAATTATGTTAACGTCATGCATAATAGCGGCTGCAATATCATCATCTAAACCTAAATTAGAATCACAAACATTCCCAACAACAGGAACCAGCTTGCTCAACATGAAAGCTTGGTAGGATTTTCCATGTTTTTGTTGGAGGCACTTGAAAAGCTCAGTATTAATAATCTGCAATACAACTCGAATTAGAACTGAAAATAAGAAATTACCTTTTAAATATAAATTGACTTTAAAATAGGCTCACTTCATTTTTCATTCTTTCATTTGCTGCTTCCTTATTCTTTGCCTTGATCAAGAGATAAATTTTACCCACATCAGGCACTGTTCGCAGTATCTTTTCTATAAGAACTGTAAAATCCATGACCAGACACAAATATGAAAAATGAAATTCAGCAAAACAGTGTTGCATATGTTGTAAAATAATGAAGCATATAGTTGCTTGGAGAATGCACCTTTAGCCAAGAATCCAGTTGCACCAGTTATTAGAAAACCTTTTCCTCGGAGATACTTGACAATGCCAATACCCTTCTCATGCACATCCATAGGAGTTCCATTATAAGACAACAAGTCGTTGTTTACAATGTCAGTCTGCCTATTACCATTTGGATTCAACACCAAGCTCCCTGCTGCATCCAAGAGAGAGGAACCAGTATCCGGGCTTATTATAGTTGATCTTTCTGTTAAAACAGATGACACCTTACTTGTCTTGACAACATTTTTACCACTTTGACAATATATCATGCCATTTCTCTTGGTTAAAAGGCACCGGCTTTGCATTTGCGACAATCTTGAAGGCTTTTTAGGTGCAATGGGGATGGAAGATAGGGATAAAGATTCCATCATTCCAACAAAAGTGGGGAAAAAAGATTTAGAAGAGAAGTAGAGACAAACTAAAGTTTTACAGGTTGATTATGGTTGGTTAAAGGTAGGAAGATGGTAAGTTTATCTATTCATCACCAATTAAGAAGATAAAAAAAACATTAAGGAAAACAAGTAAACAAACAAGAATCTACAAGTTGAGTTTGGTTGAATATTTTGGTTTGTTATCTTTAAAGTTTAAAGAAAGTTTAGAATGAGAAGAGAAAGATGGTTTGGTATGAGGTTTTATAGGGAGATGAGAATTAGGAGGAATATGCAATAAGGCTCTCTTTTTGCCATCCTTCTCACACTTCTCATCAATGTCTAATTTGGCGGGAACCCTGTTTTTTATTCTTGTTTGATTACTCAACTTGTATTCATGGACTGTTCAAGAAATTTAATCAGAAGAAAGGGCGTGAGATTCAGACCTGTAATTTGTTTCAGTTTTTGAGTTTTTATCGAAAAATCAAATGCTTTTAGTAATATGCATTGTGTTCAAGACTCAGAACGTGTGACATTTGATTATCGTGTTTCTTAAATTTTATTTTGAGCTCGACTGTAGTCTATATGCAGAGTAACAAAAAACGTAATAATGTTTAAGTAGTCTAACGTCAGGCAATGACGATTAAGTCTTGGTATAGCAAAATAATAGAGGGGTGAAGAACACTGCAGGGATTAAGCTGTAAGAAGGCTTCTGCATTATTCAACCAAACAGTAATGCTAGTAATGTCAAATTTAAGCCGATTTACAAAACCCCAAAAAACAAGAGAGCTGCCAACTAACATAAGGTTGGTCGAATAGCCACTTTGCTTTAATATTTTCCATTAAATGATGTTTATGTACATGTAAATGTATAGTACTATGAACTATTTCAGATTTTAAATTACTATTAGCTGACATTGAAATTATGATTCTTGACTGGTTGCAACTTAAACTTACAGGCAAGTATCGACAAACAACGAAAACAATATCATTACTACGCCCCTTCTGCATTCACTATTGATCAGTCTTGAGCCTAATAATAATGCAAGATAGATTATATCAGTCATTGATCTTAGCCAAAGTATAATTAAGGAGATATGAGATGGCTCAAAAAATACCTATTTTTGAAGAATGGACCTACTTAAACACAAGGGAGAACAAATCATGGAGTACCGACTTAAGGCCTAATCAAACAGGCTAATGTGGATACTGTGATTAGGCCTAATCAAACAGGCTAATGTGGATACTGTGATGATGCATATGCATAGCATGTAAACATTTATTAATAAAAGACAGGTCTGTTCAATGCACAATCTTGATTTCAGCTGGGACAAATTGAAAGTGTGACAGTTAAATTCTTAAATATGTAAACATATTTCCTATTAAATTCACTGAAAAAAAGGAGATGTTGATTTGTGATGGTTTGTGATTTGTCCATGGATCAAGCGAACAGTTAAAACATGTCAGGTGTGTTCTGAAAGTTATTTTGGAAGTTCTATTTATATACTCTTGTATAATTATTTTTGATAATTTAATATTATATTTACTTAAATATTGTAGTTAGTTAAAACTAATACAATGTCTATGAATACAATGTATATGAACAAAATTATTTTTCAAATTAGAATTAAATAGATAATATTTTACTTAATTTAATGTTAATTAATAAAATATGAATACAAACTCATTAATTTGTTGTAATTAAAAAATATTTTTAAACTTAAAAGTAAATAGACATAAACATTATTGTCAAATGAAACAAATACGATGTTTATGAATAAAAAATATTTGATAAAAAATATTTTTGAAATTAAAATTAAATAGATAATATTGTACTTAATTAATATTAATTAATAAAATATGAATACAAGCTCATTAATTCATTGTTGTTAAAAATATTGTTTAACTAAAAAAAAATAAACGCTCGAATAACTCCTAACAAATACAATAGCTAACCAATGATTTTCGATTCAAAATTAAATTAAATAAAGTTATAAAATTATTTATTATTACTTAATTATTGTTAAAAATATATGTGTCAATATAAAAGTAAATCGACACTTCAATAATAGCTAATATAATTCATGTTAGTAGTTAGGGATTTAATAATATAAAATTTTAAAAATAATTATATAACTATTGGATGAGTATCAAAATTGATATTTGATATTTTTGTGTTTCAACAAAACATATTTGGCTTATTAATAAAAAATATAGATTTAAAATTACCATTAACCCAAAATTACATATAATGAGTGTAATATGAAGTTTAAGTTGATAAAATCATCTAAGAATATTGTATTTAGCTAAATATTCCCATGAGCAAATATACAAAAGTGTTATAAAGATGGATATGTAATTTATATAGGATAAATAAAATACTACCTCCTTCCCATCAGATTGTATAGGTTTACTATTTACAGGCTTTTATAAAGTCATAATTTTTTTTTAACTTTTTTTTGAATAAAAATTTAAACATAAAACTTATATTCAGTAAAAAAAAGTTTAAAAATATTGTGGAATTATGTTTTAAACAAGTATCGAAAAATATTAAAAAACTTGCCGAAAAATAATGTATAGAATTACAGAGGGAGTACTGTCAGAAGGAGGGAACATCACCTGGTTTGGAATAATGCAGAGAGTGGGTGGCTCAGCAGCTGCGGCTTCTCTGGTTTGCTTTGATCAAACGCGTTGTTGAACACACACATCAAAGCATTACATTGTCTACTTCCGTTTTGATTCTGCTGCTTTCCACATATCCCATCCTACTCTATGTTCGTGACAAAATGTCAAAGGCAGCTACTAAAATACACTTGCCGTACAAACACCAAAATAATAGTAAAATTAATTAACTCGTACGAAGAACCGAAAGCATCCACCGCTCGTGGGGTGGGGGATGTTAAAAATGTGGTACGGATCCAGTACATGAGCTGTCGGATAGGATAGGATCTGACTGAGTTTGTTTGCCATGTCGGTGTTTGATACTGAGTGAAATGAAAATAAGTGAATGGTAAGTAAATTAGTTTCACTTGCACTCATAATTGTGCTACCTAGTTTTTAAAATGAGCGAAAACAAGTTATAATGAATGCAAATTTAACAAAATTTCGCTCCAAAACTTTCATTCCAAAAATGGGTTAAATGTATTTTACCACCGCTGCTTAAGAGTAGATAGAAGTGCTGAAAAAACAGCTCATTCTTTTTGGAACACGAGGATTGATTTATTTATGTCAAGAATGACAGTAGTATACTAGGAGTACATGATTATGGAAGTGATTTAGATGGAAACTTCCTCACTTCTTTGACAAATCTCGACTACTACACTTATAAATGTGTGTGTAGTATTTGATAGGCAATGGCATTGTGAAGAAAGAAGGAGAGCCCCTCTCTGTCTACAAACTTGTTGGTTGGCCTCTAAACACCTCTTGAAATCACACCACTTTATCCGCTCTCTCTCAGTTTTGTGCCTAACAATCACATCACACGTATTTTCCCTTTTTACTCTCTCTCTCTCTCTCTCCCTCTCTCTCTCCCTCTCTCTCTCCCTCTCTCTCTCTCTCTCTCTCTCTCTCTCTCTCCCTCTCCCTCTCCCTCTCCCTCTCCCTCTCCCTCTCTCATTCCATTTTCCCCCTATTTTCACTCTCCTCTATTTTCCACTCTCCTTGTGAAGCTCCTACAATAAGGTACCATCACTCCTTGTCTCATGCTACTATGATTTGTTCAAATATTGTTTTATAGAAAATATATATTGATTTTTCTTCAATTTTATGCATAATGGTGCTATTTTTTGCTTATTAAGAAATGGGGTTGCTCATTTCTTGAATTTGGAGTTCTTTATGTTGTACAATGTTTATGATTTGAGCTGTTTGGTTCGAAGATTTAACCTACATTGTTCATTTATGTAATTAAGGTATCATCTTTGTCTCTGTTGTTGAAACAGATGATTTCAAACCAGGCATCTATTATGTTTAATCAAGAAACCTCCCTAGTTGCTTATGTTACTTTTATTTTCTATGTCTAATTGTGGCATTGTATACAATGTTGATTCAGATATTGGCAATAAATTTCGACTTTCCTAATGTTACATTGTTCTGGTAATAGGCGATTGCTGCCATTGTATTTAATCTGGTTTCATCTTACACGAAAAACATGTAATAATAGGAACAAGGCTAAAAAATTATGGTTTTCTGTAGAACCATTCAACTTCTCTGTTCATACACCGTGCAATTGTATTTTTAAAAGTATAGCAGGTTATGTATTTTTAAAACAAGGGATTAAATTGTTTAGTTTTGCTCCAATTGTCAGGTACAGTAATCACATTGATCTTGGATATTCTGGTTTTAGAGTGTACAGGCTTATTATTTCATGACCATCACGGAATCGTTTTTAGCTAGATCACTAAGCTTTGAGCGTGATGGCGTAAAGACTGCACTGCAATCTATTAGTTTTAAAGGTTTGGATTCTGAGACTGGCATTATGAAATCAGTTGATCCCCAAAAGATAGCACTTAAAAGAACTGTTAGCTTTAAAGGAGTGGATCTGGATATCGCGATAGCTAGCAGAAGTCCTCCAGCGCATGCTGAAGACAATGTAGCTCTTGAGAAAGTTGGCAGGAGAGCCGTACAAATTTGTGATGATCTGCCAAGTATGAACATGGCGGATAATGACCTTAAACTACCGCCTAGGTTAATTGACCCAGAATATCTGGCAGCACTGAGGTTACAGAAAACATATAAAAGCTTCCGAATCAGAAGACAACTTGCAGATTGTGCAGTTCTTGCCGAACAGAGATGGTTGGTCTAGTTAACTTATTTCTATTGTTTTTTGAAAGATCTACAAGTTACTCGTATAATTAGCTATTTTTACACTCAATTCGTATACCATCTAGTCAGAACTCGTACTTGAGGTAGTTCTGACTAGTGGTATAGACTATCAGTTTATTGGATACTATATGCTCACGAAGGAAAGGAGCAAGGTGTTCTAATACTGTAATCCTTTCTCATTCTTCACATGTCTATGTTTTGAGCTTGAACATGCTAAATGCTAATGTGGTTTTCAGGTGGAAGTTATTGGATTTTGCTCAACTAGAGCGCACTTCTGTATCATTCTTTGAGGTTGAGAAACCAGAAACTGCTGTTTCACGTTGGTCCCGAGCAAGTACCAGAGTAGCTAAGGTAGGTTCTGAGTCCTAAAGGCATACTATTTTATGGTCTGTTCTTCTAGTTATAAACTTTTGCCTCCCTCTTGATTGGCAGGTGGGGAAAGGTTTGTCACAGGATGAGAAGGCACGCAAACTTGCCTTGCAGCATTGGCTAGAAGCAGTAAGTCCTCATTTCAAGGATATTGCTTTCGCATTACTGCTGCACAGATCTATATTTTCTATTACCATTAGTTATAGGTGTGGACACTTGCTGATACTCTATTATGTTATGTAGATTGATCCCCGACATCGCTATGGACATAATCTTCATTTCTACTATGTCAGTTGGCTGCATTGTGCGAGCAAACAACCCTTTTTCTATTGGTAACATTTACTTGACTAAAGAACAAAGAAAAGACCTTTACCTGCTCCCTGAGAACAATCACTTCAAGTGCTCTTAATCGTTACCGCTTAATTTTCAGGCTTGATGTAGGAGAAGGAAGAGAGGTGAACCATGAAAGATGCTCTAGATCAAAGCTGCTGCAACAATGTATAAAGTATCTTGGTCCGGTGAGCATCACATTTTATTTCAGCTCAATGTACAAGTCTTGGACAAGACCAAAATTACATTAATAACAACCCACAACCTTGTAGAACCTAAAACTGTTCTGATATCTGTGAAGTATGTAGTGTTATAAACCTAATAAAGCCAACTTCGTTTACAGACAGAAAGGAAGCATTATGAAGTTGAAGTGGTAAATGGACGTTTCATCTATAAACAGAGCGGAAAGGTTATACATACCACTGAAGGACCTGCAGATGTTAAGTGGATATTTGTTCTCAGCGCTTCTAAGACCTTGTATGTTGGAACGAAGAAGAAAGGCAAATTTCAACATTCAAGCTTCTTGGCTGGTGGTGCAACACTATCTGCTGGGAGATTGGTGGTGGAAAACGGTGTTCTAAAGGTACTGATCTAAGGCTTGCTCTCTTTATAACGTCTCCATAGAATGTATTTGACATGATGGTTTGGTTACTAATTCATAGTTTGCTATCAACAGGCGGTTTGGCCTCACAGTGGACATTACCTCCCAACAGAAGAAAATTTCCAGGCACTTATGTTATTCCTCTTGGAAAACGATGTAGATCTTGATACAGTCCAGGTACAATAACAATGCTCCGGTATATATTTTTATATGTTCCGGTACTTGTGGAGGAACAAAACTATTTGGGGCCACAGGTTGATCAACTCCTTGTTTTTACTTGTGATTCTGCAGAAAAACTGCAGTGACGATGATGAAGGCCCTCCTCGGAAGGAAACTGGTTTGCATAGCAGCAAATCGGAATCAGATCTTCGTCAAATGAGAGAAGAAGAGGATAACAACACGAGTTCTACTTTGGCAAGGCGCTCACGAGGAATCTCATTAACATTAACGACCCTTGAAATACCCAAAAAGGAGAGACTGATCGAGGTGTTTAAGAAGGAAGGACAACAGCAAAGAGCTCGATATTGCCCTCACCCTGTAGACTGTTCGTCGGACGAGGATGACAATGAAGCAACAGAGGAAACTGATGATGAGTTTACAGTTTCTAAGCGTAATCTATTTGATGAAGACGAAGAGGTAGAGGAATATGAAGAACCCGTTCCCAGAGAGAAGATCATGGAAAGAATAGCTTCCCACAAAGGAATGATGTCTTACCAGTTTGCACAACAGGTATCATGCAGATGGACAACAGGAGCTGGTCCTCGGATTGGATGCATGAGGGACTATCCTTCAGAACTTCAATTCAGAGTTCTGGAGGATGTGAGCTTATCTCCAAGAGCCAGTCATTACTCTCCACGAAAATCGCCTTATAGTGCCAGGCTTCCGACTCCGACCAACACCCGGGGAGAAACAACTCCAGGCAAAAGTCATCTTGCTTCAGAGTGAGTCTCCCGAAGAACACCTTATCTTTGAAGCAACTATTCCTTCAAACAGGAAGTGTACTTCTTAGACAGAATAGAGCTTTATGCTAAAATCTACGAGTGAGACAGAATGGAACTTCTTTATAGCTTATCGCTTTACGTGTTCTGAGCATAGAGAGACAGAAACAAGGCAGTTTGATTTTTTTGGCATAGAAGGTTTTGTTATTCTGAACATTTGAATGTCCACACTTTGTCTAATTTATAAACTCCATTTACCATCAATTATAAGCATGCAGTAATCAGAAACTACATATTTTTACATTTAAAATACGAGGAAAAAAAATTTCAAGACTAGAACTGATACTCTTAGGCCATATAATGCCAACCAGCAGATCTATCTACTTAATATTTCTGAGACAGGTATATAAAGTAAAACTAGAACCTTGTATTGACTGGAGCACCTCTTAATTACATGATTTTAGGGTTTAGCTAATAATTTCAGAATGGGAAAAAAATATATATATATAAAGGGCGATACTTCAAATTACCACAACTACATCATTTACTCTTCTTTCTGCCTCCTTGCCGCTTTTGTCAAAAAAAATAGTAAAATGCTGTATTCTCTATAATCTCGAGCAGGTTTACCAATATGGGACCTTTCAGCTTAGTCATTTAGACTCCTAGAACCCATATTTTCAGGTCAGAATGACTCCCATCCCATGTAATACTGGTGGAAGTTCTTGTACATGATTTATTATTACTCATTAGATTAGAGGAAATATGATGTACTCAATGTAGAAGAGATTCCATATAAACCGATAGAACCCCGCGATTGCCTCCTGATAATTTGGAGACAACAAATAAAGAGTTAATATTACAAGCACTTAATTTGTTTTAAAATTAACTACTAGCTCATTCCTATATATCCTTGCAATCTACGTTGATATATTACCTTACTATAGTTTGCTTGTTCCAGTAACCATGCCTGTATCAAATAATACCATTTCATTCAATCAAATATTAAAAAATACGACCAAAGAAGCATTAAGGATTGGATTGTACTCAACATCAAATAATACCAAAGTCAAAATCAGAAAATTGAAGAGAAAGAGATTATTTATCCGGTTGCAAACATCAACGTGTGAATTTAAATATTGAGAGTGCATAATGACAATCTCAAGTTTCTATATACCCTATAAAGTCAAATTACATGAAAGAAAATTGCAGGACTAAAGAGAGAATCTATTAGCACACAGCCAAGAAGGAATGTTTATGTTGAATGCACATACAGTAACAACAATAATTAAAGTAATACTCGAGTTCCAGCTTAAAAGACCAAAGACAAAAACTTTGCAACAACAATTAGCAGTTTGACAAACAAGTGCAATAGATAAGAAATGTTATAGATACCGCCGTAACTTATATAACTACTCATATTCTGGTAGTTACTGAGCCACTTTGCGATATTACGTCACTCATTTATTGTCATAAAATTCCTCTATTAACATACCCATCAAATCCAAAAAGAATGCCTTATATTCAACAAGCACATATATGAAGTATAAACTGAAGCGAACATACGATTGACAAGGAAAAACTTACATAGGAGCAATACCACACACTGACAAAGAATAAATGGTCAAAGGATTTGCGAAAAATGGTATCATGTCATAAGTAAAAGCCTAAAACACGCACACACACACACATATTAATGAACCTGGAAAATTAAACTAGATCCCAATATGGTATGTGCTGGTATCATTAAGCTGCCCCTGAATGCCTGAAAAATGTGTTAATCAAAGGTTTAATCTCTCTGTAGACTGTCAGGGTAAATTGACATACAGTTGCAGAAAAGCAGATACACATGTTCTGTTGTTATTGATGAGAAGGTAATTGAGCAAAATTCTCAGGAGAACTATTAATAATTAAGCTGCATTTCAAGTGTATCCACCTGAGGCATATAGACTGCTGCTAATACAGAACCAATGTAATTTATAAGCAGAAGCCCGGTACCAAGGAAGGCAATGTTTCTGACACCAAGCTTTGTAGCTAAAGTAGATATTTGGAACCTGAAATTTCATTTTTAGAAAGGAAATTGTGAGCACTAACAGTGACATTGTGTTCTATATATTCTAAACTTAGACTACAACTATCTGGTGCTTCTGGAAAACAGTATTTTCATCAGGACATCTAACTATGGGCTGCATATATGATTGTAACAACTTTATAATTCAGGTTTCATGAAAGAAAGAGGGGTATAGACAAATGAGTTATAGAGCTACAGTTTCCCATGCAGAAGCTACTAAAGTCAAGTAAATGAAAAGGAATATAGCAAAATATTGGACTTGCAACTTACTTGCGGTCCCCCTCTACATCTGAAAGATCTTTTGTAATGGCGATAACTAATGCAAATAACGTGACAAAAGTTGTGATGAAAGCCACGGCGGAACTGCAGGAAGATAATAAGGAATCAGAAATTTTAAAATAATAAAAGGATGGGAAGATAATTAAATCAAGCATAGCTCAATCCTGAAACCTCGTGCTAATTCAATTTTCAGTTTGCACGATGACATACACAAGAAGCAACTTTAACACTGTTTTAGTTAAACAGATTAACTGTCTTCTTATTGAATGTACAATCATGTATTTGAAATTTGCGTATTAGACTACTAGTATTTTGGACCCGATAGAGGCCTTTCAATTGACATGCAACATCAATGCCTTGTAGACGGATATTTCCTTTGCAATGCTCTTTCCCAAAGACACAGCCAATATTTGATGATAACTCACCTCCACACAAATGGGAGTCCGAGCGCAGATCTTGTAGCATAATAAACACCAAAATTGAGAAGAAAACCTCGCACCTGCAAAATATATATACATATATAATCTTAGAAATTGTTGTTGGGCTGGCTATGCTATCTTCATATGTTAAGTTTGTGAAGTCTATGCTAAGAAAGGTTTAGTTATATTATCAATATCGTATATGCGCCGTGCAAATATTACTATCATATTCTTTAACCAAACATAGACGTGTAGGGGATAGAAACATACTGTGGCAATTATAAGAAATGCTATGATAGGAAATCTCTTCATTCGGAGAGGGGGAACCGAATAGATTGTTCCCAAAAATAGACCGATACTGTAGAGAGTTGTAATAAATGGACCAAAGTTCAATCCAACAGTCACGAGGCCAGCAACTGCAAAAAATAGCACTAAAATCCATGCATGTTGAACAGAAAGATCTCCCGCGGCAATAGGCAAAAAGGGTTTGTTTATTCTGCAACCAAGAACAACAGAAGAATTATTTTTAACCCATCATCAAAAAATTTAATGGCATAGATGCCTATTGTTGGGTGGAGTGCACAATTTAATATGGATAATACTTAAACAAATTAGTAAACACTTTTTAGTCTAAAGATGGTAAGATATCATGCATATCCACATAGAGATTTATTCCTCCTAGGCTCCATCACTCATCTGTGGTGAAAACTCGAACCCTGGACTTTATGAAGCTATATCTTGATTCATTCAGGTTTACTACTTGATAAGTCCTTCCATTCACAAACTGTCGTACTGGATTTCCTGAACCTAGGGAACCTTGAAACCACTTTCAAAAATTAACAAATATTTTGTTATGTCACATTGCTCTGAAATATAGAGATTGGAGAAATAAAATTGAACAAAAAATGCTACTGGAACCAAATGCGATTTGTTAAGCCCAACTGCAGATTAATGTTTCTATTCTACCTACATAGAGACAACTGATAACACATTTTTGTTGCTATACTTGAGGGACAAAAATATATTAAAGGCAAGTCGATAGCGTGTTTGTATATGTTTTGCTTACTTGTCAATCCCGATATCATAGATCTGATTAATTCCAACAATATAGCCATTTCCGCATATCAGAGCAAGAAGCCCAGAAACCGCCTTCAATAATAATGACCACCTTATCAGATTTGGGTTTTCTATCAAAGCTCTTGTAACCAAAGAACTGTCAACATTACAGATAATAAAACAATGTAAATGTAACTGATACATGATCCTAAACAAAATTTGTACATTAAAAAATGTTGTTAAACACGAATGTTTTTTACATTGATCCTAAAGCTGTTCCACGTATTGTGTGGGGCCTTAGAAATCTCCAAAATGCATCCGCAAACTCTGAAATTTTGTTCGACGCAGGACCAGAGCTAGCAGCACCAACTTGAGTGCAGGCCTGGATATATTCACTTTAATGTAAAACATATAAACTGAGTACTTATAGTTTAACATACCACATGTTATAAATAAGATAAATGAGTGTTCAATTTATATGAGATGAAGATTATTCAAAGTTAGTCGTATAGTATAGAATTAGACTAATCACATTGTCTATCCAAGCTAGGTAGAATATATAATACATTAGGCCATCCAATAAATTATGACAAGCATGTATTAAATGTACAAAAAAGGAGCATAAATTGAGCATCTCCACCAATGTTGAGTAGCAAGACCTCATAACATGACATAAACTATGGCCTCAAAGCACTAGCAGGTTCCGAAAACAAATTAACATATTCGATTAACTAACACTTATATGCATATACCCAAAAAAACAATCTCCACGCTTGCAGGCATAAGTGTAAAAATAACAAAATGTGAATATAAATAAGCAAGGGTTCACAGCAGGCTAAAAAAGTACAATTGTTTGGTCCAGCATTTCAACATTAATTTCAAGAATTAAAACAAACCCAGATGAAATTAAAAGGGTAATAGCATACCCTGATGAAAAGAGTCTTGTTTTGTCTTTTAAACGCAGTTGTTGAGCAGCTCTTAAAAAACTGAATTGAAGATGAGTTGGTGGAAGATTTGAAGAGCAAACTGTTGGGCTTAATAGTGGGGTGGTGTTTATATAAGAAATGAGTCCGAGACGAAGATGAAAGTGGAGATGATAAATGAGTTTGGACAGAGAGCTCCATCTTCAACCAACAAACAGGACAGTCCTTCAACTTCAGTGGTGCTCTTCACTCGCACAATCTGCTTTTGGTTTTTTGCTAAAATGATCCCTCTACTTTATTTCCTTTATATTTCACGAAAAAATAATTTTTTTATCACTCAACTATTTATTTTTTTAGAAATCTACCACTCAACTTACATTTTTATTTTTTTATCACTAACGTTACTTTTGTATTGAATTCTACCTCATTCTGTTAAGGTTGACTTCTTTCCGTTAAAACAACCGGAAAAATGAAAAAAATAAATGTCGGAATCTGGGCAGTATAGAAACCGGCACCGTTCCGGCGACCAATACACTCCAACAAATCGGCTATTTTATATAATTTTTCAGTCCAAATCACTTTATACAAACTCAACAATTCATATCTAGTAACAACAATCACAACCAAAGTGTTTCTCGATGATTCTGTCGGTTCTAACAAAAAATTCCGGCGAGTTTAAAATCCGGTAATAGTAAAATTGATTCAAAACTCAATAAAACTTAATATATATGAACCAATACACTCCTACAAGACTTTACACCAACTTATACTAACAAATAATCACTTAATCAGTCAAAAAATTGAAGAAGACAAGTGTCGTCTACTTTTTCGACGAACACAAAATTATAACCCAAAAATCACAATATAAGCACATGCAAATTCAAAATCGAACAATATATACATTCATAACTTTAAAATTAGTGAACGATTAACCAAAATAAAATACTAAAATTAGCGTTTTTTAGATAGAGTTAACGAAATGGTTTAAAATGAAAAGGAAATGTAACGTTAGTGAGAAAAAAATAAAGATGTAAGTTGGGTGGTAGGTTTCTAAAGAACTAAATAGTTGAGGGATAAAAAATTGATTTTCCCTATATTTTATCACCCCTAAGGGTAGGGTTGTATACATGTGTCCCGATCATGCCGCTCCAAACCGACCATATTTTGGCTGATTCAAATCATTTTTTTTCAATTCGATGCATATTTGGGTTGAGAAAATGTTAACCCGATTTAATTAAGTTGAAGACATGTTCAATATTTATATATTGATCCAACTCAACCCGACTAAAAAATATACATGTTAATCTGTTAATACTATGGATATGTTTAGGTCCACTAGAGAGGCCCATTTTTCGGCAGGTGATATAGGTCGAAAATAAACTCTAAAGACATAATAAATGTTGCATTAGTTAACTTAAATTTTATGTCCAAATCTCAATACAACCATGTCGTTCCAGGCCTTTCACGGGCTAAAAACGACCTAGCTCCACAATGTCCACGAACGAGGTTGTTCGTGGCCAACTCATTCCGACTAAAAAATATAAATGTAAATATGTTAATACTATGAATATGTTTAGGTCTACTAGAGAGGACCATTTATCAGTAGGTGATATGGGTCGAAAATAAACCCTATAGACATAATAATTTTGCATTAATTATACTTGAATTTTATGTCAAAATCTAAATACAAACCATGTCGTTCGAGGCCTGTCACGATTTAAAAATGGCATAGGCCCACAACGTCCACGAAGGAGGTTGTTCGTGGTCAAGGCCCAATACGGCTAGAGAGTAGAGACATGACGTCCAACATGAGAACTAACTCTTACAAGGAAGGATCCAGAATTCGTTGTCTTACAAGAGTCCTAATTGCATCATAAGTTGAAAACTTGTCCACCAAATCTCCCAACTAAGTCTAATTATAGACTCAACAACTATCTTTGACCCATAAGCCCAAGTTTTTTGTACAAGCCAACTGCAAATACCCTACTCAAAATATCAATCACATCTAGCCAACCCACCTTGAAGAAAATCACAAACCTACCCTCATTCAAGCCACCAATCAAAATTCATTTCAAATATGTTGGAAGAAAACCAAAATCATTGCAAGTTACTGAGAGGGCTATCTAGAACTGTTTTGATCAAACTGATTTTCTGCCACTAAATTGGTGCATCACAGATGATGACTACTTTATATAATTAGTTGAAGAAATAGTCAAAGTCTGGGTTGTATCTTATATAGAAATTAGAATATATTATCAGGATGGTACCTTCACTCTACTTGGTAGTAACTTAATGGATATACTTTCAACCACATAATTGAAAAGAGTGATTAGCTTGATTAAGGGTAATGACACAATTTCAAGGGCTTGGAAGGGTGTGTTGTGTGTATGGGTGAGAGAAAAGGATGAAAGAAATACAAAAGTAAGGGATGAAAAGGAAGAAAAAGATAGAAAGTATGTAGAAAAAATTGCAAGACTTGAACAAAGATCAAACGAGTTCAAGGCAAAGGGGATGAGCAGAATTTCCAAGGATGGACACTTTCTGAACATAAAGGTTGGCAGATTCTCAAGATTCAAAGTTGGTTACTAGAATGGTTATTCATTGGATGAGTGGCTCAAGATTATGGAAGCTCTAAGAGGAACTAAAATCATAGAGGAACTTTAAGTGCTTGTAAATCTTAAGGACCTTATTAGAAAGAAGTCAGACTATGAGGATTTCATGTAATGAATGTACTTATCAAACTCATGCAATCACTCAATGCATAAAAGTTGTACTTGTATTTTTGTCAATTTTTTTTGTAACCTTTACTGTCTTATTGTAATTTGGGGTTAGCCTTGTTACCAGGCATGAATTTGTGATAATCAATCTTCTCACAAATTGGGGGAGATTGTTGTGCAAGACATACATGTACTATAACAAGACTAAGTCATATTGACAACCCTAAGATTTAGTTGTATGATAGTCTAAATATGTATTTTGTATTGTTTTACTTGAGTTTGTAAAATGGTTAAAAGATCAGACTGGAGTATTTTCTTGTAAACAATCAATGCCTAAGGAATAAACCTTGGAAGAAGATCAAGACAGATCATGCCTCAGAGAAATGATACAGAAGCTTGGAGTTGAATAAATCTGTTTTATGGAAAATATGCTAAGTCAAGATATCGACAAGTCATATATCAAGTCATCTAGAGAAGTTATTCGAGAAGTCCATAATAACTTATCGAGAAGTCATTAATGGTTTTTCAAGAAGTCTAGGAGATATCGACAAGGCAAATGAAGACATGAAGATTGGAGATATCGACAAGTTATTTCTACATATCGAGAATTAGAAGATATCGACAAGTCAAAACGAAGACACGAAGATTAGAGATATCGCCAAGTCAATTTATCACATAGAGATCTCAGAGATATCGACAAGTCAAAATGTATATAGAGATCTCTGAGATATCGACAAGTTAGTTCCACATGTAGAGATCTCAAACATATCGACAAGTCAATACAAGTGTAAGTATTCAGAGACCTCGACAAGTCAAGCATTGCTATAGAGAACTCAAAGATCTCGATAAGTCATTATACTTATCGAGATGTCACATCTCTATAGATCAAACTGGAGATCTCGATATGCTTTTCAAATATAAAATGCAGACAAGTTAAATATTCAAGATTATCAATCAACAAACGATCTAATCACTTAGATTGAAAAGTCTACAAAAGCAGCTTGAGTGCAAAATCAAAGACCAAAATTAACTGACAAAGGAAGGTCTCAGACTTACATGACTTGCAAAGATTCACTAAGACATAAATGGAAAGCTTTGGAGATAACTTAAAGTAAGGTTTAGTACATCTTATCGCATGCTGTGTAAACCTGTGTTTACTAATCTATAAAGTAAATATTGGTCCTTTGTTTTTAGATGTAACAAACAGATCTAGTTTTTCTTGTAACTCTCTCGAGATAGAAGCTGAGTTCTTTACTTACAAAGAACCCAGAAATTTGTATCAAAATATACTTAATTTTAATACAAATTTAAGTGAGTTTTGAAAATATTGTGTTTAATGTGCGTGCTTTGTTTATTCAGTTAAACACAATATCTCTACAAATTAGACAACCTTGTTCACCATTATAAATAGTTTTAAAAGGCCTAAAAATCAAGAAAACACATTCACCCCCTCTGTGTTGTATTCATTACCCAACAGCCAAGATAACCACCAAACAGATTTCCCAATTCTCTTGGAAAAATGTGATATGCCGATTTGGACCCCACACATCCTTGTCACTAATAATGGGCGACAATATAATAATGAAAAATTCAAGGCATATTGTAATGATAACAACATAGAACTTCACTTCACCTCGGTTGCTCATCCACAAGCAAACGGGGCAAGCAAAAGTTGCTAACCGAATTATCCTTGATCGACATAAGAAGATGGATGAATGTCGGGTGGATGAGTTACTATCTATACTATAGGCATATCATACCACTTGCAAAGTTACAACTGAAGCTACCATATTCATGTTGGCTTATTGAGTCGAGGCAGTGGTGCCCCTAAAAATCACCCATGGATCGCCAAGGGTCGAAGCCTATAAACCAGAGACCAATAAAAAAGGCATTAGGCTC
The DNA here is from genome assembly GCF_009905375.1 of Apium graveolens. Classification (NCBI taxonomy): domain Eukaryota; kingdom Viridiplantae; phylum Streptophyta; class Magnoliopsida; order Apiales; family Apiaceae; genus Apium; species Apium graveolens. Next base: position 297,344,842 of record NC_133649.1, read on the forward strand.
ACCCTCGACCTCATCGACGAGGTTAGAGACGAATTTAACACCCGTAATGTAGAGCATCAATGAGGACCTCCATCTATTACAATAAAAGGTTAACATAAAGTTCTTTCGATATGGAGACTTGGTCCTGAGAAAGATAAAGGCATCAGGAGTTGGTGAGAAATTAAAGTTAGCCCCTAATTGTGAAGGACCTTACAAGTTCAGGAAGACACTAGGACGACAATCCTACAAGTTGGAAACCCTGAACGACGACGAAGTGCCTCGTACTTGGCATGCTTAGACCTGAAGTCATTATATTTTTATACGAGAATTAATATACATTGATCCCATTAAAAGTTATCCTTGACCGAGTAATGATAAAATGGACATTGGGTATATTATGATTCGCACGAGAAATATGAATGATCTAGATGAGATTTAACCCTCCTGTTTTATGAGTGATATTATTGACCTCTTGTGTGAGCTAGACTATGAAATATGTGGCCACACTCAAATGTTGATTTGATATGATAGTCTACTCATTGATCAAGGAAATTTGGATTAAACTATGACGAGGATGACACATTACATGCCTCTAGTTTAATCTATAATATTTGGTTGAAGGGATTATATTACATTGTACATTATTCATAAAAGATTTAATTGAATCACCAATTATTATTATTTGGGGAGCAATGATGTATTACTAGATGTCACTCATTGTTTATAATTTTATTATTAGATAATAAAATTATTGTCAATGTAATAATAACCTAAAGTGTCACACACAAAGAACGTTTAAAATAAAATATTATTTAAATTATGAATTTAAAATTTTATTATTATTAATTCAAATTTAATTAATTAAGTGAGACTTGATTAATTATATATATATATATATATTAGAATTTGAATTTAATAATAATATAAACCCGAAATCAGAATGGGTCTTTTTCAGAAGCCCATTAGGTTTAATGTTAGGCCTTAATACTCTCTCCCCTATATATATATTAAGAAGTATATTTTTAGGGTTACGGGTATGTAAGGTCCCGTATGAGGGCTATTTTAAGTTATAAGGGGGGTTAAATAGCTTAATTCCAATTTAAAAATTGTTATGGCATTTTAAAATAATTTATCCCTTTTTAAAATTTTACCGAGTGGTTATGCAGTTTATAGGTGCGGAAAATAAAGTACAAGGAAAGAAAATACCACAAGGTGATTTTATCCTGGTTCGCGATGGCCAACCTCTAATAGATTCGTTCACCCCTACTTCAGTCCCCAAGCTTCTCTCTCGGACTAGGGATTTTCCCTTATAATAAATTCACTCCTTTAGTAGGCGGAGAAGCCTTTACACCCTTACAAGTATTTGTCTTGGTGCGTAACACAAGGGTCACCACCTCAAAATAAATGTAATACCTACACAACTTGTCTTAGACAATAACTCTCCGCTATTTCTTCAAAGTTGTTGTAGGGCCTTTGTGTGGACTTTGCTGTAACGCCCCCCAAATCCGGGGTCAGAGGATTTGGTCGTCACTATAAAATCTCAATCCAAATTAACCTGTTTAATCAAAATGCAAATGCCAGCGGAAGATATTTAGCATCTATGACCCCCAAACTTATTCAAGATCTTTTAAGGTTACAGCTCCAGAAACAAGAATTCCAAATTTCATAAATAATTTCTCACTTTCTTTTAAAACTCTTTTCAACACATTCCCAAACTCAAAACTTAACCCACTAGTATAACTTCGAAAAGGAGTATACTAGGCCCAACTATAATAACACAATTATAATATAATATAATATAAACAACTTTACATAATAGAACTTACAGTAGTTCGCAATCCCGGGATCAACCACCTTCCAAGAGCTTCTTCTTTGCTTTCTCGAATTACGCGGTTAAACAACGCAAGCTAATCCTCACTGGAGGTTAGATTTAAAAACAGGCAAGTATGAGCAAAAGAAATGCTCAACAAGATCATTATAATATATATATGGTCATTTTGATATAAAACCGACATCTGCAATAGCGCATAACATTTTAAAATCATAATTGCTAGAACTGAAAATTTATTAAAGAATCGGATAATTGTTTCTCACACTATTAAAAACTCTTTGTGATATTTTCGAGCGAAATGCTTCAGCAATACTTTGAATCCTGACGAGAATAAAACTCGTAAAACTGTGTTGACGGAAATATCGTAAACAACAATAACATGAACCAATGATTATGGAATTGAATCATAAACTTTATTCAAAACCGAACTCTTGAAATTAATACTTATTTTATCGTCATATCAAATTAGATATCAATACGAACTTTGATGCTCGCCACATTCCATACTGAAGTCAACATCAATCATCTATACTAATACCACATTTGATATTTAACAACAAAGTAAGTACCAGCATAAATAAGAAACTGAATCAAAACTGCATTTTACCTTTTATTCAAAACTAGAACACTTGATAAATCATTTATTCTATGAATATCAAAAACGACATGATAATTTAGATTGGGATCATTCTCCGACGGACGTACTATCACATGCTGATCAGCCCGTGTGATAGCACTGGGTCATGATTCGTAGAAACATGTCCCCAAAAACACGAGTACTCAAATAAAAAGGCAATATACCTGCTGGTGGCAAAATTGTGTCATAATATTTCATATGACACTTAGAAATAGCCCTCCGCTGGACCGTCTGTCCCGGTCACTTACGTAATTTGATCCAATCTCAAAACCTTTTATTGAAAAGGGGTCATAATAATAGACACCCAAAATAATTTTATTCCCCCATTTACTTGGGTAGGAATATTCGCAACCAAATCATCTTTCTCAAAATCCAAAATATTTATAAATCCAGTACTTTGATAAGTAAAATCACTTAGCTATTCTAAACATAGAATAGCAGAAGAGTACTTGCATAAACAGAATCATTTAATTCAGCGATATGTAAAATATTTATCTATTACGAACTGAATAAGGAAAGCAATACTTGCATGAAAAGATTTAAAATAAATATCACTTGAACAATAAGTGATGATAGGAATACTTGCCTTTGGGTTTTTAGCAGTTAGTCACACTCGCAAAGACGCATCTATTCTGACATTCTGTCTCAAAACATCTTCGTCTTTCTTTTCAACACTTTACTGATATGCTGCTCCTGCGATTGCTAGAATCCAGATACCTAATACCATTCCGTCTTACTCTTTATCCAACGTCTTATCCTGATCAACTCGAATGATCCGCATCTATAATTAAGAGATACAACTTTAATCGTCTAATCGATAATTACTCGACGAACTGCGCGTCAAAACCCTATCGTCTACCCATACGATAGCCCACACATAAAGAAAACAGTCAAACACAAGACTTTTGACCCACATATGCACATAATTTACATAGCATGTAAACACGTAATTCACGTATCACATAATTTATATCAGATATGACTCGGTTCATCAAAAGGTTCGACTGGGTACGTTTAAAACTAAAATCGGGTCAATAATAGTATTTATCGATAAAAAAATCGACTCAGAAAGATTCAAAAATCAAATGACCTTTCAATACAAAAGAAACTAGGTCTCAAAAGTATTTTTATTGAAATCAGAATATTTTTTTGTGTCTAGAGGCGTTCGTTTCGTATTAAACGGACGAACGGTTTATTTATAAATTATTTTGCCCCAACACATAATTAGGTTTCGTAAAATTTAATAATATATCCTCGTTTGACGTCTCCGATAATTATATGTTACGTTCCCGTATTTTTGGAATTAATTTTCCGAAAATCGGGCAGCGTCTCCTTTGTTTATCGACCTACCCGTCGAACGTCCCAACGTCAAATCAATCACAACCACAATCCAACCCAATCCAAATTCCAACCACCGATTTCAGTCAACACGAAAAATCGCAAATTCACAAATATCACTTAAATACACTTATTAATTGTTAGTCGTGTTTTTATGTTTTAATCCGTATTTTACAATTTTATTCACATTTTTATATTTTTATTCGTATTTTATAATTTAAATCGTATTTTGTATTTTTAAATCGTAGGACTCAGATCGAATCATCATAGTCCACCGTCGGCTCGCCGAAACTCATAGCCGACGGCGATAAAATTCACGGGTTCCCGTTTATACCGGGCATCCTACATAAATTCCATCGATTAATTATAATTGCTTCCGCATGATAAATTATTTATTTCTATCACAAATATACTCAAATATTTTCCGGCGAAACAACTAAATTCAATAAACCCAAGTTAATATTCGAATATTAATTTGGGAAAATAACAAACAGTAAAGCCACAACCGAACTCAAGCACAACAGCCCGGAAAATAACCGGGAAATGAAGTACTCGCCGGAAACATGGCAACGGCAGAACATAGAAACACAACAAGACACACGCCACAACATAAAAACACACACATGCATATTGATTAAAATAGGTCGGAAACGCGGCGAGTTAACCGCCACGCGCCACCATCCTCGCCGGAAAACGGCGTGGGCAACGGTAACAGGGAATAACACAGCCACGATTAGTATTACAGCGATTATACACACACGAACCACTCACGCACCCATACACAACCGAAATCGAACATCACAGAAGAAGAAGAAATAAAATGAGAGAGGATAGAGGGAAGTAGAGAGAGAACACGGGAAAGGAGTCGAGACAGAGGGGAAAGAAGAGGGGGAGGGGTGGTATACCGGAGAAACGATGGTGGCGGCGGAGGAAGGAGGGAAAGAGACGGGGGAGATGTGGTGGAAGGGATGAGAGAGAATGGAGAGATAAGGAAGGAAAAAGAATTAAAATTTGGGGATATTTTATCTATTTTAATACGATAATACCACTTTTAACACTGAGTTGTAATTTAAACGATACTTTCTGCGAATAAAACAATTCGAACTAGTTACCAGAATAACTTTAAAAATTATCGCAATAATTAAAAATTAACTAAACGAAATCTTCAAGATTTTTAAATTATTTTTAGAACGTACATTGGATCCGCATTTTTACAATGAAACGAAATAACGCGCATGTGAAATTTATCCCAAAATTACCAAAATAATTTTAAAATTCTCGGAATATTCCAAACTTAAATAAATACGAGTTTCATAATTTTTGAGGAACTTTGGAATTAAATACGGATTTAACAAATAATTGCAATCAGAAAATCATATATGGCTAAATAATTGGTGAAATATTGATTTCTCAATTTTAAAAACTCCTAAAATAATTAATAAAATTATGAAGCCATAAAAATTATTTTAGAGATAATCCCCATATTTATGAAAATAAATCTTGAATAGAACCACCTTTAAATACAAAAACAAAACAACCCAGCTTCACAACTAATTACACAAATTAACCTCGAACACCAATAATCACATATGATTAGTAATGAAATAATATCCAGCTAACTGAACTCATACACATATTTTATTTAATAATTCAGAATCACATTTACATATTGGATCTGAAAATAGATTACTTAGTCGCTAAGTTACTATATAACGATATAATTTAATACCCGATATGGATAATTATCAAAACCGGACTTCCTATAAAATAATTTATACAGAAATAAAGTAATAATATCTCATCTTCCGAGAATTCGGATTTTTATCGATCTATAAAATGATTAGCGTATCGAAAATTTCACGCCGGGACTCGTACGGGTCAAACCGTAATCCGGATTGAAAAAGTCAAAATACGGAAAATGTCCGGAATTACCATATTAGGTTTAGAAGGAGTTTTCGGAAGAGTTTCGGGTTGTAAAAACGCAAAAACAGTTGAAGTTGAACGATTCCCGGCTTTTTAAAATAGTTTTATTATTATTCAGAAAATAATTAATAAATCCATAAATTATTATAAAATCATATAACAATCCAAAAATTACCATAAAAATATCACAATTATCTATATTTTATTCTGCACACATATAAAAATTAAAATATTCAAAATATATCACATATAAACATCCAAACATCAATTTACTTATCCTATAATTCACTCAAATTCACATAAAAAATCACATAAACACTCCCAAATAATAATAATAATAATAATATTTAAAAATTTGGGATATTACATTGGCTTTCTTAGCTTTTGTCGGTCTTGGATTTTAGTGATCCGGTCTTGGGTCTTTCCTCTTCACGGTGCGAAGACTACTAACTCCACGTTAGTACGTGTAGGACTTGGGTCTTAGAACGAGAATCACCTCACGTCACTTCACCTCACTACAAAACTAATAAGACAATCCACGAAACAAACCAAATATAGAAAAGATGGTTTGAACTAGTGCGTTACTGTACTAGCCCACAAATAGTATAATATTCAAATAAGAATATTAAAACTAAATAAGAATACTTGACTTAAGATAATAAATAGTAGTCCAAGTATTTTTATGATTACTCCTTTATAGATTAAATAGATAGGTGGAGTAATATGAGAAGTCTTTTATATTAAGCACTTATGGCTTATGACTTCTTTAGTATTCTTCTTCTTTCGATTATATATTTACAGATCAAAGAATACTTTAATTACAATCTCAGAGTTGTAATTTTACCTTTAAGTATATCAACTTAAGATTTTAAGGTATACTTGTATATTGACGATTATAAGGTCAAAGTATACTCTTTTAACTTCAAGCAAGTTTATAAGATTTATGAGTCTTAGCCAAGATCCAAATAAGTTAAGTGCAAGTAATTGGCTTAAGATTGTGCTTTCGAAGTTTGGACGAATAATTACGAGTATTTTATAGATATCGTAGTATAACCCCACGGAACACTGAAAGATGTTAGAAAGGGCTTATACGATATGACTCGTAATTGTTTATATACACGATATGTGTTAGTCAAGATCCAATTAAATAGCGTGAAATTAATTGGCTAACTTGTGGATTTGATTCGTCCTTAATTTAACGGATGATTACGAAGTGTTTATAGATCGAGTTATAACCCCCCGGAACACTAAAGATGTTAGAAGGGATTAAAACTATGCTTCGTAATAATTTATGTGCACGAAATGTGTTAACCAAGATCCAATTAAATAAAGTGCAAGTAATTGGCTAACTCGTGAACTTAATCCGTTTTGATAATTGACAAGTTACGAAGTGTTTATAGATCGAGTTATAATCCCCCGGAACACGAAAGATGTTAGAAGGGATTAAAATTTTAGTTCGTAATATTTTATGTGCATGAATAATTGTTAGCCAAGATCCAATAATAAAAATAATTGGCTAACTCGTGAACTTGGGTCAAATATAATCTCCCTTTTGGAGATGAAGTACTTTTGTTTATAGATGTTCTTCTTGAGATGATTTATATGAAGATCAAGTACTTATTCGAATTCCGAGTTCGAATCTTAGTTCTCTTGAGAACTTTGTTTATAAGAGATCTTATATTAGAGCTTAAGACAAAGTAGAGAAATTAAGTACAAAGCTCAGATAAAAAGAACTCAAATAAGAAGCTAAAAGTTACCACTTTTGAAGAACGGCCGGAAAAATTCGCCGGAGGTTCGGCCGGATTTTGGCACTTTGGTCGAACTTGGGCAGCCCTTTGGGAGGCCGGAAAGTGGTAGTGGATGAGCTCACTTGGTGGTATAAAGTTTGGTTGGGTGAAGCTAAGCTTGAGTTTCAAAAACCATGTATACATGTAAGTATATAGAAGAAAGAGAAGGTTTTTGAGAATAAGTGTGTGTATAGAATTTGAAAGAGATGAAGAGAGACACTTCTTGAAAAAATCCCAGCAACTTTGTGGCTCTTTAGATTGAAGAAAATGAGTTGGGGTGGAGGTTTGTTTATAGGAGAAGTTTGGTGGATTGAATGGTGGAGATTTGAGGAAAATGAATGGTGGATGGTGTATGTCACTTGGATTGATGACTTGGCAAGTAGATTGTGTTTCTTTGACATAGCCATATAAGACAAACAATTTTATGGGTTCAAAAACTCAGCTGATATATTTGAATAAATATACAGAATTTGAAGTCATTCTAAATGACCCATACCAAATTTCAAGTCATTCTAGCATGTGGAAGTATTTTATCTAAAAATAAAACTGTTTTGTCAGTCTTTCTTCCGAGTGAAAATATCATTGGTCTTGAAATAAAGGAGATGGATCTTTTGACCAAAGTTTTGACTTGAATAAATACTTAAAATATATTTTGATGATAGAAAATGTGTTTTAGTATTTTTGAATAATTTTCTCCGAAAAATGCTGATTTTACGAACCAGGAGAAAATTACTGTAAGTATACATAAATGATTTACAGACTGGATATTAATAAACTTTGAATAAAAACTCTTTTGATATATGTAGATATATATTTTGGAGCGAAGAGTTAAATATTTTTGATATAGCACGATACCTCTAAAGAATATTTCAGATATATTTCTTATTCGAGCTTGTTGCCATATTCCTGTTGCAAAACAGATCTAAGAAATATCATATCTTGATATTTCTTCTTTGATCATATTGCCTTAGAGATATATTCCATAATGATATAGTTTTGATATTTTGCAAGAATGGAATATCTCCTTTATCTGTTTAAAAGACATGATTTTGCTAGTTTGACTTTTTGACTTTGATTTGGATCAATTAAATTCATTTCCTAATGGAGAGGATCTACGTGTTCTTAATTTTATATTTAATCGTACAAATATCAAAATAAATAATATATCGAAGATATCTTTTAGGATAAGATTAAGTTTTTGAGAAAAACCCTAGCAGCTCTATATCTGAGAGAGACTAGAGAGAAAGAGAGAGAGAGGAAGAGGCAACCAATCGGCTAGTACCGGCTCCGGTGATCGTTAGACGATCGGGCGTTCGTGTGGATACCTTGGAGAGCAGATTTTCGAAAGGAGGGTTGTTGTGGTTCATCAAGATCAAGACTACCATTATAATCAGAAGAAAAGCTTTATTTAAGGTACACGATCCTATTCTCCATAATTATCTAGTCATTATACATAGATCCTGCGGCAGGGATTCAAAATATTTGTTTTCCGTTGCGTTTTACATGCCTGAATCCCTAACAGTAAAGAGGTTTGGATCAACTACATCTGGATACAAGCCATGAATATCTTTGACACTTCTATTTCAACCAATAGACATGTTGACAAAACGCATCTTATCATCATGAGCATCCATCAGTTGGAGGTAGAGCCGGCCAAACGAGCGGTTTGGCACGGCACAGACGTAACTCGGCTCGCCAAATATTCGTCTGACTCGCGTCGTAATGTGCCGGTTCAATATTCGGCACTATTCGGGTAGTCCCACGAGCGGAACACGAGTTAAAACTTGTTAGGAATATATGTGCATTAGTTTGATGATATGTTTAACAAAACACTTAAGTAGAAGTCTAGTGTTTGTAGCCTCAACGGATAAGACCACTTTGGTTATCCGTTCATGGTGTAGCTTTACTTAGAAATAAGTCTAGTGTTGTAGCACATTTCAGTCTCTGTATTTAAGTTATTATTCTTAGAAGTTAAGGGAAATTATAAGTCATGTTGACTACTAGAGGATATGCAGATAGGAAGGCCAATTGTAAATATTTCATGCCTTGTAAATTTGTATAAATGAAGTGGTGTCAACGGATAACTTAAAGACCTTCAACGGATGAGAAACAAAGCTTCAACGGATGTCTCTAAAGCTTCAACGGATAACATCCTTCAACGGATGAGTGCATCAACGGATAGAGCTTCAACTGCTAACACATCAACGGATAAAGCCATCAACGGATGAAGGCTTCAACGGATGTTCTGTTAAATAGCAGTTGATAAGTGGTAGTTGTAACTGCAGACAGAGGCACATGGGTGAATAGAGACAACTGAGATGTGGCAGCCTAATTTCAGGAACATCAGAAAAAGCAGCCGTTCTACTCTAGTATAAAGAGGCAATAGTCAACAATGTATTGGAGTGAACTGGAGAAGAAACAAGTGGAGAACTTATTTTATTATTTTATTCTATCCTTGTCTTCACTTGTAAACTTGGTGGTATATAAACCAAGTAGCAGCTAGTAATTAGAATAGAATTTTTCCAGAGCTGTTTAGAAAAATCTTGAGAGAAAAATTATCTAGTTTGTACTAGGACGCAGCTGTGATCAAATTCTTAGATCACGGAATTTCTGAAATACCATCTCTGGTGGAACAACAATCCACCAGAAAAGTTTTTAAGGTCTGTTGTGTTCTTTTCATTAGTGTTTGAATATATATCTGTCTGTATTAGCTTAAAGCAATTCACACACTTGTTTATCTTGAACACTTAGCCTTTAAAACTGCTCAAAACTTGAAAAAGTTTTGAGATTTACATTCAACCCCCCTTCTGTAAATCTCATTGTTAGTCCACTAGGAATAACAATTGGTATCAGAGCAAGCTCTTGACAAACAAAGAGTTTAAAGATCTTGGAAACTAACAAAGATGAGTAAGAAGGATATTGGAGTAAAAATCCCAGTTCTTGACAAAGACAGTTATCACCACTGGAAGGTGAAAATGCACCTTCATCTACTCTCCCAAGATGAAGGTTATGTAAACTGTATTGAGAATGGTCCTCACATTCCCCACAAAGTAGTCACAGTTGCTACGGCCACAATTGCTGTTGGTCAATCCATTCCAAAACCTAGAGCAGAATGGACAATGGAAGACACAGAAGAAGTCCACAAGGATAAGAAGGCTATGAACATTTTGTTTAATGGTCTTGACAAGGATATGTTTGATAATGTGATAAATTGCTCAACTGCCAAAGAGGTTTGGGACACAGTTCAGCTGCTGTGTGAAGGTACAGAACAAGTAAAAGAGAACAAAATGTAGCTTCTCATTCAACAGTATGAGTATTTTCATTTTGAAGAAAATGAATCTTTAAATGACACATTCAACAGATTCCAAAAGCTGTTGAATGGACTGAAGCTGTATGGTAGAGTGTACCAGGTGAAGGATTCAAATCTTAAATTCTTAAGATCCTTGCCAAAGGAATGGAAACCCATGACTGTCTCCTTGAGAAACTCTCAGGATTATAAGGACTTCACTCTTGAAAGATTATATGGAATCTTGAAGACTTATGAACTAGAGATGGAACAGGATGAGGTATTGGAGAAGGGGAGAAAGAAAGGAGGTTCAGTTTTGCATTGGTAGCTGAAAATGAGAGAGAATGCAGACAAGAAACTGAGAGATCTACATCAAACTCCAAAGATGGTATAAGAAATCTGGAATCAAGCAAGGGTAAAGAGCAAGTTGCTGAGAATGAAGACAACTCCAGTCAAGATGACTCTGATAGTATTGATGAGCATCTTGCATTTCTGTCCAGGAGATTTGCAAAGATGAAATTTAGGAAAAACACTAGAGCCACTAAACCTCATAAGAACATGGTGGACAAATCCAAGTTCAAGTGTTACAATTGTGGTACAAGTGGACACTTTACAAGTGAGTGCAGAAAGCCAACTTCTGAAAAGAAAAAATTTGACCAAGTAGATTACAAAAAGAAATATTTTGATCTGCTCAAGCAAAAGGAGAGGGCTTTCATAACTCAAGAAAAAGACTGGGCAGCTGATAGAGAAGAAGAGGATGAAGATGTGGAATATGTCAACTTGGCTCTCATGGCTGATTCTGAGGAGAATGAAGTTAGTTCATCAAGCAACCAGGTAATTACTACTGATGTAACACAGCTTACTAAAGAAGAGTGCAATGATGCTTTTAATGATATGTCTACTGAATTGTATCATTTGCGTGTATCTCTTAAATCTCTTGCTAAAGAAAATAGTAGGATTAAAGAGAACAATCTGTTTTTAAGTAATAGAAATGTTGTGTTAGAAGATAAGTTGATTGACCTAGAGAAAACTAAGCTGCATTGTATATCTGTTGAAAATGAACTAGCTGAATCTATTAAGAAAGTAGAAATACTTTCTAGTCAATTAGAGAGAGAGCAAGAGGTGATTAAAGCCTGGAAGACATCTAGGGATGTTAGTGCTCAAATTGCCAAGGTTCAAGGAATTGAATCATTCTGTGAGACTGCCTGGGATAAAAAAAAAGAAACTGGAATTAATTGATGGGCTGTCAACGGATGTGGAATCAACGGATGATGAAAGTTATCCGTTGAAGGAAGAAAAGGAGCATCCGTTGAAGGTTCCTCAATTAAAACATGCAGATGTTTCTAAAAGTGAAAATCTAAAGAAACTCAACAAAAAGTTTGGTTCAACTTCCAAGAACTTTGTCAAAGAAGAAGCAAGCACATCCAAAGATGTCAGTAAGGTGAATATAGGGCACATGACCTTAGAACAGTTAAAGAATAGGCTCAAAGTGGTTGAGGATAAAAAGGAAACTAAAAGGAAATCTAATAGAAATGGGAAGGTAGGGGTTAACAAACATAACAATTACACACCTGACAAGTATGCTCCTAGAAAAATCTGTGTGCATTGTAGTAGTGTTAATCATCTATCTGCTAATTACAAGTCTATTAAGAAAACTCCCATGCCTGTACCCTCTTCCATGCCTAACATGTCTGTATCACCTCTACATGCTATGCCTACTATGTCTCAACAGAATCCTTATGCACATTTTGCAAACATGCCATATTTTAACAATCCTTATCTTACTGCATTTAGTATGCCTCAAATGCCATACAATATGCCTATGTGGAATAACATGTTTGCACAATCCATGCCTTATCATATTCCAAATGTGCTAAATGATTCTGTGACTAACCCTATACCTCAACCAACTACATCTAAGACCAAGGTTGACTCAAAGTTACCTAAGTCTAAAGATGCAGGAGGAATGAAGTCTAGGAGAAAGGCTAACAAGAATGGACCCAAGGAAACTTGGGTACCAAAATCAACTTGATTGATTTGGTGGTGTGCAGGGAAAAAGAAGAAATCTATGGTACTTGGACAGTGGCTGTTCAAGACACATGACAGGAGATTTCACCCTGCTCACAGAGTTTAAGGAGAGAGCTGGCCCTAGAATAACCTTTGGAGATGACAGCAAAGGGTTTACTATGGGATATGGCTTGATTTCAACAAGGAATGTCATCATTGATGAAGTTGCATTAGTTGATGGTCTCAAGCATAACTTACTGAGCATCAGTCAACTATGTGATAGAGGGAATACAGTTTCCTTCAATTCTGAAGCCTGTGTTGTCACCAGTAAGAAAGACAACAAAGTGGTTCTAACTGGAGTTAGAAAAGGAAATGTGTACTTAGCTGACTTCAACTCTACAGATGCAGAATCTATTACTTGTCTCTTCAGCAAGGCAAGTCCAGTTGAAAGTTGGCTATGGCACAAGAAGCTATCCCATTTGAATTTCAAGACAATGAATGATCTAGTCAAAAAGGACTTAGTAAGAGGAATTCCTCTTGTTGAATTCTCAAGGGATGGTCTGTGTGATGCTTGTCAGAAAGGCAAACAAAGGAAAGCATCATTCAAAAAGAAGCTTGAAACAACAATTGATGAACCATTACAGCTGCTACATATGGATTTGTTTGGACTAGTCAATGTATTGTCAATTGCAAGAAAGAGATATTGCTTAGTGATTGTAGATAATTTATCAAAGTTTTCATGGGTCTATTTTCTTGGATCAAAGGATGAAGCAAGTGAAATCATTATCAATCACATCAGGCAAATCAATAATCATCCTGACTTGAAGGTTAGGAATATCAGGAGTGACAATGGAACTGAGTTCAAGAATTTGTCAATGAGGCTATTCTGTGAAGAAAATGGAATCATGCATGCGTTCTCAGCTCCAAGAACACCTCAGCAAAATGGGGTAGTTGAAAGAAAGAACAGATCTTTAATTGAGGCTGCCAGAACAATGCTTGAAGAATCAAAGTTACCAACATATTTCTGGGCTGAAGCTGTTAATTGTGCCTGTTTCACTCAGAATATTTCTTTGATCAATCAAGCTAAAGGCATGACTCCTTATCAGTTGTTCAAGAGAAGAAAACCAACTCTAAACTTTCTTCATGTCTTTGGATGTAAATGTTTTATACTGAGGAATCAATATGACCATAAAGGGAAGTTTGATGCAAAGGCTGATGAAGGGATATTTGTTGGTTATTCAGCTGGAAAATCTTATAGGGTCTACAATCTAAGAACCAACATTGTTATGGAATCTGTGCATGTTGTGTTTGATGATAAAAAGATTGATGGACTAACAGATGAGGGACATCATGAGAGACTCAAATTTGACAACATTGAGATATATTGTGATGATAGTGAAGAGGAGACTGATGGAGATGACACTTCAAAAGGGATTCAAGACATGCCCTTGGATAATGCACAAAATACTGCATCCGTTGAAAGTCAGAATTCTGCATCCGTTGATAGATGCAATGCAGTATCCGTTGAAAGACATAGTGCATCATCCGTTGAAGTACAAAATGAAGCATCCGTTGATCATAGTTCATCAACGGATAATCGATCTACATCATCAGTTGATAGAACTCCAAGTTCCCTGCAAAGGACCAACAACTCAGGGGGAGTTTCAACTAATCAACACTATGTCTCACATCATGACAATACTGAGACCACCTCATCTAGAGCATATCTTCCACCTCAAAGGAAATGGACCAAGAATCATCCCTTTGAACTGATCATTGGTGATGTATCATCTAAAGTGCAAACAAGAAGAGCTACTCAAGATGAATGTCTATATAGTAGTTTTCTATCTCAGGAGGAACCTAAGAAAGTGGAAGAAGCCTTATTGGATCCAGATTGGATATTAGCTATGCAGGAAGAGCTGAACCAATTTGAGAGAAACCAAGTTTGGAAGCTGGTACCCAAACCAAAGAACAAGAGTCCTATTGACACAAAGTGGGTATTCAGAAACAAGATGGATGAAAATGGCATTATCATAAGGAATAAAGCCAGATTGGTTGCTAAAGGCTATTCTCAGCAAGAGGGAATAGATTTTGATGAGACATATGCTCCTGTTGCAAGACTTGAAGCCATCAGAATTTTTCTAGCCTATGCAGCCCATGCCAATTTCAAAGTCTATCAAATGGATGTCAAGAGTGCATTTCTAAATGGGAAATTAGAGGAAGAAGTCTATGTAAGTCAACCTCCAGGATTTGAAGATCCAAATTTTCCAGACTATGTGTATTATCTGTTGAAAGCACTCTATGGACTCAAGCACCTAGAGCCTGGTATGAAACCTTATCAAAATTTCTTTTGGAGAATCACTTCACTAGAGGTACTGTTGATAAAACTCTCTTCTTTAGAGATGTTAATGGCTCTAGTATACTTGTTCAAATTTATGTAGATGACATAATATTTGGTTCTAAAGATAATAAACTTTGTAAAAAGTTTGCTAAGCTAATGCAAAGTAATTATGAAATGAGCCTTATGGGAGAACTAACCTATTTTCTTGGTTTACAAGTTAAACAAGTTAGTGATGGAATTTTCATTAGTCAAACTAAATATATTCATGATCTTTTAAAGAAGTTTGACTTAATGGAATGTTCATCTGCAAAAACTCCCATGGCCACTGCCACCAAACTTGAATTAAATAAGACTGAAAGGTCTGTGGACATTACAAGTTATAGAGGCATGGTTGGTTCACTTTTATATTTAACTGCTAGCAGACCAGATATAATGTTTGCTACATGTCTATGTGCTAGATTTCAAGCTGATCCTAGGGAGTCTCACTTAATTGCTATCAAAAGGATTTTCAGATATCTCAAGGGTACACCAAATTTAGGTATTTGGTATCCTAGAGAATCTGGCTTTGATCTAATTGGTTCTTCAGATGCAGACTATGCAGGTTGTAAAATAGACAGGAAAAGTACAACAGGCTCCTGCCAATTCCTGGGAAACAAGCTTGTATCATGGTTTAGCAAAAAGCAAAATTCAGTCTCTACTTCTACAGCTGAGGCTGAATACATTGCTGCTGGAAGTTGCTGCTCTCAAGTGTTATGGATGAGGAATCAACTCCTTGACTATGGACTTCATGTTGATAGAATTCCTATCTTTTGTGACAACACAAGTGCCATAGCCATAACAGAGAATCCTGTACAGCACTCAAGAACCAAGCACATTGATATCAAGTACCACTTCATTAGGGAGCATGTCATGAATGGTACAGTGGAACTACATTTTGTTCCAAGTGAACAACAAATTGCAGACATATTTACCAAGCCACTTGATGAATCAACATTCACAAGATTAGTAAGTGAGCTAGGTATGCTTAATTACTCTTAAAATTCATGTCCTTATTGCAATTTGATTTGAAGCCTGAAATGTATTAGCTACTAGAACAAATTTGATTTTTAACACAGATTATTCCATCAACGGATATTTCCTATCCGTTGAAAGTCAAAATTGTTCTGTCAACGGATGTTCATTATCCGTTGAAAGACATATACTTTTCTGGAATTTTTATCCGTCAACGGATAAAGCTGAAGTGCTCTTCAACGGATGATAGTTTACCTTATCCGTTGAAATGTCACATCAGTCGATTCAGGTGTTTCACAGCCGTTGATTCTATTTTCTTAACCGTTGATACTCATACATACAGCTGTATGTATTTGTTTTAAAGGTATTTATTAGAATACTTACAGTTTATTCTTAAACGGCTGAAATTTACTTACATATATTTATTGTTTAATCTTTTATTTATGCTTTTTGATTTGAGAAAGTATATAAGCCCTTCTGATTTTTCATTTTTACTTTACGCTTTCTTGAAATTTCAAAGCTTTTACCATTTTCTCTCTGCAAAACCTTCAAGTTATTCTCTGCAATTTCTACTCACAACAATGGCACCAGTAGTATAGATTATGTCTCAATCTGGGTTCATCTATGAGAAGAACAATTTCATAGCTTTGGTAGAAAAGAATGAAGCCCACTCAGATTATCACAAAATGATGGACTTTATCAAAAACTGTAAACTTAGCTATGCAATGCTGGAAGCCCCAATGATTTACTGTGAAGTAGTTGAGGAGGTTTGGACAACTGCTGAGTTCAACTCCATAGATATGACTATCTCCTTCACTCTCAAAGGTAAAAATCACTGTGTTAACTGTGATGATTTACAAGCATGTTTTAAATTACCTGAGAACAATGCCATGACACCACACACTGATAATGATGTATCCAGCATGTTAGATTCCATAGGTTATTCTCTTAACTCTGCTAGTTTAGGGAGTATTAAAAGAAAAGGCCTTAGGAAAGAATGGAGTTTTCTTGGAGATGCCTTTATCAAGGTTTTCTCTGGGAAGATCAGTAATTTTGATGCCATAACTTCATCTCTTGTTAATATGCTCTATATGCTTGTTTCTGATAGGTATTTTAATTTTAGCAACTATGTGATGCTAGAATTGGGTACTAGATTAGGTAACAAAGCTAATAGACCTAATAACATCTATTATGCTAGATTCTTTATGTTATTGGCTAACCATGTTGCTGAAGGTTTGGTCATAACCAATGAGAATAATAAACTCAAGTGCTGGGCACAAGAGAAAAGAGTTCTTGCAGATTTAGTGAGAATGGATCTCAACAGCAGTGTGTCATTGGTGTATCTACCAATCATGAATGCACCTCAGGTAAATGAGGTAACTGCTTCTACAACTCCTACTTCTTCCAACCCCTCTATTTCTTTATCTTCTAGTGTGGCCATGGAATCTGTGACAATGCCCCAACAGATTCCTACCAAGGTCACCAAAACTAAACTTTCAAAATCAAAGACAAAGAAAACCACCTCTGTTGTTTCTCAAAAGACAATAGTTGTAACACCTACCATTAACCCTGAGGGGAGTGAACAGGGTGTAAGTGGTGAGGGGAGGGGTGAACATCAAAGAAACCCCCAGGATAAGGAAGGAGAGATAAGTGCTTCCCAAGCTAGCCAAGCCACAGTTTCTCAAAAGCTGTGGTGGTTGAAAATGTATCTAGCACATCCCTAGTTGCATCCTCCCAAAAGGATGTAACTATTGAAAATAGTTCCCAACCAGGAACACAGAACAAACGAGGGAGGGACACTGAAGCCAAACACTCACCAACAAAAGCCTTTATTAGAAAAAAGAGGGCTAGAACCCAATCTTCCACACAGGGTGCACACACTGCACAGATACATCCATCTGTATCTATGCCTTCTCAAACTCAGTTTGATGTGGCTCCAACAAATGTGGAGTCACAGCCCCATTCTCTCACAATAAATACACATCAATCACCACACACTTCATCACCATCTCTGGATGTGGATATGTTATTCTCATCAATTCCTGATTCTCCCTCTTTACAACTCAGGGAGGAGCCCCACTCAAATACAGGTGATCATCATCTTTTAGATGATTTGTTGGATCACCCGCAAATTCTTTCAGATGTAATTGAAGGATCTGTGTCACCAAATCTCAAATCAATCCACACAGATTCAACAGTTATATCACTTTCAATTTCTACTTCTTTTCCTTCTTCAACGGATATCACTCATCCGTTGACAAGTGGTTGTTCTTCAACGGATAAGCTTAACAGCAGTTATCCGTTGATACTATCAGTTTCACCTTCAACGGATACTCCATATCCGTTGATAGTCTCTACACACTCAACTGAAACAGTTCCAAGTGTAGAAGACATGATTACTGTACAATCACTTCTAGGACTGAGGGAAGGGAGTGATAATTTGAGTGAGAGGCTGGGTTGCTCCCAGGCAAAAGGAGAGATTGAGAGCTCAAATATGCATGCTATTTCTTCCAGCATGGCAAAAGTAAGTGAGAGGAGTACCACCTTAGTAGGTGAAGGTGAGGGAGTGAGTTGTGTGAGCCAGGGGGAGCCCCTGATGCAAGAAAATAGAGAAAAAGAGAGAAAGGCAGGTACAGCAGATATAAGGGTGGAACCAGCCATTGCAAGTGAGTCAATGATTGTGGATGATGCTGAAAAGGAAAGACAATTTCAGCAACATTACAAAGCTGTAATTGATAACATTTCCTTGGATGCTGACACTTTTACTCATCCTGTGTCAGCCTATCAATTGTTGGCTGCTCAGGGAAATGAGGAGACAGAAAATACACTACATCTAGTACATACAACAGAATCTCTTCAAAGAGATAAAGCTGCTATTAACAAGATGCCTTCTACAGCTGGTGAGTCATCTGAGGAATTTGGAGTAAATTCTGATGATGATGACTCTGTTTCTTCTGATGGAAGCATTAACTTAGGGGGAGATGAAGGCCCTAGTTCAATTCCAAATCTACCTGAATGGGCCTTGACAAAGGAGTCTACACCAGGGCAGTTCAATGTCTCCTTAGTCAAACAAATCAGTACTGTTCAACAGGCCATTCAGAAAACTTCTCATGCTGGTACCAAGGCTATCCTTACAGCTCACCTGGACTCACTGCATCTCATGAAGTTGCAGCAAGTAAGACAGAATCTGAGTATGGATGAACTCAAAAAGGATATTGCTGACTTGAAATCCTACAATTCTGAAAAATTGGATTCAGTCATGCCCTATGGTACAATGCAGGACTTTTTGTTGAGATTGAAAAAGGAATCAAATGCTGAAAAGAGACTGGCCAAGTTGGAAGACAGAGTTCAAGGTATTGAAGATTTTGTGGCCACCATTCTTCACAACCAACAATCTCAAACAAGTCTACTTATGCAGCTGGCAAAAGCACAGGGCTTGACCCCTCTCCTTGATGATAACAAAAAGGGGGAGAGTAAAAGGGAAGGGGAAGGAGAGTCATCTACAAAAATCCAAATATCTAAAGTGCTAGTTCCTGCCATCACTACTTCTCCAATCATTCAAATCAAAGGAAAGCCTGATGGAATTGATTTAATCCAGCTGGCAGCAACTGAAATTCAAGTGAAAGAGCAAAGGAGGAGAATTGATGAAAGGGTGCAACAGTTGTTTGGCTCTACACAAGATAAATCAATATCTGTGAAACATAGCACAAAGGTTGAACCAATCAATATGGAGCACAAGCCAGAAAGGAGAAATAAGGTTGAAGAGACTTCTTTCAAGAATTTAAAACCTATGGTTCTCAAGCCCAACACTAGATCCAGCAAGGACTCCACAAAGAACCCCCTAGACTTTGCTCAGATGAAAGAAGTGGACTTTCCTCTTCCAAAGCCTGATGAAGACAAAAATCTGGGTGCTAGCATCATAAAGAAGAAGGAGACCAAGGACAAAGCTGAGAGAATGAACATGGCCTTTATCTATAGAGAGGGAAAGAGTATCTGTGTGATGCAAGGACATCCCAAATTTCCAAAGGCCAAGAAGGAAGAAACCAAAAGGTTGAAGAAAGAAGCTGAAAAACTCAAGGCTGACAAAAGAGCACAAGCAAAGCTTGAACAACAGCTAAAGTCAAGTCAAGTTGAAGAAAAGAAAGGAATTGAAGTCAGGGGTGAAGACAAGATTGCTAACTTAGATGAGGTTCTTGGGAGTATATTTGGTGAAAATATGGAGTAAAGAGAGGAATGGCAGAAGGGAAACAGAAGAAAGGCCAAGGCACATAGAAGGAGTGAAGATAACACTGAAGAAACCAAATCAATATCTAAACCACTACCTTCCATACCTGAACCCTTTGTTGCTTATCCCACTATAAACATCCATGGTGAACCAATCATTCCAAAAGAGGAACCTATTGATTGGGACACCATCAAATTGCCTACCTTTTTAACCACTCTTCCACTACCAAAGAAACAAAAAAGAAAATCCAAATCTACACCTCCCCTAACCTCTAAGAAATTCACTCAAAAACAAAAACCTAACCCTAAGCCACCCATTTCTAAAGATGATTATGTTCACATCTGTGACATAAAAGAAATTTCAGACATTGATCTCTATCTGGATGAGCTGGAGGATGTAAGGGGAATAGCTGCCTACAGACAGCTACCAGAGAGATTGGTGTTCAGATACAAAGGAGCTGGGGAAAGAACATGGCCTCTCTACAGGATTCTGAATGAAGGCTACTCTACCTTGATCAGAGTCTTTTCAGCCATACAAAAGGATTCTGGCTTTACCAGGACTGCCAAGACTGAAATTCTCAACAAGATTGCCAACATAAGGAAAACTTGGAGGGAGCCCAATGCTTTGCCCAGAACCTTACTCATTCAAGAAAAGGGAACTACAATTCACAAATCACCTCATTGGTTGATGGAATTTAGAGATGATAAAGGAGTCAGAAGATTTTTCAGACTTGAAGACCAACTCAAGATTGCCAGCAATGAAACTCTAAAGGAAATGCAATCTAAGTTGGATATCAGTGATGAAGATGAAGCTGAATTCTTCAGACAACTCCAACTCCAAATTGAGGAAAATGACAAAGGGCTAGGAAAGAAAACCAGGGAACAAAGAAGAAAAAGATGATTTGCTCAGGCTAGAGGAGCACCCTTGGAAATACTGTAAATCTTCAATTACCTCCTAGTACATACAATTTTGCAGCACTTTTAAATTTCTACTTAGTTTCAATTCATATATCTGTTAAGTGTTTTGTTATCATCAAGTTAACCCTGAATTTATGTCTACAATTTTTATAGACATAAATAGGGGGAGATTGTTAGAAATATATGTGCATTAGTTTGATGATATGTTTAACAAAACACTTAAGTAGAAGTCTAGTGTTTGTAGCCTCAACGGATAAGACCACTTTGGTTATCCGTTCATGGTGTAGCTTTACTTAGAAATAAGTCTAGTGTTGTAGCACATTTCAGTCTCTGTATTTAAGTTATTATTCTTAGAAGTTAAGGGAAATTATAAGTCATGTTGACTACTAGAGGATATGCAGATAGGAAGGTCAATTGTAAATATTTCATGCCTTGTAAATTTGTATAAATGAAGTGGTGTCAACGGATAACTTAAAGACCTTCAACGGATGAGAAACAAAGCTTCAACGGATGTCTCTAAAGCTTCAACGGATAACATCCTTCAACGGATGAGTGCATCAACGGATAGAGCTTCAACTGCTAACACATCAACGGATAAAGCCATCAACGGATGAAGGCTTCAACGGATGTTCTGTTAAATAGCAGTTGATAAGTGGTAGTTGTAACTGCAGACAGAGGCACATGGGTGAACAGAGACAACTGAGATGTGGCAGCCTAATTTCAGGAACATCAGAAAAAGCAGCCGTTCTACTCTAGTATAAAGAGGCAATAGTCAACAATGTATTGGAGTGAACTGGAGAAGAAACAAGTGGAGAACTTATTTTATTATTTTATTCTATCCTTGTCTTCACTTGTAAACTTGGTGGTATATAAACCAAGTAGCAGCTAGTAATTAGAATAGAATTTTTCCAGAGCTGTTTAGAAAAATCTTGAGAGAAAAATTATCTAGTTTGTACTAGGACGCAGCTGTGATCAAATTCTTAGATCACAGAATTTCTGAAATACTATCTCTGGTGGAACAACAATCCACCAGAAAAGTTTTTAAGGTCTGTTGTGTTCTTTTCATTAGTGTTTGAATATATATCTGTCTGTATTAGCTTAAAGCAATTCACACACTTGTTTATCTTGAACACTTAGCCTTTAAAACTGCTCAAAACTTGAAAAAGTTTTGAGATTTACATTCAACCCCCCTTCTGTAAATCTCATTGTTAGTCCACTAGGAATAACAAAACTTCTAAAACTGGAACCGGACCGGAACCGCTCGTGCAAACCGCAAACGAATGACAAGTAAGAAAATAATTTAACCGGCCCGCGGTTATTCGCCTCAGTTCGCGAATGGTGGTTAATAAAAAAAGAAAAAAAATGGTGGTTATAAATAGAGGTTAGAGGAGACAGTGGTAGCAATAACATTCAGTTACACACACCTATACCTACGACAATCTGTATCTATACAAAACCTTGAAATTCATCACATCACATGACTCTCCTTGTTGTTCTCACACACAATAGAAATGTGTGTATAATACAGGTTATGGACCATTCTCGTCTCATGCGAATAAACCGGCCCGCGGTTATTCGCCTCACTTGTGTAAAAAGTAAAAGGAAAACAAAAGTATGTTAAGTAATAACATACAAAACTTAGGCTGTTGTTCAAGTGCAACGCGTACAAAACAATTAAACTAATAATTCGCCTGTATTCGCCAGTGAACCGCGGTTCAAAAAGAACCGTTTTATTCGCTTGATTCGCGGGCCGTACACAGTTCAGCAGTTTTAATAACCGGCTCGGCACGACACGAACCGTTTATTTATACGGGTCGTTCGCGATTCCTGTTATAAGTAAACCGACCCGTTAAAAATTCGGCCCGGCACGCACGGTCCGTTCGTTTTTCCGGATCTAGTTGGAGGAACTCTTTAGTTTGATAATAATCATCGACAAGGTTTTTCGACTTCATCTTCTTCTTCCTGACCACATCAAAGTACTTCTTCTTGAAGTGAGAATCTCTTTCCTCGGCCAAAAGGGCTTTAGACTCCCAACCCTTAGAGGACACCTCAAGCTTTGCCATTGAAGCTTGCAAAGCCTCGTGTTCGCTCCTCAGCTTAAAACTATGAGTAGAGGAGGCGGCGAAATAAAAAGAGAGCTGTTTTAAAACTAAATCCACAAGATAAGTTTGGTTGACTTAGGTTGACCAGACTACCCACGGAAAAAGTCACCGGATGATCTAAGGGGGCCGACCTCTTAAGGGGGCTGACCTCCCAAAATGATGGCCTTTAGCCGATCACAATGCTCTAAAAAAAGCAGCAAAGTAAAGAGTGTCTGGTATAAGGCATGAGGCCCATGCATCTCCGCTTGAAGGAGTTTTTCACCTGAAGAAATGTGTATTAGGTTAAGAGGAGTGATATAACACTTAGACTGTAACACCCTAGTCTCACATCGAGGAGATTTGGGACTTCTGTTCAGTTTATAAGGAAAAGTACTACTACTATGTGCACCAACAAATCATGATCTTTTGGGGGCCTGTGGTGGGCTTGTCGTAACCCAAATTGGCTGCACCCGGGACAGTATGCTTCGGCTTATTTCAGACTCGTAATCGGGACTTGACCCGGTTTTTGAAAAAAAGACTCGGGATTTGAATCGGGTTGTCACATATGGTATCAGAGCCGACTCTCGAAAGCTTGATGCGTCAAGTTACCGGAGGCGGGGACACGAAGGTTGGTGGTATTATCCCACAATGGCAAGAGGTCTGAAGGTGGGGACACAAAGCCAGCATGTATTATCCCACAATAGCTAGAGAGGTACGATCTTGGTCCTATGGGATATCCATTTAGGCCTGACGAGGACGACATGAGTTTAAGTGGGGGAGTTTGTAACACCCCAGTCCCACATCGAGGAGATTTGGGACTTCTGTTTAGTTTATAAGGAAAAGTACTACTACTATGTGCACCAACAAATCATGATCTTTTGGGGGCTTGTGGTGGGCTTGTCGTAACCCAAGTTGGCTACACTCGGGACAGTATGCTTCGACTTATTTCAGACTCGTAATCGTGACTTGACCCGATTTTCGAAAAAAAAGACTCGGGATTTGACTCGGGTTGTCACATATGGTATCAGAGCCGACTTTCGAAAGCTTGATGCGTCAAGTTGTCGGAGGTGGGGACACGAAGGCTGGTGGTATTATCCCACAATGGTAAGAGGTCTGAAGGTGGGGACACGAAGCCAACCAGTATTATCCCACAAAAGCTAGAGAGGTACGGTCTTGGTCCTATGGGATATCCGTTCAGGCCTGACGAGGTGGGGGAGTTTGTAACACCCCAGTCCCACATCGAGGAGATTTGGGACTTCTGTTAAGTTTATAAGGAAAAGTACTACTACTATGTGCACCAACAAATCATGATCTTTTGGGGGCCTGTGGTGGGCTTGTCGTAACCCAAGTTGGCTGCACTCGGGACAGTATGCTTCGGCTTATTTTGGACTCGTAACCGGGACTTGACCCGGTTTTCGAAAAAAAGACTCGGGATTTGACTCGGGTTGTTACATAGACCATTCCAAGGCGAGCGCAGAATTCCCGAACACTGAGTCTTGGGCGGAAATATCCCATGACGGCTCAAAAGGGGTCTTCGAGCTTCCATCCGAACCCTTGACCCTTTTATTCTCAGAGCCAGAAGGTTCAAGGAACGTAGGCACTTTGGGTGATATGACTCGCTTGTTCATCAACTTTCCTCGCCATCCTACAAGTGATAGTGCCGCCCTTGTCATTCAGTCCATCCAAAGATTCCACGTTTGAAACAAGACAATGAAAGAATTGGTATAAGGACAAACTTGACCAAGCAATGGGTAGAAAATAAATAAATACTCTCTAAAGAGAGGCCACTGAGGGCAGCCTCCACGACTTTTTTCCGTGACAAAACGCCATAAGGTGGTCTGACCTTTGTCCTTAATGAGAAGGTCGCGAGCATATAGCCTGAGAAGGCCAAGGTCCAAGATATAGTGAGAATTATCGACTGAACAACTAAAATCATGTTTGAAATATTCTCCCCGGTCTCATCCCTCCCACTCTAAGACTACAAATTTCTGGTTTCATTTATGGACAAAGTCCGTAAGAGAGTAAAAATTCACAATATGTTGAACCCGGGCCTGTGTTAGATTTGAACCCAACCAAGTCTTGTTGAAGTAGAATCTTTAGCATGAAGATACTCATAAACATGGTAATGATCAAATGGATTCCAAGGTCGTGGCACCTCACTATAAGCACGATTATGAAAGCACAAACGTTGGGGTAGAGTTGGAAAGGATGAAATTTTAACTCCGCCATAAGTCGAGATATTAAGGGTGCAGAAGAAACCTCGGTTCAGCTTTCAAAGTTGCCTTGTATATAAACAGCCTTGTACGGCTCTAATTGCAAGTCCCCTCAGAATTTGCTCTACGAACCTTGATCCATTCAGGAAAGTAGTAGTCCAACCTGATCTTATTTACATCCTTTCGATTGAGAATGCTCTTGTATTGAAAAACATCAAGACTAACAATGTCAGGATACTCATCAGCTAACTCATCTAATACGCTCTTCAAATTCTTCGAACAATGGTTAAAATAGAAAGGAAAAACTAGTGATATACCTTTAAGCGACCGCATCCATGCACGTTTGTTCATCGCCTGCTCGACATAAGGGGAAGACTTGTTAATATGATTCTCGAAGTATAAGAACTTGAAAGTCTGAGAGCTCTGAAAGTAAAGAAAACTCGGGAGAAGTTGAGAAATGAAAATGTTGAATGAAAATGAACATTTCTTTTCCTTCATTAATTTTTGATGACACCAGGGATATTCAATGATTATCAAAGACATTAGTTTATTCTTAAATTATTTGTACAAAATATATTTTGCAAGCACATTTTTTCCCTCCCGAGATTTTTTTATAGGGTTTTATAAAATGCGGACGAGGGAAGATTAAAGCCAGGCCCAATAGAAAAGGAGGCCCATAAGTACGGGGGATATAAAAATGGGCTAGGGTTTTGCTCTAGCGTCTCTCTTTCTCGTGTCTATCAGTTTACATCGCTGCCGCTGCAATTCATCTCCCTCCATTCCTAAGACCCGAGGTAAGCTTATTGTTTTCTAAATGTTATACCACATATTGTAATAATTGGGAAATAACAGCAAGTAATTAAAACTAAAATTAAAATTGAAGTGACAGGGGCTGTTAAATTGAAGCTATGGCTGCTACTGCTGAGCCTGTTGTTGCTGCTACTGCTGTTACCAAGACCGATGAGAATCTTGTTCACACTGATGTCATGCTTTTTAACCGCTGGTCTTACGATGATGTTTCGGTACTTTTCTTCTTATCTACCCCTTTAATTATAGGCTCAACATTTAGATTTATCAAAATATATTTAATAGCTCAACATTGAGCTGAATTGTATTGTATGTATTTAACTGACTTTTCGATAGCAGAATGGAGTTTGTTGTTAGCATTCTGTTTAGTATTTCCTTTCGATATTACAGTAATTGTCAAGGTGATTTCCGAAATAGTTCTATTGTTTACGAATTTACAGTGGATTATAGTCAGTTATGTGTACAGTGTATGGATTTAGTATTTTACTGTTTTTAGTGTTGGGCTTCTTTGGAAACTTTTATGGGTCTGGATAGAAAGGAGTTGATTTACAGAAATGATATATTATTCTCCTCATGTACTGATGTACATGAGTAAATTTTATAGATTGGCTAGTAATTGTGCTCACAGAAGCTCAAATGTAGTTTGCTTTCCCAATTCTTTTATTGTAATCTTTACTTCTAATAGTTGGGCTTGGTATAATGTGCCTTTTTGATTACTTGTTTTCTTATACTTTTTTTCTGTTGTGAACGGAGGTAATAGAAAATTCAATCTTTACTTTCTAAATTGTTAAACTGTTATTACAAGTTGATTTATGTAGTCCTACATGGTGGTGGTTAGTTACATTGCATAGGTTGATATAGGCTAGATATGTCAGGAATCCAATGTTCTTATAAGTACTAGTCTTACTTTACACATTTACAGTTTAGCTATTATATCCATATGGATAGGATTAAACTGCTTTGTTCTCCTCCATTTATACCTATATAAATTTCGTTACAATTTCTATGCACTTCCACAGATCAATGATCTTTCAGTTGAGGATTACATAACTGCAACTGCTGCTAAGCACCCAACCTACATGCCTCACACTGCTGGAAGATACCAAGCTAGGCGGTTTAGGAAGGCCCAGTGCCCAATTGTTGAGAGGTTGACCAACTCTCTCATGATGCACGGGCGAAACAATGGAAAGAAGTTGTTGGCAGTTCGCATCATCAAGCATGCTATGGAAATCATCCACCTCTTAACTGACCAGAACCCAATCCAAGTCATCGTTGAAGCTGTTATCAACAGGTATCTGTATTTTATTTATAGTATTATTTGATTAATGATGTATTAATCTGTAATATGACCAATTTACCAAACACTTGCGAAACCAGAAAACTATTTTTTCATTACAAATCTACTTGGAAATGCCTCTTTGTCGAATTGCTGCATTACCTTTCCTTTGATGCTTTTGTATTAATTGATTGAATGGTTTTCTTTTTGCTCTTCAAGATCCTTAGTTGTCTTTACATTCACATTTTCATTCTATTGTTTTCCATAGCATATCATTTGAAAACTTATATTTATTTTTTTTAAAATAAAAGTGGTCCACGAGAAGATGCCACTCGTATTGGTTCTGCTGGTGTGGTGAGGCGTCAGGCTGTTGATATTTCTCCACTGAGACGCGTCAATCAGGCAATATATCTTCTCACAACTGGTGCACGGGAGAGTGCATTCAGGAATGTCAAGACTATAGCTGAGTGCCTTGCTGATGAACTCATCAATGCTGCCAAAGGTTCTTCTAACAGGTAAGGGACTAGAGTTTACCTTCTCGTGTTCTTTAATAATGGAGTATCAAGATTGGACTGTAGGTTTAATCTTCTTCAATTACACACGGTAACACATAACATCGCAAAGTGTATTTTACTGATCTGCAATTACATACATCATGCAGCTATGCAATCAAAAAGAAGGACGAGATTGAAAGGGTTGCCAAGGCCAATCGTTGAGGAGGAATTTACTCTCATAGCTGCATTTTTGTTTGTAGTATGAAACATTTCAATGATGTGTGGATTTGAGGGATAATCTTGTCTGATTTTCAAATTTGTCAAAAGATCCAATAGCATTTTAATTTTATTTTGATGTTAAATGATTTTATAAAATTTTGCTTGTTTGATGGGTAATTCATTGCTTTTCCTATGTAATTGAAGGACCTTTGGTGGAATCAAAACTCTCTTTGAGAATGCTATGTTTTTACCTATTGGCTATTGTAGACTTGTTCTCCTAGAGAGTGCACTTCCGCATTTTGAAAATACTGTGTTTAGTTTTATCAAGTTCAAGCTTACACACAATGCTAATCATACAATGGTGTTGGTTTATAATATTTGATGATTGGCAAATTCCGTTGACCCCCTTGTGTTCACGCATGTTTTTAGACCTGTCTTACAAATACAGTTTTTACAGCTGTGAAGATTAGTCGGGAACTATAAGTAGTCTCCACTAGAAGGTTTAATGTAAAGTTCCGGGGCTGGATTCAGATCATAATTGGATTGAACATGAAATGTAAGGTGTAAATTTAATGCATGCACCGTGCAGTGGAACTTGATTTTCTCATGATGCCGCCTCTTGAGATACCTTCTTATTCTCCATTCCGTTGATCCTTCTTCCCATAGTTGTGAAAACCTCTAATGTGAAAGGCCCTGTATACTGGATATGTTTGTTGTATTGGCTGAAGAATGTTGCTCACTGCATTGGTAATTTGTCAATTATCATTGCTTTAGTAATTGACATGGTTTGCTGCTAGTCATCTCAAACTTCCATTAGTATTCTTGCTGTTATTGGTTACATTTCTGTTTAAAGCATAGCTCTGGATTTGTTCTTGGAAAAATATGAGCTGCGTATTATATTGTAGGACAGTGCTCAAACTTATGTTAGCTTAGAAGTCAGTTACTCTGTGTGTATGTGTGCGTGACTAGACGATCTTTTGTCTTTAGATAAAAAGCACAAGTGGTTTTCACTTGGTTGATGCAAAGGTGAGGTTTGAACCAACTCAGTGTGCACGATCTGATGAACCTAATACCAATCAAGCCATTATCATATTTAACTTGGTTTGTTTTCTGGCCTTTTGTCTTTGTTGTCGTCTGCACGATCACTGGCACGCCTCCAAGTGGCAATCCGTGGTGCCTCGACGATATTCCTGTCGTATGATTGACCTAGTAAGACAGATGAATGAGTAGTCTTCATGATAGAGATAGGCGAGGTGAAAGGAGACAAGGAGTATGATATGATATCCCAAACTTCTTGTAAGCAACTAAGTTTTATACTCATGAAATTTTGTCCAACTCAGACCCACCACTTCTCTCATTCGGACCTCTATGCTTAGATACCTTGACATACATATACACTTATTGACCAAATTTGTATTATTAGGAATGTAATGTATAAATATATGTTGCTAAAAGATACTTCTATTTGGCAACCCTCTTATAAGCAAGCTTATTAGCTTATAAGCCCGTAACAGCTTATTGACGAGTGTTTGTCGACCCAACTCATAAGTTGAATTTATAACTTATAAGCTGATAAGTTGAATGTTAGTAACGACGTACTTTTTCTCAACTTAATTTGATTTTTTGCTGATTTATTAACCTTAATTTTAAAATTTATATTTTTAAATGTTAATCTAACTTAAAATTCAAGAATTTAGATAATTATATTTAATAAGTATGTATGTTAATTCATTTAAGAGAATATTTTTTTTAACTTATAAGTAAAATTATTCAAACACTTATTTAACTTATAAGTATTCTTTTACTTATCGCTTATAATTCACTTATTCATTTTAAGTCGTAAGTTACTTATTTTCAGATTTCCCGAGTTTGTGTGCATGGAAAAAGAATATCCACCAAGAAAATAACAAACACAGAAGAATGCACTAGTAAAATATTAAGCCATGGCATAAACCTACTTTCTTATAAGAAAGACTTCACAACAGAACATGTATCCAACTCCTCCACTACTATACCATTAGGAGTTCAGACACTAATTTTAACTCATTTACATTCCCCTTGTCTTCATCAAGTACATTTTTCGGTTTCTTTAATGGAGATTCAGTTCCGACAAGAAGGAAAAATGAGCAAATTCAAGGGGAGAAACAACAGAACTAGTCGAAGCAACAAGTTTGTGGGAGTAAGACAGAGGCCTTCTGGTAGATGGGTAGCTGAGATCAAAGACACAACACAGAAAATAAGGATGTGGCTTGGAACATTTGAAACTGCTGAAGCTGCAGCTCGTGCCTACGATGAGGCAGCCTGTCTTCTACGTGGTACCAATACTCGAACAAACTTTGTTACTCATGTTTCTGCTAATTCTCCTTTAGCTTCGCGGATTAAGAATCTGCTCAAGACCAAAAAAGGCATGGATGAAAAGCAGAATCTTGATACATCTAGTACCAACACTAGCTGGGAAAAACAGAATCTTGATCCAGCTAGTACCAACACTAGCTCTTTTACTAGTAGCCCAACTAGTAGTGAAGGTGACTTCCCTATAAGAGGTATAGTAGAGGATCATAATCACTTGTTTGATGATGCTTACAAACCTGATATGAGGAACTTTGATGATGAATATTACTTGGGCTCTTCATATGAATCAAATATTTCATGGGGTTTGGAAGGTAATGGTGCTGAGAGATTTGCATATGCTCAAGAAATGTGGGAGTTGCCAAAAAATGATATGGCAGAAGCAAGTACTGGACTGGAGTTTTCAGAATCAGCGTTGCGTTGTGCTGTGAATGGTGTCCAAGAATATATTCAGACTGTCGATGATCCTAATGATTCTATCTGGGATCTTCCTTCTTTATGTTCACTGTTATGTTAAAACTTAGTGGTTTTGTAGGATCTTAAAGTTAGTAAATCCTTTCTTCAGTTTCTAAGAGACCAAGTTCTAATATTCAAGAATACATTGGGACTTGGCAAAATCAAAGTTTTTTGTTTTCTGGTCTATAGCTGTGTACCCCTGTTCTTCAGTTATTGCTCATTGCTGATATTTTCTGAATCATGGTTTTGTATTCTCCGAGTAACTAAACATTCGAGTCAAGTGGCTGGCGATGAACATCAGATTATGATTTAGTCATTCTTATTTTCATTGCAAATATAGATTAATTGCTAAAAATAATAATCTTATGTATTCAGTGAATTGTGCTGATCTTACTAGAATAATAGTTCCAGACAGATAGTTAAGCTGGATTGAGCTTGATAATTAGATTTCTAGTTTCTGAACAGTAATCAATGCCATACCGACAACAAATTTAGGAACTAGTACTCTTCAGCTTCTTCTTCGTCAGCTCCTTCTTGCCCAACTTCCTCATAGTCCTTCTCAAGTGCAGCAAGATCTTCGCGGGCTTCTGAGAACTCACCTTCTTCCATACCTTCACCGACATACCAATGTACAAATGCTCGCTTAGAATACATGAGATCAAATTTGTGATTGATTCTCCCAAACACCTCTGCTACAGCTGTGTTGTTGCTTATCATGCACACTGCTCGCTTCACACTGGCAAGGTCACCTCCCGGTACCATTGTTGGAGCTTCATAATTGATTCCACATTTGAATCCAGTAGGGCACCTTCAGTTTTGCAGTATCAAGATCCGTCAAATATACAATAAAGTCAAGACAAGGATTTGTTTCTTGCATATAGTACTAAAGACATGGCATGGTACTGCTTGATAATAAACAGCTCAACATAAACTTTAAGGATCCTTACCAATCGACAAACTGAACGGTTCGTTTTGTCTTGACAGCAGCAACAGCACTGTTAACATCTTTGGGCACAACATCTCCGCGGTACATTAAACAACAGGCCATATACTTGCCATGCCTTGGGTCGCATTTAGCCATCATGCTTGAAGGTTCAAACACAGCATTCGTAATTTCTGGAACAGAACTTTGCTCGTGGAAAGCTTTTTCTGCAGAGATCACCGGGGCATAGGAAGAGAGCATGAAATGTATACGAGGATAGGGTACAAGGTTGGTTTGGAACTCTGTGATATCCACATTAATGGCCCCATCAAACCTTAAGGAAGTGGTCAGAGATGAAATAGTTTGAGATATTAAGCGGTTCAAGTTAGTGTAAGTAGGCCTTTCAATGTCTAATGATCTCCTGCAAATATCATAGATTGCCTCATTGTCCAAGAGCACCACAACATCTGCATGTTCCAGGAGGGAATGGGTAGACAGGACACTATTATAAGGTTCCACAACTGCAGTTGAAACCTGTAAATTCACAAAACATTTGTCAAATGATGAAATAGTTTGAGAAATTCACTATTTCCAAGGTTAGATTCAAGAAAAAAAGATTCACCTGGGGAGAAGGATATATATTGAAGCCAAGTTTGGACTTTTTTCCATAATCTACAGACAAGCGCTCTAGAAGCAGGGATCCTAGTCCAGAACCAGTGCCACCACCAACAGCATTGAACACCAAAAATCCTTGCAAACCAGTGCAATTATCGGCTAGTTTTCTCACCCGATCAAGGCATGAATCAACAATCTCTCGCCCCACTGCACCAGATGGTTCCAATCAAATAATTGAAGTAAATTCAGTAATAGCACTGAACTACCATAACTGGTGCAATAGACATTACCTGTATAGTGTCCCCTTGCAAAATTGTTTGCTGCATCCTCCTTGCCAGAAATAAGTTGCTCAGGATGAAAGAGTTGCCTATATTTTCCTGACCTAACCTCATCTACAACATTGGGCTCCAAGTCGACAAATATAGCTCGAGGCACATGCTTTCCAGAACTGGACTCGCTGAAGAAGGTACCAAAAGAATCATTGGTTGTGTCGCTGAAATCAAAAGAAGAATCATCATCAGGTAATACTATAGGAAAGATATATAATACTAGAACCCAATTCAAAATTTTATTAGAATCACATTATGTGCTATGATGTTTTCATCCGAAGGACAAACCTCATAGAACCTGTTACAGCATGTACAACATATAAAATGCATGAAGAAGAGAAGAGAAACGCGAGAAACCTGGCAATCTTGCCGTCAGGTTGAATGCCATGTTCAAGACAATAGAGCTCCCAACATGAATTGCCAACCTGAATACCAGCCTGGCCTATATGTAAACTTATGATCTCCCTCATCTCTTTCAAATGAGTTACCTAATTCTTTAATGAATCAATGTTATACTAAACTCTGAGGTTGATTTTTGAGAGGGGGATGGACAGAATGAAGGAGAAAGAATATAGATAAAGTGATAAAAACAGAAATGGTTGTTGTTGTATGAACCAAAATATTTCATTTTGATTTCAAACAGAGGAGGAGGTCACTCTGGAGTCCGGATATTCAGACCAGCCTACCACGTGGCTCCAACATCTTTCTTTCTTCATTTCTTTACACCAAAAATAATTCCATGCTTATTTATTCCAAAATATAAGTCCATGACGCGCACACGCATACGCACACATAATACACTGCAATAATTATTGGAATTACAACATCAATTTTTCTCAAGATATCATTGATGTTGCGACATCTCTGAATTGTAGATTCTGAATTTTTAGAACATAAGTATTGTACATTGACACGCACACATAATGTACTACTATAATGATCAGAATTGCAATATTGATTTCGCTAAACATGTAATTGATGTCGCAACATCGCTGAATTGGATATTCTGGATTTTTAGAACATCAGTATCGTGCATTGTCGACAACTCATCGGAAAAGGTAAGCTGGACGACTCATCTTATACTGCGTTTCTGAGATGTATAGTTGATCCAAGCATTAAGAGAAGCATCATGCGGCTTGTACTCCATAGCATTGGAGTGAGGAAGCTAAAACAGCCGTTTGATCACATACATAACAGCCTGGTTACATAGCCAGAATGTTGGAACATAAACAGAACAAATTAGGGCAACCTGCCAAGAATGTTAATGGCTTTCAATACTTATTTCGAAAAGATCCTCTTAAATTTCAGTGAACATAATACCAAGAAGGTGTTAAAGTGCGTAAAAAATATAGATGGACATGAATCATCAATACTTTTAAAGGAAATACTAGGATCACTAGTTCGATATGACTAATTGACTGTGGTTTAGCTTTCAAGTACAGCCTATTGTACCTATGTTGTTACGTGTAAAATGGGTTAAATATCGTCCAAATGTATAAAAAATGTAATATCATTTGGATGTATCAAATGTATAGAAATCAGAATTTTTCATTTGCATGTAATATCATTCATAAAAAATGTGCTGAAATTCAATATATAATACTTTTAAGAATTTCGACTAACGATAGAGTGATATTTTTTATACAAATTTTTAAATGAGTGACTCATTTGAGTCAGTTTTGTACTTAGTTTTGTAGTTAGTGACTTACTCGATACATTTGGACGGAGTAAGTGACCTACTTGATATTTAACCCCATGTAAAATCCAAAAAAAAAATCCTTTCTTTGAGGGTGACCGGGAAACATTTTGAATTTATAATTATGAAAAACAATCAATTCATGTCATGATCACGCTTTGTCACGTTAATAAGTCGAGTCGAGTTGATAGAGGTCGTGCTTGTCGATTAGCCAAATAGTCGTAAAGTAAATTAGTCAAAAGTTAATGATTTTTAAATAAATAATACTCTCTCCGTCTATTTTTAGTTGTCTCAGTAAATTGATTACCGTCCCTTTTTAATTGTCACACTTTGACTGTTTACCAGGTTAACAGTTAAATTTACCAAAATTTGACTTAAGTTTATTAATATTT
Organism: Apium graveolens; assembly: GCF_009905375.1. Taxonomy (NCBI): domain Eukaryota; kingdom Viridiplantae; phylum Streptophyta; class Magnoliopsida; order Apiales; family Apiaceae; genus Apium; species Apium graveolens. The sequence continues at coordinate 297,379,973 of NC_133649.1, forward strand.
TATCAATTGGTAAAATAAAAAATTTTATCATGGGAAAGAAATTTTAGTCTACTTTAATATGAAATTTTCGGTTTTTGAAAATACTATAAGAGTAATTTATAATATTTGGTCAAAAACTAGTCAATTTGATTGATAAAAATAAGAATGTGACAATTAAAAATGGACGGAGAAAATATTATATGTTAAAGACAAACATATCTTGTTTTCTTTTTATACGCTCGCATCGATAAATTGACTATATAAACATATTATATTATATATATATATATTCAATTTTAATCAATTTAAAAATACATAAAAGCACTCACATAAATATATATGAGTTAAAATTAGCAAAAAGATATATAAAGATATATAAGTTGAAATTAAAGTAGGTTTATAAAATTTATTTTATTAACCGACTAGTTGATAAGTCGAGTAATTAGTCAACAATTCGCAAGTCCGTCGTGACGAGAATAGCCGTGGCAAACTATTAAATGAATAAAATTTAGAAAGAAAAAGAAGGTATATTTATTTGTCCTCTCAAAATGTGGTGTTGAAAAAAGTAGAAAAGTACAGGTCTAAAATTCAGTAGAGATATTATAGGAAACAATACATACAAAATATAGATATAGATATATAAACACGGAGGGAGAAGGTAGGAGGGGATAAAACAAGAGAGAGAGAAGAGAGAGAGAGAACCCCACCCGCCTTGCTGTTTCCTCCAAAACACAAATAATAAAATTTTCACCCATCCCCCCCCCTCCCTTTAATATTTAGTAATAAATAAAGATTGATCCCCCCTTGTTGTTGTTGTTCTTGAATCTTTCCTGCAATTTAATCAACCCCCATGTCGAAATTCACACCAATTGTATTGCTACTTTTTGTTGTTTTGATTTGTGGCTTTTGGGATGCTTCTTCAGCAGCAGCTGCTATATGCCCTCATCAATCCATCATCTTTCTCTACCATTTGCGTGCTCAATCTCCTCTCTCTTTTACTCCTACCCCGCCTCTTCAGGTTCTTCATTTTCCCTTTTCAATTGCCCTTTTTTAAGTTTTATTTATCTATTTTATTTTGATAAAGGTTGTTGCTTTGCTGGATTGATTGTGTGTTGTTTGATTGTTTTGAGTACCCTTTTGTTCTTTATGAAATTTGGTTTCTGATTCTTGATCAAAATTAGTTGATCTTTTTTGGGTGTTTTTTGCTTTATTGAAATTATGTGTTTTAATTAGGTTTTATTTCTTCAGTGGGTTGCTGGATTTGAAATTTGATTTTTGAGATAGCTAATAAAGATGTTACCTCTTGTCTTTCAACTTGTTGTAAAGACACATAAAGATGTTATTAGTATTATTAGTCATAGTGATTTAGAATTGGAATCATAGTTTATTGTTTTCTTGTTCATGTGTTGCATACGCATAAATTCACACCACTTGTTTCACAATAATTGAACTTTTATTTCAGACAAACTTGTACGTTCTAGTATTTCTTCTTTAGTAACTTATTTGAGATTGTTGGTTGCTATTGGCCTAACCAGAATCTATTCCTCCTTCATTTGCCGTTGTGAAATGAAGTCTTTATTGGGTTGGAAGAAATGCAATTAGTTTCGAATGGAATGAAATTCGTACCATTTTGTGTGTAATACTCGTAATTTTGAAACCTTCAACCGGTTTATAGTAACTTAAAGGGTAAATTCATTTAGTTGTTTCTTCCAAGTTCCAACTAAAAGAAATCATCTCAATATATATACACAAAAAAGGGAATTACAAGAAAGGTAAAATCTTTATGAGCAATAATAATTAGTACTACCTGCAAAAGATGGGGACGAAGACAAACAGGAGCAGGCAAAAAAGAGAGTTAAAGCCACATATTGAACTTGTGTCCTTTGATGTCAGGGTCTTGCCCCAACTTCCCTGTTTTCTGTTTTTGTTACTTGTTTTTTCTTATTGATCTTAAATTTAATCAATTCCTTTCCCTTTTGTGACATTGAACAACAAAACATGTATAAAGTTATTGTTTTTCTTCTTCGTGTTTTTAAGTATTTAGCTCATCTCCCGTCCTCCACTTCTTCCATCAATATATACGATTGTATATACGTTTTGGAATTATAAATTAGGATGATAATAGTAAAATGTTTCTCCTGCTAAAACAATAAGAAAGCCAATTTGTTGAATTGGAAAAGATTGGGCTAAGAAATAAGAATTATTGATTCAATTGTATTCCATATAAATAGACAGGTGACTGATATATTTCTTTTTTCTTTTTTGTTAATTGATGAACTGGCTATTAATTGATCTACAGATGCTGATACTGTATGGTGTAATATAGATCTTTTTTGTATTTCTTTCCAATAATAAAAAATGAATTAAAAGAAAAAGAGGAGAAATTTTGTGTAATGAGTCATGCTATATATATCAATTAAAAATCTATAAATTACAAGTGCCTGACATCTATTTGAAAGGCGGGATAAAAGTCGGGAAATTATGTTGAGAATTTGAAAATCTGGCTATTTTATTAATTTGAGGATTTGAAAATCGTGCCTTTTTTTGCAACATGGTGTAAAACTACAGCCGCGGTGATGCAATTTACTCCGTAGATTTGAGGATGAATTCATACTTTGCATAGTGATACGTCCCATTGTATAGTTATAACTTACAAACAAAATTGCTAATGTGCGCCAATCTTTCTGCACAGTGCCTATATGAATAGTAATTTCTAATAAGTTTTCCATATTTAATAAACAAAGTCATGAACAAGAATTGTTTAAAAGAATTACGATGGCAATGATTCCTAGTGCCATATATTTCGTGTTTAATACTAATGCATAAATTTAATAGTGTCTACTGTAGATTTTCTAAGTGGTGGATTAAAAATACTTGCATTTACATTACACACTTCTTACATGAAAAACAAATTCTGCGAGGTATATTTTTCACCTTCATTCTTTCTTTGGATATCTGGCAGGTGGGCGGTGACTTCCTTGAGGAAGCACTAAATTCAAAAGATGCAGATACATACACTTCTGTACTATTTTATGCTTCCTGGTGTCCATTCTCCAACGATGTGCTCCAAACATTTGAAGTCTTGAGTTCAATGTTTCCTCAAATGACCCATTTGGCAGTTGAGGAATCTTTGGTAATGCCAAGGTATCTACTAAAGCTATTGTATTTACCAAAGAATATGGTGATTCATGATGCCTCGGTGTTTCTGAATTTGTATAGATCTGTTTGAAATTTTACTGACCTGTTTTCCTTTTCTTTTGTTCTTAATTGCAGCATACTTTCTAGATATGGGATACATAGCTTCCCCACAATATTGATTGTGAAGCAGACATCTAAACTGCGGTTTCATGGAACAAAAGATCTGAACTCCCTTTCAAGATTCTATAGAAAAACAACAGGTAACTGATCTCTAGAGCACTCATAGGCTTACTTATTTACAATGTGTCAAAGAGCGGTACCTTACAATAGAGCTGAAATTGGTTATTCACATTTTCGTGTGCACGCACTAAATTAGGTGGCTGTGACTTTTATTGGCCTAATGTCGTGTTCATTCAGTTCAATCTTAGGATCTATATGTTCTTTGGGATTATCATCCTCGTTTTATTAACTTATCTTCTTTCATTTTCTGTTACATTTCATCCTTAAGTTATCCCATGGACCAGGTTTAGTTAATTTTCTGTATCTTTTCCCCACGAGATTATAATATGCAGTGGTATGGTGGTAATAATAATAAATAACCCCCATTATGATATAATAAATAACCTCTACAATGATATAGAGAGTTACCAAAACTTGTTCATGGGTTTATGTGTAAGGACAAATTATGGATTGAATTGAAAGAGTTTCATTCGTAAGTAATGAAGGGATAGTCCTTGCAAACAAACAATAGCCTTAAACTGATTTATGTGATTTTCATGGTTCATGTGATAGAAGTGTTTTGCTAGTTACAGAAAAACGTAACTATAATTCTTAACATGGTTGCTTAAATTTCTAGGATTGGAGCCCGTGCATTATCTTGCTGCAGATCAACCTGTGAATTTGGAGCGCAGTAGAGAATTTATTATGCAATCATGGGTTGGTTTATCACCAACCGAGATTCTAAGAAAGGAACCATACTTGGCATTGTCTCTATTGTTTCTTTGTTTAGTAGGATTTTCATATGCATTCCCAAGAGTTTTATCTCACTTGAAAGCCTTGTGGGTGTCATATGGGCCTCAACTGAAATTGGAAATATTTGGGGAGACTAGCCAAATACTGGGGAGGATTCTTCAGATAATTAATGTAAACAGGATTTGGACCAAGTTGAAACTATGCAAAACCAGAAACTTCCTTCCCGGTGCGAAAAATGCCCGTGTGTGGGCGTCTTCCCTTGCTTCTGTTTCTTTGGGTAAAACAGCTTCATGCAGATCCTCTTCCTTAGATTGACAGTTAACGTGGTTTTGACAAAAGGGTTGAGAATCAACGCAAGAATGTCAGAAAAAGAGTACAAACAGCACGCTCCCACTCTTCAGTCCTTCCCTTCTCCGTGGATTAGCAATTTTCCTTATATTACTTTCTCGTCTTTTTAATTAATTTTTAAGTTGCATGATTATGTCAAATCCTAAATTATGATTAATGATAGAAATTTCTGTTGTGTTTGATTTGTGGCTGGGGGACTCGGCATAGATGAAACTTTGTAAATGTAGAGCAGGTGCCTGTTTTTGTATATTATCTGATACAGAGCTACCCCTTGTATAATTACATTAATTATTGGAGAATTTTGTGTTCTACAATTTAGCTTGGAATTGTGTTTGGGATATACAAAGGCAAAGGCTCTATTTTTTTTCTAATTTCTATATTCTATTATATGTGGACATTTTTATATTGGTTCCAGTATAATACCACACGATATGAGGTTAACAATCGTTTCTCACATGTATGAAGGCAAGGTTTGCATAGGCAAAGCTTAGAAGTATATTCATGATATTTGTTTGGTTGGTTAATAAAGTTACCTAAACATTTTTCAGCTTTTTTTTTATTTTTAATTAAAATATTTACCGACAGGGAAAAGGACAAACACCCTCTTTCTTATTTTTTTTTTCTTTTTTTCAATAATACTCCTTTTGGGTGAGGTGTTCCCAATTTTTTGTATCGTTTGTTTTACAACTTGTTAGGTTTTGAGTTATTTTTCATTGAGAATGATTTAAAGTTATGTGATATGGGGAAATCACAAAAGATAACTTGTATAACAGATACTTAATTTCTTCAAAAAAAAAACAGATATTTAATCATTTATGGGGACATCAATAGTACATTGAACTACATCTATATTTAAATATGTAAAAGTATGTTCCTGATTTTAGAAATTCATCGAAAGTTGAAAATTGATTTGAGCTGAATTACCTGTTTATTTATTTTTCAATCTGATTGCATAATTAGTTAGAGATTTGTTTCTTTTAATATAATAAAATTTGTCAAAAAATAATATTTACAAAACATATTCTGAATTTTTCAGGTTTTCATTTGGTATGGGAAAGATAATATTTTTTCCCAAAAACAGAAGTTTGAACTCATTTTTATGTGTTAGCCTGGTTACATTAAATAATGATTCCCGCTTTTTACAACACTAAATAAGTAATTCAAAGGCAAGTAGGCAACTTGAGTTGGTTTGGAGTTTTGACAACAAATGGACCAAGGGCATGTTTGACAATATACTTATAAGTCACTTATAGCCAGATACCCAACTTATAAACTGAATTTACAACTGCTGATAAGTTGAAAGTTGGCTGACGTATTTTTTTCTAACTTATTTTCATTTTTTCACTTTTTTATAAAGTTGTGGTTTTAAAATATAAATTTTTAAATATTTTCTAATTTAAGATTCATGAACTAAGATAATTATATTTAATAATTATTTGTTTTAATTCATTTAAGTAAAAAAACTTCTGACTTATAAGTAAATTTATCCAAACACTTATAATACTTATAAGTATTTATCAACTTTTCACTTATTTCGCACTTAATCATTTTAAATCATAAATTACTAATTTTAAGATTTTCCAAACGGCACATGGCACGTATGAATGTGGAATGTCAATTGAAACATTTTAAATGAAAATGAAGAGATAACAAAGAAACAATTTGCAAATGGGCTTGAAAAATATATATATGCCAACAATATCACAAGTAACAAACAGAGGGGGATGAAATGAATTCCATCAGCTATTATCACTGTAATGAAAGCCAGGGCAAAAATATATAGGGAGACCTAATCAAAAGAGGCTAGCGAGCAGCTCTCTGCTCTTCACACGAGGCTCCACAACGTCATTAACACAGAGTAATTAACAAGTAAACACACACTAATTGGAAATGTAATCTGAATCATTTTGAGGCAAGAAATGTGGAGGCTCATTTCTTACCAAATCAATTAAAGTGATTCAGATGAACAAGATAGTTAACCACATCAAATCATCAGACAGACGAGGATTAATTATCGTGTTCAAAACATTCATGTACGCCCCTGTCTGAACCCGAACAGTATAGTTATGCAATTAAGATTGCAAAATTGTTGGATTATTCGAGGGCAAAACACTTCTAATCTACAAACATATACAACATGTACAGAGAGAGAGACAGAGAGAGAGATGTCCAGAGAGAGAGAGACAGAGAGGAGAGAGAGAGAGAGAGAGAGAGAGAGAGAGAGAGAGAGGGAGGGAGAGAGAGAGAGGGAGAGAGAGAGAGGAGAGGATAATGTCTAAGGTTGCTTGGGGGAAGATTGATTGAAGAAGGGCAAGTAATCCCCTCAAGAGACCTGAGTAAACAGGAGAATCTGGTAATAAAACACTACCAGGATCTATATTGTTTTAATATATGCCTCCCAACTAAGTCATTTGAATATCATAATTATTCATACGACTACTCTAAAAGAGGCACTTGTAAATTATAATCACAATCGGTATTTATTATAATCAAACTCAAGCTAATTCACGAATGGAGGAGATGGATGGTTGGGGAAGATAACAAGTTATATAATTTTGGTTCCTCTGGCCTCCATCTAATAAAAACAATTATTAGGGTTTCTTCTGCCTACCCCCCCAGCCAGCCCCCCTCCTTTTTATAGCCCAACAGGCCTTTTTAAGGCCCATTTTCTTTTAAATAGCACAGCCCATGACTCCCCGACCAAAACATACCCCCAAATATTTTTAAGCCCCAACACAACTCATTTATCATTCCGATCGTCACTATCGGATCATGTTTACAACAAATATTTTTGAAATCAACTTATATTTATTTAATTGGTGAAAATTGGGTAGAATATAGTGACGGGTCACGTTTTGTATCAGATTTTTTTCAGATCAATCCATATTTATTTAGATCGGTCCGAGAACTCGGGCCGGATCATAAGGTACAACCTGGTTAATTTTTTATTAATTTAATTTTGGTATTTTTGTTTAATATTACACGGAAATATATGAAGCGTTAACCCCTTACTCCCGAGTTTTAATTAGGAAGGAAAGTAAGTGGTAAGTGAGCAAAGTAGTTTCGCTTGTATTCATATTTGTGTTCCTGAGTTTTTAAAAGGAGCGAAAGCAAGTGAATTTAACAAACTTTTTTAATTCAAAATTTTCACTCCAAAAGTGGGATAAAAGTATTTTACTTCTTATCACTTACTTCCTTCACTTTAAAAAACTCGGGAGTCAGGGCCTAAAACTCGTGGCATGAAATTGTAACATTCCAATTTCCAACTTACTTTGGAAGTAGAAAAAGAGGCATTTGCATTAGCTTAGCGGTTGTACTTTACAAATCATGTTCTCAGTTGAGCTTTATGTAGTCACACTAATGAATACTACTAACGTTTGAAGCAGTAGTGAGGAGAAGAACGTAGTCTAGCATTCAAAGTATAAGGAGAAGCTGTAAAATGAATATATAGAAGTGCAAGGAACGTGCATATAACATGTACAGAAGGAAGGCAGCACAATATGTTCGCGCATTTAGAAGACGAAAGCATAGACAAGTGCCAGTACAGAAGCCAAAGCAGCAGCTGACACAGCAACTGCAGACGCATCTGAAGCAGGGCTCGGCGCTGGAGCATCCGCCGCTGCCACCTGCTGCACCCCAACCATCATCATCATCACCACGGCGCCCAAAACCATCTTCATTGCCTCCATTTCTGTAAAGTATTTTTTACAAAAACTAGAGCAAAACTGCGAAAAGAAACAGAGGAAATGCAAGTTAAACTGCTCCTCTTCAACAGAAAGTTGGTTTGTCATTTTATAAGCAAAATGCAAGAGCCAAGGAGAGGGCTGCCCGTGTTGACCGTTACTGGTCTGGACCCCATTAGCCCCTTTTGTCTAGCTGTTTTACTTTTGGCTTTTCCTTAATTTCATCATTGCCCGGACTGCCCTTCTTTTCTTGACAGAGTATAATGAGGTGCCAAACAGCTGTCGCCTATGCTACTGTTATGGTCCCCACACTTCGGTGATCTTTCTTAAGTCTTAAACAAACACCACTCTCTGTTTTATCCAAGTGTGACCTGACACTTATGCCCTTGGTTGGAACTATGTTCTGAGGTTATGTTTGGTGTTTCAGAGGATAAATGCGTCTTTTCCCAAGATTGTGATGATTCTTGTGGGCGAAGTTTCTAAATGGGATTGTATTCATCCAATCCCTTTTTCTCTTGTATTTTCTTGTATTTTAAGATACCATAATTATTCATTTACATAATTTTGTTGTCACGTAAAATAGCAAGATGCAGTGATGGGTGTGAGTTGGTTTGTTGTGTGGGACAGGGGGAGTGGACGTGGACATCTTCAATTTAGTTTATATATGTTAACATTTTCTCGATATATAGATATATACGGTAAAGTTTTATGGAGTTTATCTTTTAATTGTAGTTCTCGGAGTCCATCTATATTCTGCAAATAAAATATCTTCTAAAACATGTCATCTTGCGAAACATGTTTTACAAATATCATTATTTCAATAAAATCATGCAAATCTCATATATTTACAAGTACAATATGTATGTTCTGCAACATTAATATTTATGTTCTGCAAACTAAACATGTTTTCTAGAATAATATATTTTACAACATTCTACTTATAAAATCTATGCAATCTGCAAGATTTTCAATAAAATTGTGATATTCGTAGAATATTATCCGAAAAATAATACGTTCTGCAATAATTTAAACTATATTTTACTTGCAGAACATATATGGACTCCAAGGACTCCAATGAAATAGGGACTCCATAAAACATAACCCTATATATATATATTAACATTTTCTCCCAAACTCAAGGTTAAATAAATTCAAAGTTGCAATATCATAAGCAAGAGCATCCAAACGAATCCATAAACAAAGTCACGAATTAAAAGCAAGAATGCAATCACCAAGACAAAAGAAAAGAGAGTATCCTATCATATTCATACATGAAAAAAGAGAGGAACCATTCATCTCACACAATAATCAAACAAAACCACTTAAAAAGTAAAATTGTTCTCAGATTGACAGTGTGCAAAGCAAAGTAGAGCAGTCATGCGTCTCTCATCTACTACTTCTCAAAAAATGGAAACCTCACGAAATAGGTTGTCTGAAACTTAATATTCATGCTGGTGCTGATATTTTCTCTGCTGAACTGCTTCTTTGATACCACAAAGAAAGTTTTATAATAGGAAAAATGTGTTTGTTTTATAGAGCTTTTAGTGTATTTGAGGCTGAAACAACTGCTATTTATGAAGCTTTAAGTCAACTTTTATGTTTGCCGTATCAGAGAGTGTCTATCTAATTTTATTCAATTCTATGCATCCAAGTAATTATAATTAAACCAAAAAAAAAAATATACCAAATTATAACTCATTCTGGTTATTATAATTTAGTATAGATATAGATTTTCCGAATTAATGGAAGTCAATCATTTATTAAAAAAAAAAACTCTACACTTAAAAGTCAAAAAATAAAACTGTTTAATGGAAATTATTTTTTATGAATAAATAATGGGGTGTGTTTGGATAGACGAGTAAAGATTCCAAAGCCCAAACCTAGATAACAAAAATGCTTGTTTATAATCTTAGTTAATAAGAATGAAGTTTGGGCTTGTAGCTTTTATACAAAAATGTAGTGGACTGGGCCAAGAGAAAAACCCAACATAACCCAAACAACTCCGTATACGATCAATGTATCATGTATATATAGAAAAATAAACAAAGAAAATGAAATGATCCACCGTTGATTTCCTGATCCAACGGCTGAGACTAACCTTCCCCCCCAATGCAAAGAGAGATATATATACACAGGGGAGAGAGGGAGAGGAAGAAACTAGAACACAAAGAAGAAGAAAAACTCCCTCTCCATTGTATTATTTTTCAGAGAGATATAGAAGAGAGAGAGAGAAGAATAGAGAGAGAGAGAGGTTTCTTCATCTCATCTACAAAAAGAGAGAGCGCGAGAGAGGGAGGGAGAGAGAGGGTTGTTTCCTCATCCCAACAACAAAATACATACAATTTTCCAAGACATACAAAAATTGACATTTTGTTGAGTTGAGCAAAGAACAAACAGAAAGAGTCTTAGATCTTGATGAAGCTCATTCATTTCAAGATTTCCTCAACTGTTTCTCATTCTTAACCTCCCTTATCTTCTGCTTATCCTTACATATAAATTCAGTTCAGATCTTAACTAGACCAATACAAACACATACATATTTGGTAGATTTGTTGAGACATGGAGAAAGTTGAAAAGAATGAAAGAGCAGTTGGTTGTAAAATAGCAGCAGAAGCAGATTTGTTTTTGAAGTGGGGTAATAGAAAAAGAGTTAGATGTGTTAGACTCAGGGACACAGACACAAACAAGCCTTCTCAATCCCCCAGACTTCGCCGGAGAATTACGTCACGTTTCCTCACCTTTTCCGATGCCAACAAACCCATTTACACTCAGCAATCCACTCGTCTCACCAGGTAATCAATTCATCTATTTCTGTTATAAAGTTTCAATCTTTACATTAAAGTTTCAATTTTTATATGAATGTATTATAAAGATTGGATTTTTATGTGAATGTTATAAAGATTGGATTTTTATGTGAAATTGTTGGTTGGGTGGACAGGAATTCTGAGGCTGCCAAGTTGTCACCGGAGAAGTATGATAAGCATTATTCGACAAGAGGGTTATTGGATGATAAGGGTGGAAATGGGAAGAAGATTGTTGCAGGGGAAATTGGTGGAGGAGAGGAAAGTAAGAGTAAAGGCTCTGTTTGGCCAAAATTATATATAAGTTTAACTAGTAAGGAGAAAGAAGAAGACTTTTTGGCTATGAAAGGTTGTAAATTACCTCAGAGGCCCAAGAAAAGGGCCAAGATTATTCAAAGGACTTTGCTTGTATGTTCTTTCTTTTCGATCCCCTTGTCATAGATCTGACTATATGTTTGTGTATGTGTTAGTTAAGGAGAAAGATTGAATCTTTGATCTGGGTTTTTTATGTTTGATTTGATTTAGTCTTCTGTTGAATTGTTCTTGATTTATTAAGTTTGGGTTTTTTTGTTGGATTGAGGCAGTTGGTGAGTCCAGGAGCATGGCTAACTGATTTGTGTCAAGAGAGATATGAGGTGAGGGAGAAGAAGACTACTAAGAAGGTATGTATTGTGTTTTGTATATGTAATGTATGTATAATTTTGTGGTGTATGTAACTACTCAAAAGATTGGTTCTTATCTTTTTTAGTGAGAGAAGAAAGAAATTTAATTTAACTGGAGGTAGTTTCATAAGATTCCATTTGTTGGTGGTCTTAGTCAATGGTTACATCATGTTTGTGATTGTTTTTTTATCTTTATTTTCTAATTTTCATCTTGGACTACTGTATTTATATTCTTTACTGTTGCTTGTGTGTAATCTTGGAGGATCATCTTAGTAATATTATGATTAAAATCAAGTTAGATGATATAGAATCTCTTATTTGCCCTTCATAGTTTCTTCCCTGGCTTACCCTCAAACCAACAGCACCTTATCTTTTCTGAACTCGTGTTTGTGTGTGGTTAGTTTCGGAACTTTTCAGATCTCAAAAAGACATGGGAATGTTAATGAATTTGTATTTGGGTGGATGCAGAGAGCAAGAGGAGGGGGTTTAAAGGCAATGGGAAGCTTTGAAAGCGATTCGGAATGAAACGCAGAGAAAGAACCCTTGAAGAAGAAGCAGCAGCAGCTGCTAAAGTTAACTCTCCTCCCTTTTTCATACACTAGTTTTCGGTTTTTGGGTTGGTGTGTGGTTGCTGCTGCTGTTTGTCTAAATAATTAAAGTTGTTGAATGGTTTGATTTTGGTGAAGAAGAATGTGTATTTTTAAGCATCTACTAGCCAGATGAGGAAAATAGAAATATTGTCTCAAATCTTTTGATTCTTGCCCTCCAGTGGCTTGTAGCAGTATGTACATTACTGGTAGCAGAAAACTGAATCAACAGAGCTTAAAATGTTTCATTTCAGAATCTTATTTATTTACATATCTGTTTTACTGATCAAGCTTGCCCTAACTTTTCACATTTTGGGGAACTCGGGTTTTTGCATATAACACACTGTTTCAGAATTCTTAAATTATTATTTTAAAGGTCCAAATTTAAGCATTTTTTACCCTTCCGAGGATATTTTATACGGAGGGGCTTTTCTCTTTTTCGCGGAGGAGTAAAAAAATATCCTTAAATCCAGATCCTTAAATATAGATCCGAGGCCCAGAAATAGTATGTTAAATAAAACTTAACCCGCGGGCACAAGTCCCTACGTGTATAATCAAGGAATCTTTCGAGCATTGTTTGATTGTAACTTGTATGTAACTTTTCATTGTGGGTCAGAAAAGAAGAAAAAAATCATCATAAACAGGGTGTATTACACCCCTTGCCCCTTCCTCCTTCCTCGTCTGCTTCTCATAGTTTTCTATAGTTTTGGAATTTTTATTTGCCAATGCGTGTAGTTTCAATTAAAATGTTTTTTTTGAAAATGAAGAAGGGTTTTTGAAAAATTTGAGTTTTCCTCTGACTTGATCTTGACTTAAAAAGTTCAGGACTTTAAGCTGATTTTTTTAAATCAAGATGGAAAATATGAGTCCGGTTTAAGGCCCTTATGCGGAGTATGGAACAAATGAACTATAATGTGAACATACATACATTTGCAAATGTAAACTGGGAATGTGGGCTTACTGAATGGAGAGCTTTACATAATAGCTTTAACTTCTATTAAGTAACCAGTCTTCTGCTCAATTCAACTGGGAATGCTGCCCTAACAGATTGGGTCCTCCGTCCCTCTTTTTTTTCTACTAATGAAACTACAACCAATATGAAAAGCTTATTTGCGGTTCATTACACTGATTGCATCACTTCACACCGGAATATTAAAGAAAAGAAAGCAACATGTTGGTATTCTGCATTATCCTGCAGAAAAGAGATTGATAATTAGTTTTATTTGTGACCAGCAATGCAATCAACAAGTGCATTCAAACTGTTAGCCTATCTCCACCTACGACAAGAGATTTATAGCATATGGCAAAACCCTGACAGACATGGATATGTTGGCGTGTGCCGTGTAGATCCAATCTTTTATTTTATAATTTTCAAACCATATTGATAATAATCTGCACATCATGTAGATCATCTTTTGCAGCGCTGGTTAAGGAATTTGAAAACACAAATCTTACCTTTATGTCATAATCAATTAACTGGAGTTCTAGCTGCTTGAAGCATTTCAACTATGAGAGTCTTTACATCCCTGCAAAATTTAGAAACAGAAAGTTTAACTTAGGACCCTGAACCATATTTTGATGTATGCTTTGTGAACCTAACATTCACTAGGGACTTCTATTTTTACATAAAGTATTCATGTCAAAAACTTGACACTTCACTTGGCCAAAAACATGTAAATTTTCACAAAACTGCTGGGTCCACAATTCGAAATGTATCTCTGTTGGACACTTCTGGTAACAAAGATCATGTTTATTGTAACTTGTAAAACTTTGGAGAATCATTTAGAAGCTGCATACTCACTTTCTATCTACTGCGCGTCTAGGGAAAGGTATTCGAAGCTTGAGGGTAGATCCTTTATAGCCAGCCTAGTCAAAACAACACTGTTAGCATAACAGGTACATGAATATTTCAAACACACGGGATGTTTCAAGTAAATTTGCATTAGGTTATTTAGTAAAAAAAATTGCATTAGGTCGCAAGAAAGAACAATTTAACAGATTTCAATTCTGAAAGAAGCTGTTTGTCATTCCATCCAGAAAAAAAACTTAGGAACATAGCATAAGTTCCAAAACAAAATGTAAGTATAGTAAATTTAATAAGATAAAAATGAAAGATAGAACGACTGAATAGATTGTAACTTAGCTTTACCTTAACATTAAAACCAAGACTGTCCAAATCCAAAATATCAGCGAAGTCCACCTGGAGATAGAAAATATATATGTTACACTAACGTGTACTATTCACATAATTTTCATAAAAATAATATATTATCTTCATAAAAGCACATGCAAATTTCGGCGAGAAATGCCAGTCAGTTTTTCTCAATGGATGTAATTACAATAGTAAAATTCAAGCTTGCTAAAGGTAATAGTTGACTAGACTATTATAAAATAAATAAAAAACAAGAACTGATTTTCTTATAGTAAATAGATGTTTAACATAAAAAAAATCAGATCTTGTCATTGTAGCAATTATAAACTTATGTTACCGGGATGGACAATGAGTGTTGCACAATGAGCTTTGTATCTTCTCTATGATCTTTGTTCATGTGGGACTGTAGGTAAAAAAACAAACGCTTTAAAATAGGACTTCTAGCATTAACTTTACAATGAAAGAAATGTAAACAGAGTAGAAGGAATTGTACTGCCACAGGCTTCGAGAATTGATAGATTGGATCTACTTTTGCATCTTTAAATTCCTCCTGGTCGAACTCTGCAAGTAGTTTAAAAGAACACAATCAAGATATAGAGAAAGAAAATTTAATGCAATAATACATAGAACGCTAATAATCCACTTGTCTGCAATAGCAGAGACTCACTGCCCAGTGGATGAGGAATCCGAATGTTCCAAATTCAGCACAAAAACAAAAAATTAATGCATGACTGAAATAATCTAAAAAAAATGCCAAACACCAAAGGCAAAATGGAAACAAAAAATTTGCAAGTACGCAAACCTCCTGAACCCAATAGGGCTGTAGCAACCCCTGATACAAAACGTACAACTTTGGGTTCAATGCGCAGAAACTGGAAATCTCCAAAGTCAACCTTCAATATGGTTTGTCATATTAGTCATCTATATTGATTAAAAAGAACATAATATATTGTAATATTAACAATCTATAAAATCCAGCAATTATACCCAAAAAGCATCGGGGTGTCTTGCCAAGTATGCAGTACGAATAGCATCTTTGTCTCCTTCAGGAATCTACAGGGTAGACCACGACCAATACATTAATGATCAGATGTGATTTTTTTGACATAATTCCAAATTTACTGAAAAGAAAAGCACCAGAATCAGAGACTTGTGCTTTTCTGATATAAATTAAAAAAACATCAAATCTCCAAAGAAAGCATTAAGCATGCTATTGTGAAGGAGTGCTACTTACAGAAACAGCGTCTCCATGCACTGTTATTACTAGATCAGTTCTATCCTCAGGATCTTTAGCAACAAGCAGTGAGCACTTGGGATTGGCTAAGAGGTCCTGCAAAAAGTAAGTCAATAAAATTTAAAAATAAGTAACAAAATTAATTTCTTAATCAAAGAAGAATATGCATACACATATTTATACACAGACATGTACAAGAAAAGAAAGTAAATCAATTCAGTTATAATCTAAGGATAATTTATTTGCCACTATTAGCAAACAAAGGTAAATAACACCCAAACACTATCCTCATGTTTAGAGTCTTCTCTAATCCTGCATCCGTCACATGATGGTTTAGTACTATATTTTAAACAAATAAAGCCAACCTTGGTATGAACTGCTAAGCTGCTGACAGCTAATATGGGATATCCATGAGCGTCACAAGCAAAGTCGACCATTGAACCAGATGGATAACCACCGTGCTTCTGCCATGGAAATAAGATACCAAAGGTCAACCAAATTGTGAGGCAAGAGGCAATGACTTCATTTGCATAGTATATAAGTGTAAAGTAAATCAAAAAATTAAATTCTACCAAGACATTAAACGGTAAGGATGTAGGTCTATTATTAGTTTGATTAGTTATATGAAGTATATAGGGTGGCAGAAAAAAATGATGATACAGATACAATGCGTTTTAATAGAAAAGACAGCACAATAGAATGAGAGTAATGGGGTAGACGATGAATGATCATAAGGTAGTTTGCATAGATACATACAATTAGGGGGGATAAAAATAGAGGGAGAGGTTAAAAGGAGTAGTGTACATGAGAGAAAGTAGAAAGCATAGCGCGGACGCTGTTGTCGAGAATGGTTTTAATTTCCTCAACAGGAGGAAGCCTGGCAGCCTTTTCCTGCAATCAGAGGAAATAGAACAAGGTAAAATGAAAATGAAGGCATAAACACGACAATACACATAAAAAAAAAATAGGGAAAAGGGGGGAAGGGGAAGACCTGATGAGCTTGAATGAGCTGAAAACCATTAAGATCAGAAGTAGATTCATCCTAATTACACAAATCATGAATTTAAAAATCAAATTAGACTAATAAACAAACAACGAGTAAATAAATAATTAGGGAAAGAAAAAGGTAAAAAGAATACCTGGGTAGCGGATTGAGTAGAAGAAGCCATGGAGAGCAACGGAGAACGACGTCGGATTGAAGAAGAAAATAATGGAAATGAGGAGGAGGAGGAGGGTTTGGTGGAAATATAATGATAATTAACATAGTGATTATAATTATTATTAGTAGTAGAATTGGTAATAATAAAATTATTGAAAGTAACAAGTTTGTTAGGAAGAGAAGGTGTGCGAGAGAAGGAAGGCAAGCATATGCGCAGACAACAAGGTGAGCTCAGTAGCGTCTTCATCCCTCTCTCTCTCTCTCAGAGTCTCTCTCTCCCTCTCTCTCTCTGCGCTCCCCTTTTTTACTTTATATATTTTCTTCCGCGAGTAGCAGTAGTATATAGATTATAAATAAGTGAATATAGATTATTTGGGGTGTCCATTTTTTTTTAGTTTTTATTTTTTATTTGTTTCTTTTTAATAGGGTTTATTTCTTTAACTTATTCAGATGTGTTCCAAAATATAATGATAGTAATGTGTTAAAAATCCAAGAAAAATATTAGGTCAAATTAATCGACCAAGAGATTTTTAAAATTTGTAAAAAAATTCAAGAAAATATTAGGTAAAACTAATCAACCAAGAGAACAAGTATTATGCAATGACCAGCCTCATTTACTCATTCTAAAAACTCTACACAAGATTATGAGCCCATAAAATGATAAACCCATGTACCACACGTCCTGTATAATAGTATGCCGTAACAACAAGACTCTTAAAAGAAATATATCAAAATATGAACACAGTAAACTGGGAGGCAAAGTTTAATATCTGCATTAATCTATCATATCAACATGATTGTCTCAAGTTGAAGTTCTTTTTTTTCCAACAAGGAACAGATATGTATAACTGGAACATGCAGTCCCCAAAACTCTATAGCTTTTTTAGTACTACTAGAGATTCTTCAATATTTCCATTCTGGATATAAGTATATATACATATTGTCATAAGCAACAAAATTTAAAGATTTTAACGAGGACTGGTTACTACGCTTGTAGGAATCCTTTCTGGTCCAGGTACGAAACTACTTGTACAGCCATCTCAGATGGGGCAGGGCAAACTCCATCCTTCTGTTGTATTTCAATCTGAAAAATAGATGCAGAATCTCAGTGTTCTTAAGAGATGTTTCTGTTGTGATCTTAGTGTCTCTTTACAGAATAACATATAACTTGAGATGCGATTACTCATAAGTACGCACCTCACAATTCAGAGGTGGTTCATAAGGATCATCTATCCCAGTAAAACCTGCAGTGTGAAAAAAAACATCTCATTATATTCCGTCAACTTTCTATTTAATGCACTAGAAAAGTAAATTGGTGAAGCATGTAAAGCATCAGCAAACAACTTCAACTTAATCATCCAATAAATATAAATAAATTGTTTTGAAGGGAAAACAGAATAGGACAAAAATTTCCACCTCAGCACCTCTTCCAATCCTAGTCACATCAAGTCATCAACTAGTGTTGTCAAATTAATAACAAAGGAAAAACCTGTAAGAAATCTTATCCTGCACTCATATCACAGCCTTTAGAGGGACCTTCCTACTAACTGAATCATCAAAAACATTGGTTTGGAGTTCATGTAAGGCAGCAGATGACACAGCTGGTTCCTTCACTGATCCAGATATCAGATCAAATTATTTTCCACAAAGTTAAATGTTCTTTCCCTTTTCAGTAAACCCTTTATCAAAATGATACCTTTGCAGTAGAATCCTATATCATAATGACACTCCTTCCACAATCAAATTAAATTTTCTTTCCCTTTTCAGTAAACCTTTTATCAATATGATACCTTTGCCGCAGAATCTTATATTTTAATGAAAGTCCCAAGTCACCCTCTTAGCGGTTGTCTATTGTCTTCGGTCTACTATTTCAGATTTTATGTTATGTTCTATTCGGAGAATATTAATAAAAATAATAATAATGGGCATGATTA
The DNA here is from genome assembly GCF_009905375.1 of Apium graveolens. Taxonomy (NCBI): domain Eukaryota; kingdom Viridiplantae; phylum Streptophyta; class Magnoliopsida; order Apiales; family Apiaceae; genus Apium; species Apium graveolens. The sequence goes on from NC_133649.1 coordinate 297,398,622, forward strand.
ACACGTTGATATCCGAAAGAAAAGTTTTGACTGGACCTTTTATCTTTCCGGCACGTGCAAGCTTGTAAAGACCTTTAGGGTCTCTTCCTTCACATACTTCAAGAGGCATGTTCATGAAAACCTGTTATAAGATAAACCAAGTACGCCTGATACTTCCAAACATGTACAAAAACTGCAGAACTGAAATGCATAGCTCAAGAGTGCTTGCCTCAATAAAATTAGGTTCTTGCAACATTGCACGACATGCATCACGGTCATTTCTATATGGAGATATGAGACTCGCGATGCAAATAAGTCCAGCATCAGCAAATAGCTTTGCAACTTCACCTAAATGGAAGAGAAATAAATAAATAAATAAATAAATAAATAAATATATGTATATGTATATATTATATATTGTATTTTCTTCCTTTATTATGTGGCACCATACTTTAGATGTCTAGATACTAGACTGACTGTACAAATGCAGCTCACATATAGATCAACACTAATCAAAATGCCCCCCTATATATATCAGCATTGGTCATATGCATTTCAAATTATCAGATTGATCACTAGATGCAAGTACATATTGGTGGAATAACTCAAGTAAAACTGAAAAGGAAAAGAAAAACTTCTTTACAGCCTCAACTGCAAGATGAGCTCTTATTGGCAGATAAGATACTTACCAACCCTGCGTATATTTTCAGTTCGGTCTTCTGGCTTAAAACCAAGATTCTTGTTTAGTCCATGCCTAATGTTGTCTCCATCAAGAATGTATGCAAGTTTACCCTTGGAATGCAATTCCCTATCCAATGAGCAAGCAAGAGTACTTTTACCTGACAATTTATGAGAAATAGTATCAGAGAGAAGATATGTACCAATAAATTTTGCTACCGTAACAACTAATATGACATGCAATCCATAATAGTCTATCAACTCCACTATCATATGATGGTCAAATCAATAACTTTTAGGCATTAGATCTAGGAAGCTGGATGGAAAAAGGTCTGGAGATTGCAATTTCTTCTGGCTAGCCAATTGCTTAGCATAAAGCATTGCAGGGGAACAGGGATACCAAAAACTTCCTACCGAACCATGTTCTGATGAATGACTTATCTCAAGATTAAAAACAGTGGATAAAAATATATGTAACATGTCAGTAGATCCTATATAATTGTAAGCTTCTCAACACAAAGCATTGCTTAATAGCTGCCCGTGATCCCAAGGTTTTGCTATAGCAAAAAACACACAAACGATGCAGTCCAGGAGTTTTCCAGCAAGACTAGAAAGTAATAATAATAGTAACTGCCGGTTGCATATATTTGGAAATTGGTTGAGAACTAACATTTTCTGACATTGTTTGACAAGTTGCATAACTGTTAAAATAATTGAAACTGCAAACTGGTGTTTAGATACCTTTTTTTGGGGTGGGGGGAAGGGGGGAGGGGGCACCCTTAGATGAGTGAGGTGCACAACTGAACTCTGGTTAATAAAAAAAATTCAAAATTGAAATTTTTAACAATCAAATGTGTATAGTCACAACAGTCGGTCTCCACAAGAGAAACAATGAAAGCTAACCATTTCAAGCAACAAACATGTAAATTGTAGAAAATGGGAGTGGGTTGAGAAACTTTATGTCTATAAACCTGATCCACTAAGACCGGTAATCCATACAACACAACCCTGCTGGTTCAGCAACTTTTGTCTCTCTACCTTCCCAACTGGACATTCGTGCCAGAAAATATTTGAACTGCCTGTCGCAGACATTAGAAATGGTAGTCTTGTGTTTCCTACAAAAAGCAAGATGATGTAAATCAAACCTTAGAACTATCAGGCCTACCGGCCAAACTGCATTACTATTTGTTTTTTATAAGGGAACTTGTTCAACACAAAGCTTCTTAACTAGAAAAACTTTTCCTGCCAACTAAAGTTGCCGCTCTCAAACTATGCAAAATTGTATAACAACAAAGGAAATGTGCTTCCTATATATCCACTAACAGGGGTAAGACATATTCATTAGTATTCATTAACATTGTGCAAGTATATTGAATTTGTTAATGGCACCAAATGCCGAATGCTTCAATTATTGAGCAATTGCGATATTTACACATAGAGGTAACATGTCGCATTCCTTCCGATTTGCGAAAAACAAACCGTTCTTCAATCTTATAAATATAATAGTAACAAAAAAAGACAAGCTTCAACAATCCTAAACATATGGAATCACATAACATATTTCAATTGCTTAGCACAACATAAATAATAAATGATAATTACCCCCAATTGATGTAAACAAGAAAAACCTTAGAGGAAATCATATATTAGTACAATAATCTTTATCCTCAAATCTCAATGCAATGCACAAAAGGGTTAATAACAAAAAAAAAATCAAATGAAATAAGGAAGCAACATTATAGTTTCACCTTTGAACGAATGAATCTAAAAGAGGAGATGTACTGATGGAGGGAGCTAAATGGAATGTAAACAAGACAAGGAGGGTGAATAATAAATACATGACATGTTTGTATAGACGGCAAAGGCGTTATGTTTATAGTTAGTTACCTGTTCAGGCTTTTGTCCCTCCCCGTGTGTGGGATGTTTGATGGATGTGGACGGTGTTGTGTGCTTAATCAATCCTTATTCAACAGCAAACAAGTATGGGCCAATTACAATTTATTTGCATTTAAACTTCCCTCGACTCCGGTGCATACGAAAATCAGAACTAATCGATTAAGCTACTATTTTAGGATTAATCGAAAATAGAGACTAACATAAAAAATTGATTGAGTAAAAATTGGATATAATAAATGATTATATATGTTATTTATTAACAAATATAAGTATTTATTATATTATAAGTTCTATAAAAAACAGGAATTTTTAAAAACATTTCAATAAAGTATTTAATCCCTATCATCAACTGATGGAGGCTTATTAATTGTTATCCCTCCATTCCACTCAATTCTTTAACGTTTTTTCTCATACTTCACATATTTTTTAAGGTTATTGTAAGATGTAATAATTCAATTTTTTTTAAAAATAAAAATTTAAATATTATAATTTTATTTAGAAAAAAAAATATTAAAAAAAGTGGGAGAAGTATAATTAAACGGAGTTTTAAAATGCGTGTCGGATAATATAAACACTTGCAGAACAGAGGTGGTACTAGTTAACATTCTAGTACTACATAGACCTTATCAAACAATTTAAAACAGAGACACTTCCATGTTTTTTCTTCTAAATCAGTATTACATAAACCTTGCTAAACTCTCAAGCAAAGATTCTCCTTCCTAACTCCTATGAAGTTAAAAAAATAACAGTACAATGCCCGTAAAATCATCTTAAAACAGAACAGAGTTACACTACAGATATCTTTAACCGGAGCTTGTAATGAAAAGACTATCGTCAACTTGATCAGTTCTGTTAATATCTCTGAGATTGTTCCAGAGATATCTTCCACTAGCCATGTCAACCAATACCCAGAACCCATTTTGCATAATCTGAAACTCAGACCCAAAACATTAAGATCAAACTCACACAATTAAACCAGTCAATTAAACTAATAAATACCTTGACAGGATTAGTTTGTTTTGCAACAACTGTGGTATCATCTTTATCAGCATCAGCAGTGGATCGGACGGTCCTCCAGGCCATATAACCAGCCAATATAGCGGAGAAAAACACCAGTATAAATCTCATAGGACACATTTTTCTCAATGTGAAGAAAATAAATGAAAGCTGGGAGCAAAGTCTCTGGCTTGCTATCTTATTTAACTCATAACAATGGCATCATTGGCATGCAACAAGCGGAATATATTGAAAAACGCGTGTGTTCTATTAGTATATTTTTATCAAGTCAATGGTGGGTGGTTATGTATGTTAGTGCCACCAACCTACTACCAGCTTTTTTATTTTATTTTATTTAGTAATGCTACAAAACTAATGAATTTTAAATTTACTATTCATACATTAACAAACATACTCCCACTATTTTGTAATATATCATGACCATAGCTAGAATTATTATTTTTAAGAAATTCTTTTTTTGAGTAAAAATATGAGATCAAAACTTTTATTCACAAAAAGAATTTTTCGAAAAAAAATATTTTAACTATACGGTTATGTGTGCCAGAAAGTCAAACGTCATATATTAAAAAACAGAGGGATATAAAATTTGACTCTATAAAATCTGTATTCTCATTTCTTAATATAACAACACAATCTTCAACTTAGCCGCCTTATAATATAGAATGCCATTTCAGCATGTTGGAATTTAGTACTCCCTTCATCTCAGGTCTCGTAATGTATGAGCTTGTTTGACGTTTTTAAGAAATTAATATATGATTTTAATGTGGACCACAAAATTGAGACAGTGGATGTTAAAATAAATGTATTATATAATATGTGATTGTGATAATTTTAAATGTATGTTATAAATAAGAGGTTCATGATTTTAGGACATCCAAAAAAAAAAGTAACTCAAATAATATTTTTTAGGGTTACCTAGCATTACTCGAGTTACGAAATGTTAAGTATTGGTATCAACTAATATTGGAAATTGTGAGTTAACTGGCGAGGCTAGAGCCTAAGAGCAAGTCCAACAATGTCCTATTAGATGTCTTATAAATATAATAAAATATAATTTCCTAGTGATTTAAGACATGAATTTTGCATATTAACTCCAACAATATGCCTTATAATGGTGCCTTATTATTAGTATAATATTATATTTGAATTATATTTGGAGGGAAAGAAAAGATGAGAGAGAAGAAATGTGTAAAAAAGAGGGAAAGAAATTTTTTATTGATATAAATTATTGAATGATCTCACTCGACTAATCTCCACAAATTGACTATCGTAGTGTTACTTTACTAGTCTCAAAACCCAAAGTGCCTGATCTTGGTAATCTTATTTCTCTTGGCCATACCTTTGTACTTACACCCTACTGACCTTTATCTAATTGGAAACACTAAGTATTATCTAATCCTCGCTCATAGGGTTCACAAAACTAAGTGTTAAGTCGTAGTTTTCTCACTTGCACTCTCTTGGCGACACCTTGGGTGACTTAGGGTCTTTGACACTCTTTTGCTCTAGTCCTTCCTCCCAAAACTATCCCAATGGACTCTTAAGACATAAATCTAATTTATGCACTTGGAATGGCACCAAGGTCTAACCTAGGCCTCCATGGGCCTACCCTCAAAGTTGACACAAATCTTCTGATTAGTGACTTAAAAATTGTCATGTTTACGCACTTTTAACCATTGATTCTAACTCTAAACTAACATATTTCGACTTGAAAACTTTCCCTAGACTTCCTATTATCAGTAATAATCAAGCCCTAATGAGGGCCTACACATAAAACCACTTTATGACCTCCAAACTACACTAAACCTAAATTGTCCCCTGTTACAGCATATTTAGTGTTTTCGTGTATGCACCTCACTAAATATTAAGTTTTATTAAATCTATTGCTTCTGGTCTCAAATAGATTTCAAGTCCCAACTCTCTGTAGCTCGGGCCTACCAAGGCCTAAGAAATGCCCATTCAAAACTCACCTTCAACTATTGCGCAAATCTGGAAAAATCGAAATATCCTACTCTAACCCTTCCACCTTAACTTTCACTCTAAAACCAAGAGATCAACCTTTAACCAAGCAACCCTACCGCACTAATACCCTGAACTAATGCCTCAAAAAGTGTGGAGATCATTCATACCCTACTGCACCATTATGCAAATAATTTACCAAAAATAATTCAAGTGAACCATCAACAAGATTTCGAGTAAGCAAGAGAAATCATTTCTTACCAAATTCGACTTTTAGCATTTAACCAACAATAATAATCATGCATACTAAGTTAACTTAACTAATTTTATCAAAATAACGTGGTAACAACTCCTATTATGCACAAACAAATTTGAAATTTAAGAGGTTAACCATACATGCATGCTTTCAAATTTTATAGCAAAGATATTATAGTTTTTCATCAAAATCTCAACTTAAAACTAACAAGCAAGACTATAAATAGCTATATCAAGAATGATCACTAACATGCAAAGAGTTTTATCAAGTTTCCTTTACAAAAATACATATTACTAGAACATAAGTAATGTATCTTATGGAGACACCAAATGCAACCATAAATCATCAACTTTTAAACATAAGAATCTTTGTGAAGTGTGTAAACTAAGCATAGGAACTGGAACACTAAAAGAAGGTGAGAGATTGAATGAAAAATGGAAGGGAATGGGGGAGGGGCCTTCGGCTGAGAGGGTGAGGGGGGAGGAGGGAGAAGAGAGAAAAAAATGAGTAGAGTGGAGTGTGGTGTGTTTGAGTTTTGGTTTGATCTTGATCATTATATTCTATCTTTACCCACATGGAAAAGTGAGTGAGCTATGAAATTACCAAACTCTCCCTCTCCTTTTAGAAAACAAAGTTTGCATGCAAGGTTAACTAGGTAATTTGACTAGTGTAGAAGTAGTTAGTGGGGTTAGAAATTCCCATTGTGCCCTTGTCTTTGAATTGAGGGTTGAATGCATGTATGGGTAATGAGGTAATTTTCTAATTAATAATTAAATTAATAACAAGAATAAATTTTATAAATAAAAATATAAATCCATAAATTACAAGAGTGGTATCATAAAATAACTTAGAATTTTTAGAAATTTTATAAAATCACTTTTGAAATTTATTGATAAAAATATTTTTAAAACGATTTTCTCAAAATAAGAAATACACTCTAATAATCACATAAAAGAGCAAACAATACGTTTCCCTCTTTCAAAATTCTTAAATAATTTAACACAATTATTAATCCATATAATCTTATAAATGACTTCATTACAATTATAAAATACTCAATTAAAGATTAAATGGAATATCAGTCGTAACACATTCTGTGTCAATTTCTACAGCTGAGGCTGAATATATAGCTGCAGGAAGTTGTTGTGCTCAAGTGTTTTGGATTAAAAATTAACTAATGGACTATAGCCTAGTGTTACACAAAATTCCAATCATGTGTGACAATACTAGTGCATATCTATTGTTACTAATCCAGTTAATCATTCTAGAACTAAGCACATTGATGTAAGGTACCATATTATTAGAGAACATGCTACAAATGGTACCACTGAGTTTATTTTTATTCTAACGGAAAAATAATTAGCTCACATTTTCACTAAACCTTTGTATGAAGCAACTTTCACTAGACTTTTTGGTGAAATTGGAATGTTAAATTTTTCATCCTAAAGGAAAGAACTCATCTAATGTGTTGCAGCAGATTAATTTCTAATAAATCAAAATTAATTTGATTTAATTGAAAATTAACTGGAATATGATTTATAAATATTTCAGAATTCTATATATATATTTTAATTTTTTAAATGTCAACTTGGAATTTTTTAAAATTCTGAGAAAATTGTCTAAATGTTAATTTATATTTTCAATATGTAAAATTAATATAAGACATAATTTAAAATAACATAAGTATGTAGAGAACTGAGTTCTCGATAAGTAATTTTGAGACTTCTCGATAGAGGTCTCGATAAGTCTTTTTCATGACTTTTCGAAGGACTCTCGACAAGTTTCATTATGACTTCTCGATAAGTATTGTAGAGATATCAACATATGTTTATACATAGAGTTCTCTACATGTATAAATTTTAGACTTCTCGATAACTTAGAGCTGAAATAATTTAATTCAATAAATTATTTTAATAAAACACTTTTGACACAAAATTAATTCTAATTTTATGTTGATTTATTCAATAAAAATTAGAATAATTCAGTCCAATCAAGACAAACTGGGTATTTATTTTATTTCTCGATAAGTCACTATCTAGTTCTCGATAAAAGTCAGAAAAGTGGCATCTCGATATGAGTTTAAAATTCATGTGACTTCTCGAAAAGAAAATCTGAACCGTTTGTCCCTACTTCTCGACAAGTTTCTATAAATACCCAGACATCACGATATAACCCCCTTTACGCTTTCGAGATCTCAGTTGACCTAGCTTTTGCAAATCTTCACTATTCTCTCTCATTTCAAGTTCTTTCTCTCTCAAATTTCCTACCCATTTAAATCCATACACTCACAATAGCTTCAAACAATGTTAGAGCTACTATTTCAAAGGAGGGTACCAACTACCTAGCTTTCACTAATGTTAACTAAGCTCCTGACAGTTTCAAGAGTTTGGTTAAGTTTTTGTATGAGTCCTATCTTGCAGGTGCCTTAACTCATATTCTTATCCTGTACTTGGACGTACTCAATGAGTTTTGGAACTCAGCTGTGGTCAACACTGTTGTGCATGATTATCAAACAGTGTCCTTGGTGGTAAACTGCTAATTCAGGGAAAGCCTGTGGAGTTTGATGCCAATGATGTCAAAATAGTATTGGGCATCCCTAAAGACAGCATGGTGGAGGTACCAACTCAACATGAGCTAGTTGAGTTTATGGATTTCATAAAATTACAGTGAGAAGTTCAACCTTTCTAGCTTGAACAAAAAGCATCTCAAGAGGGAATGGTGTTGTGCATATGTTGTGTACTTGATGATTTCATAAACAAAACATCTATGTAGATTTTACTTAGTGAAATTATGTAGCACTCGACGGATAAGAATTATAGTCCCGACGGATAACTCATTATAGTCCCGACAGATGATTAACTTATTATCCATCGAGTGAGTAGCTTATGTAATAATAAGTTTGTAACACAGTTATGTATGCACCTTTGTAAAGAATCTGTAGTAGCATATAAGTCATGTTGACTTTAACTAGATATGCAGAATAGGTTGATTAATTGTACATAAATGATGTCTTGTAATTCTGCATAAGTGAAATAGAGTCAAGTGCCAAAATAGCTACCGACGGATGATTAACAAAGCCATCGACGGATGATCAAATGACTATCAACGGATGTTTAATATAGCAGTCGACGGATGATCAATTAAACCATCAACGTAAATAAGGCATGCCTAGTGATGCCTTAAAAATGAGGCATTTGATTCATGTCCTAGTGTTTTAAGGCACCACTAGGACATTGTTGGAGCACTCATTTAAACAAATTGCCTTAAATTCTAGTTTAGGACATGCATTCAGGGCACTCTTGGACTTGCTCTAATATAGAGCTATGAATGACATGGAACTCTAATTATGGTGAAGCTAAAGGTGAAACCTCTGCTATACTTGACATAAACTTGCGACCTGAACACTTTTTACAATAACTTTAGGAGTGGGTACAAAGACGGCATACTATGATACAGCTGCAAATTTTCAAGCCATAATATAGCTGCAAATCTGCAAGGCTGATTTTGTAAAATACAATTATGGGTTTTATTGCCAATTTGTTCTGTGCCAGATAATATCTGCTCAGAAACATGTTTGGCTTTTTTTCTTTCTCTTATAAACATAATTATATAGGGCAGGCTTAAATGGGACATCTAGCTCCTAGCTGAAAAATAAAACTCACACCTCTCGCAGATGTCAAGATTACATCGCTCCCTAGCTCCCTCCCCCCTCTTGTATTGACAGAAAGATCCGGTGTTCAATTCATAACTGTCAACAAACTGTTCGGCCATAACATAAAGATGCAATATAGAGGTTTTTAGACCACTTCTCCTGCGAAATAAATGAAGCACATGTGATTAACTGCATTGGAATTTGAGAGTGATATAATGATGACTGATTCAAAAGAAAAGTATGACACACCATAAAAATAAATAGCACCAGTCACCTCAAAAACTTCCTATATGTACTTGGATTGTATACATGAACATAAGGTCATATACACTCAGCTAAGTGTGCAATGTAGACCCAGTAAATATCACAAAAAAAATCTAAATTAAATATGATTATGTTAATCAGATAAATTTATTTGGGCAGAGAGAATTGCAAACATTTACCTTGACATGGGTGCTAGGAAAGGCAGACGTCCGTAGAGTTTCTTGAGTTTCGTCCGTCATCTTACGTCTTGGAACACTAAGTATGAAAGCTGATTGGTCAGTCGTAGCAGCCATAGACATTATTCTGTATCCATTCTCCCAACGCCGATGTATTCCTTCACTTGGATACAGAAAATCAAGCTCGACAACCTACATTCGACAAATTCATTTAGGGAAGTGCTTAGTAACATAAGAAATAACGAAGTGTAAAGATGAGTTGTTTTGCCTGTCCAATGAGAAACATACCTGATCAGAATATCCAGAGTTTCTAGACATGACAACACCCCAACGATTGCCAGCAGTAGTCATGGATGTGACATGAAAACCTTCTTTCCACTTCTTGTTAATCCACTTGAATGGAAAAGATTCACTCACTTTGTAAGATTGTTGGGTGTAAGGTGTGCCTGCATATTAAAAGAAAAGCCATGTTATCCAGGCTCTCAGAGCAATATAGAAAGAAGTGACCGTACGCAAAATGGAATGCCAAGAAGGTTGACAAAACTTAAACGACTTATGTGCCTAAATTGTCTAATAACTCTTGGACAGGGAACCCGATATTGGTATATTGATGTTCTTCATATCTCCTGGTACAGCCAAGCCTCCTATAAATATTAACAATAAGCTCTTTATTGATATTACTGAAGCCAGAATTGATAGAAAAAGATCATCATCATCGTGGGAGAGCAGTTAGGTAGGCATTGGCTTGCACCAACAAATTTTCCAAACAAGACTTATATAAAGCCCTGAGCCCCTCATGGGTCAAGCTAAGAATCTGTTAACAGGAAAACTGGGTGCTGCACTAGATGACAGATTTCCATAACCCAACTAACCAGAGAACATGCCCCATTTTAAAAAGTAAAATTTTCCTCCAGCCAAATAAGTTTTTAGAACCAATAATAGCCTTTGCCCTTTAGTAATTGCATATTTATATCTTTTCATAATTTTCACTGTAAGAGCATCATGGAAAAATGAAAGGGTACACATAAACACATACATATATAGAAAATATCTACACTTGTTTCAGATAGCTCATCTGCTAAACTAACCTTTAGACATAACGACCAAAGAACTGCCATTGCTCGCACCGGCTATTGAACTAATGTAGTAATTCTTCTCCCATTGTTCCATGATCCAATCCTAAAACAAAAATGCAATATACTTAGGGTGAAGTATGAACTACAGAAAACGAATTCATTACAATTAAGCAGACATGAATTTAAAAATGACCTTGTGAAGAAAGATTGCTGAAAGCTCATAAACCTGAGAACAGAATCCTGTTCCAGCATCCATGATTAAGGCCCAGAGATTTGCAGCTGAAGCCACACAGCTGATATATAAACCGTCTTCATTGCCCTTCTCAACATGCTGACGCAGCCTTGTGTCTGCAACATTGTAATGATATCTACAAATTGAAGAATAACATGAGTTTATTTGTCAAGTAATAAACCGTACCTCATTAGGTAACTATAGGGAACCCATTACAGTATTGTGTTTGTGCCAATATTCAAAAATTAACTTGGGTATTGCACTTTAGACGTAAATTTTCATTGACATTCAGAAGATGGGGATAAAACACCAAACAAGAGCTCACTAAAGTGAAGTTGGAGGAGTGGAGGAGATTAAGTATTCATAAAGTTCATTTCATTAGTTTGTCACGACATTGTGGGCAATGATTTGTGAAAGCAAAATGGCTCTCGGCCTCTCACAAATCCATTTACGCATCCCAGAAAAAATATTTTTTTGTGACACCGCATTTGGCCATATCCTGCATAATTAATTGCAGGACGCGGTAACCTATTGTAGCATACTTTGAAAGATAAAGATTGCTAAGACCTAATGCTTATCTATTGCCATATTTTCCCTGCCTGGGTTTTAATGTTTTACCAAATTTAACAATGGTAACATATAATCTCCTTCAGCAGCAAAATCCTCAAAGAAAAGTTTGAACAATGTCTTAACTAATCAATCTCGATTCTCGACAGCTCATTAAACTTTAAACAACATTATCAACATTTAAAAAAAACTGAGATAAGATACTTAAGAAACACAGGAAACATTCATATTTCAATAACAATCTTTATCCATGTTCATGTCTTACACCTTCAGGCTGGCTGAAGGTTTCAGCAACATCTGACCATTAGCTAGAGGCACTCAAGGCATCTCATTAGAAATAAGAAGTTTACAAGGATTAGAACTTGACATCCACTTCTGATATGCATGATGCATCCAAAAGCAATTTCAAAGGTCCACAAGAATAGATATAAATATAACTTATTTAATTTAACTTATTTAATTTAATTTCCATTTTGAGGTCCAGAAAAGGGTAAGCAAGTGTATATTTCTATTTTCTATATATATGTAACAGCTGATAGTTAAATACAAAAATTCTCGGTCAAGAGATTAAGATAGAGACCTCCCCATCTTAAAATTAAATAACATGCATTTACCTCTGCTTCATGGGACGACGCGCATTGTAAACTGAAATCCACTGGGTTGCAGGACTACCTAGTCTCACTTTCTTCTTAGGTTGTTCATCTTCTTCCAAATTAATAAGCAACCGCCCTCTTTTTTGCCCGACCTAATCATAAAACACAAAACATGAAATTTTATCACTAAAACATAATAGCATGTGCAATAAATAGGAAAAAAAAATATCAACAAGATGTAACCTTCAGAGCTCCATCAATTCTGATAGGTCTCAAGGATGTGCATGGTTCAATAAGGTTTTCAAACAAAGATATTAGCTTGGAATAGTTTGGCTCCTCGTCAAATTTCATATTTGTAACAGCTTCAAGGAACTGTCTGTATGGGGCAGGACAAAAGCAGCACATCAACTCAGGCGAGGTGGACATTTTCTTTTTACATACAAGAAAGCTTTTATTGTCTCCCTACAAATATCAGTTAAGAAGAGAGTATCAATCACAGCACAAGCTGATATAAAATTCAACCTCAATATAGACGTAAGTTATAATGATGTGGTTACCTGGTATCCTTGCCACGGTAACCTCCCTTTAATGAGAAAAATTAATGTGTACGCCAGTGATTCAAGATCATCTCTTCTACTTCCGGTTCGACCTAAATGTGCATGCACACTCGCATATCTTATTGTCCCCCTGCCAAAGGAGATTATTAATATATTGAACAAACCATATTTTTATTGACATTTGGAGTTCCACAAACCTGAAAATGTCAGGTCGCTGATCATATTCGACATGCTGACCAGATGATGAATCTTTCCATCTAGATGCTAAATCAGTAAAAACATGTTAAAATAGATGGCATTTCCAAACTTGTGATAATAGAACAAGTGTAGACATTTAAAGATGGTATGTGTAAATATGCCAACATAAATTAACCAAATGCTTTTAAGATGTATAAGTGTAACATACCCAGTCCAAGATCAATAAGAAAGAGCTTCTTTTCATCAGGGCTTCCAGGTTGACCGAGTAAAAAGTTCTCAGGCTTTACATCTCCATGCACAAACCTTCATACAAGTAGAAATAGTAGTAGGTAAAAGGCTACCCTTTTAGCGTAATGAAGATGGCGATGAAATTTAATATTGATGTTATGTGATAGAACATGTGATGATGGAGGCAAAATATATAGGACATGTATCAAACAGTTGGACTCACCCTTTCAAGTGAAGCTTTTCGAGAATTGATATCGCCTCCACCGCAATGCAAGCCACCATGTTTGGTGACATCCTGTAGCAGGTATTAATGAATAACCAATAACAAGAGATGCATGGATGTAATACAATGCATTTAAAGGGTTTTTCCTTGATGTTTAGGATTTCCCCTCTTGAATCAAGAGAATGCAGGTAGTTATATGGGTGTGAGTAATTATTTCCAAATCGTAATCGTGTGTTTTGTCTGACTTGTTTACGGTGTTCTTGGATACCAAAGGTTTCAGTGTATCCCTGTATCTGAGAGAGGGAGGGGGATGGGGAGGGAGAGGGAGAGGGAGAGACTTACGACTGGCCTAATGAGTTCCAAACATCCCAAAGACTGGGTCCAAGAATATCCATGACCTGAAAATTGGATTCAAATTTAAGTAACACAAATTTTCTTTGCATTCTTTTTAAAAGAATCAGTAAAGTTGCTACTCATGGTAAACTAGGATGCCCGTCATATCTTACCAGGATGTAAAAGTCACCCTGGCGCCCCTTGTAGTGAACTGAGGGAATCCCATAACATCCGTTAAGATTGCTGTTACACAAGAAATATAATCGAAGCATATTAATATACAATCACTTAAATATATGAGGGAAATGTATAGATAATGGTATACAAAAGAAGAATTATACCTGTATACTTGCCACTCATACGGAGGCCCACAATTGCAACCTTTACTATTCCGGTGCTCAAACTTCAAAGCGACCTACAATATGAATGCACAATTATAAATAAATTGTGCACTCTCGAATATCATTCCAAAGCAAATTTGCAAAAAAAGTACCTCGATCGCATCTGCTCCTGTTCTCTCCGTGCCACCACTTACCCTCCTGCCAACATAAACTTGACCAAAACCTCCCTTACCCAGCTTCCTTTCCGTCTTGTATACAGGCGAGTTACCCACTTGTACCTGCACCAACAACAAAGTGTTTTTTAAGTAATTCTGAGTTGGTGGTAAGTATTAAAACATCACAACTCCGTTATGTATCAAGTAGATGTATCATAACGCTGGTTCATGTAGGCAGTATGTAATGCCACATCCATCCAAGCTTGACACATATATGAAAACTCCAAATATAAATATCATTACTGAACGCAATTACAATATACCCTCTCAGGAACTGGAGCTGTACTTGTATCTTCTTCAACTCCCAGTATTTTGTCTCCACTCGGACCCTCCATTGCAATATCTTTCTCTACACCACCCTCTACTCTATTAAAAATGTGTTCTCCAGCCACCCCACCAATGATCGGCTGTGGAAGACCCTCACAAGGTGGCTCCGGATCTAGATCAATCAATCTAACTCCCCTGCCTCCACCAGCATAAGTTGGTCTCCCTGGAATTGCCACTGCAGGCCTGTTAGTTACTGCTGCATTGGAACCCCTTCCTCTTCCCGCACCAGCTCTTCTTCTAGTTCTGTTCTGAGTAGGGAACAGAAAATTTTCTGCTTGTTCAACAGGCTGAGGGGGAGGCTGCGGATCATCAAGTCGTTTTGATCTTCGTGCTCCACTACGCAGCTGTGGCATTGTCACCCCATGCAAATCACGTACAACTCAATTACCTTGAAGTGCATCTAGATCTTCAATCATCTGTAAATATGAAATTTGATAAATGCATTAATACACATACATCGTACCAACAAAACTTTAAAAAGGAAATAACAGGTAGTGACGCTTTTTGAGTAACAAAACTCGACATATAAGCTCCATAGCTGTAAGAAACAACTACAGACAATTTGGAAGTTGCTTGATATAATTAGTGGCAGTTGGAGACGAACAATTACCATTTCTACTAAATATGGAAAATCTTGAAAACGAATCACTAAAACCATTACATAACAAAAGATATGACATTTCTTTGTTTCTATTAGCATGAATTTTGTTATAACATATCGAGGAACGCTTACCATACAACAACCAAATCAACACATAAACAACCAACTTCATAAAAATTTAAGACTTTGAAAAAGAACAAAATAAAGAATTATCCATAGAGTAAAGTACAGAGGTGTGGCTGAAGCTGAACTTTACCCACTTTTGCATTTTGGTGACCGAAATTCCAAATTTGTTATATAGTGGCCAAACATTCTTTTATATCTTAGCCACTTTTTTGAGAAAAAAAATTGATGTTTGTTCTTAAAAAAGTGGCCCTTTAAGAAGAGTTAAAGCAATATTTGAACACTATTTTGCAAATTTGAAATTTCAGCCACCAAAATACAAAAGCGGGTAAAGTTGAGCCACCACTTTGCAATTTACTCATTATCCATATCATCATAAGTTATGATTCATAACTAATCACAAAACTGAATGCCTATGCAACCATCCTTAATGACAAAACATAATAAAGTTAAAACTAACATATGAAACACAGCCCAAGTATCAGAAGCTAAAACTAAGAAGCCTTAATCATACACTTGGATTTGATCATAACATAAAATGATTTCAATAAGCAACAGGGTGTCAGAACAGATCAAATACATGACAAACAAGTTGATAGATCATAAAACTGTAATATACAACAACAACAATACAAAATATATGATCAAGTCATCTTAACTTAAAAAACATAAGCCGATCATCAAAGAAACTGCAAAAAGAGAAAAGATAAGGAAAATTAAGATGGTACCTGAAACAAAAGGCAAGAATGAAGGGGGGGTGATAAAAGTATGAAGAATCGGAAGAGAAATGAAAGGTGGATCGGATATAGATCTTTAGTAAATATGTATGACCATATAATTATTATAATTAAAAAAAATAATACACAGGATCTTATCTGAAACCCAAAGTATATGATCAAAATTGTATATTATTAGTCCGGGGTATCTGTTGGTTTCTTCTCTATCATGTATCTCTCTCCCTCTCTCTCTCTCTCTCATTTATATGGATCACACTTCTCTCGTCAGTTTAACTGATGTGCTGTCCGAATTGCTATTTTTAATTTGAAGTTTCCACATAATTGGGAAAAGAAAATAATAAGATTATGTGATTTGGGATTTATCGAAATTAATCGGTGTAAAATCGGATATATTTTAATATTTTAAATTATTCTTAATTAAAATTATAGATTTTAATAATAGTTTATAAGTTAACATTTATTTATCCTATTATATAATTTATAATTATTTAGCTTTAGTTGATATTCTATTTTATATCTATTAATTTATTTATAATATACTAATCAAGAACAATACATTGAGATTAATAGGACGTTTCTAGGAAATTATTGCATGTAAATTTTAATATGCTGATGTATTCAATGACGTAATATTTGTTTTCTCATTTAATCTATTTATAGATATTTCATTTTTATCCGAAATTGTAGATATGCACTATTTATTAAAAAAAATGTCGCTTGTTTGAAAATATATTGAAAAGTCAGATGAACACGCTTTTTAATAATTATGATGAATTTTAAATTATCTCTTTAAAAGGTTATATACTACAGCGATACGAACGAGTTAATTATCATAACTATAGATTAGATAATTGATCGTAATTTGAGTGAATAAAATATAATTATCTATCTCCTAAAACCGACAAACTCTTTTAAAATTTATAATAATTGTAAAAAATAATAGGTTTTACTCGTGGTTATAGATATTAGATAATTTTTTAAAAATCACTGATAAATCATTTAAAAATATTTAATCAATTTAATCGATTTCCGATAAATTAACGATAAATCATCCATTTTTTTTAAATATCACAATAAATTCTAAATTAATAACTCAATCGAATAGTTTCGATTTCGGAAATCTCCATAATTTTACTTTTAAATTAACCATGGGTTATCTTTAGGATCTCGTTTATTTTGATGTAACCCAACTACGTAACTTGAAATCCGAAAGAGTTACATTGTTTGGTTTGCTGTATTTTAGATTATGCAAGTAATTTTAAATTCCAAGGTTTTTTTGTAGTTGACAAAAAAAATGAAACTTAGTTATCACGGTCCATCATAATCAAATTACATAACTATTCAATATAAAAATATTAATTAATTACCAAAGTTAATTACATAACTTATAGATGCAACAGTAATAAACTAAATACAGGTTTTTTAATTACCTAGACAAGGTCCAGGAAAAAAAATCCAAATGAAATGAATTGTGTTAAACCACACAACTACACAAGTGCTTAAACAAGTGACCGCTTAAAATGGATGGTCCGAAACGCAACCCGGAACTAAGAAAAGACACCGTAAACAACCGTTGGGTTATATTCTCTCCGGCGAGATCACGCCGTCCGTCCGACTTCAAATCAAAATCAAACCCTAACCCTAACTCCAACAACCAATCAGAATGCCCCTTTTGTATCGGCCACGAACACGAATGCGCTCCCGAGATCTTCCGGGTTCCATCCGATTCCACCTCCGAGTGGAAGATACGAGTCATTCAAAACCTCTATCCTGCTCTCAGTAGAGACTTACAACAACTCACTGAGTCTGCTTCGAGTCAAGATTTGAGTTTGAGTGGGTTTGGGTTTCATGATGTGGTCATTGAGTCGCCGGTTCATTCGGTTCATTTGCCTCATCTCTCTCCGGTTCAGATTTCTCAGGTTCTGCTTGCTTATAAAACCAGGATTTTGCAGCTTCTTTCTTATCACTCCATCAAATATGTTCAGGTTTTTTTTATCTATTTTCGACTTTTTTTATGCTAAAATTTGGATCTTTATATTTCTTTTATGCTAAAGTTACCATTTTTATGTTTGTTTTAGTTTATATTAGATGATCACGTATGTTGTTCAATTGTTTATATATGCTCCATCTTATTTGTTCGTAATTGATCATATATTCGTATGTTTATGGTTTGTAAGCAGAAGAACATTTTACAGTTTCTTGTTTGCTTTTAAGGAATGATGGTAATTCTAATTGTTGTTGCTATTATAATAATATTATTGATTTCATTTGTTGCCAAATGTTGTTTTTCGTAAAATTCTGGTTGAACATTAGTTCGCTAGCTTGAATTGTAATGCAAACTTAAACGAAGACAACCTATGGCCTTTGAGGGTCATTCTAGTAGCAACAAGAAATGAACTACAGTATTCCTATGAGTTAGGATTGCGTGCTTGTAATAATAATGTTAAGGAATACAAAGCTTTGCTCTAATTTGTCCTCGAAAAATTGCATTCACCATAGCAATATGTAAGGCATGTGTCTGATGTACAGGAAACAAACATAGCTGTGACTTGTGAGCTTCTTCTCTTTTATATTTTAGAAGAATATGTACAATGTAAATTACCATTAGCCACTTGTCCCAAAAATTGTTAATTACCGTCATGATCTTGAATTAGGACAATTCTTTATTCGCACAACCCAGGCTTCATATGATACTAGTTCTCTTTCTGAATTTTTGATTTTCTGACTATTAATTTCATGTGTGTGCATATACCTATAGTCCTATATTCACTTTTTGCAAATACTTGCCATTTATTTTTTCCCTTTACTTTTTTTTTTAATTTAAAGGTGTTCAAAAACCATGGTGCTTCAGCTGGGGCTTCAATGAGTCATTCTCATAGTCAGATGATAGCTCTACCAGTCATTCCTCCCACAGTTTCTGCCCGTATGGACAGTATGAAGGAACATTTTGACCAGACAGGAAAGTGTAGCCTTTGTGAAATTCAGTTGGACCAACTTCAAATATACGAGTCGAAATATTTTGTTTCCATTGCTCCATTTGCCTCTACTTCTCCTTTTGAGTTATGGATAATTCCCAGAAACCATTGTTCTCATTTTCATGAGCTAAACGAGGAGCAGGTAACTATTGGAATATCTAGTTGTATGCTCCGAGTTGCTCATTTTTGCATATTTAGATGTTATTTGTAATTGGTAATTTTTTTACTAAGATAGTGCTTAATTGCGTTATTACAGGCAGTTGATCTTGGGAGGTCTCTTAAATTTGTTCTTCAGAAAATGTCCTTACAGTTGAACAACCCGCCATATAATTATATGATTCACTCTTCCCCACTTCAAGCAAATCAATCACAACTTCCTTATTGTCATTGGTTTTTGCAAATAGTCCCACAGTTAAGCACTATAGGTGGCTTTGAGATGGGAAGTGGGTGCTACATAAATCCTGTATTTCCGGAGGATGCTGCAAAGATTTTGAAGGAATTGAACATTCATGATTAGAGTGACGCTACTTGTTTATATATAGAGAGAGAGATAAATGAGAGACGGATGCTTCTGATTAATATGAGGTATACTCCTCCAAATAGTGTTGACTGCGAAGATTTTTAGTTGAATTTCTTCACT
This sequence comes from Apium graveolens, assembly GCF_009905375.1. Taxonomy (NCBI): domain Eukaryota; kingdom Viridiplantae; phylum Streptophyta; class Magnoliopsida; order Apiales; family Apiaceae; genus Apium; species Apium graveolens. The sequence goes on from NC_133649.1 coordinate 297,418,462, forward strand.
CTCATGTACTGTGTTTTCAAGAGTGTACTATATTCCCACAAAACCGGTCTCTGGGTTTATTGGTTCCAGAGGATGTTAGAAATAAATGTAACCAAAATCTTAAAACACAATTGTAATTGATAATATTAGGTACTTTATGAATGTTTTCGTGATGCTTTGTCTCTTTGAGATGTCACCGGTATATTTGCCTTGCCTATCGGATTTTCTAGTGTGGGTATACACTAATAAGTTAGGTGGCAAAATTTGATTGGCTCATTCTCATTAATAATGATGGACCCCTGCAAATCCTCACAAATCACAATGAGCTACATCATCAAAAGTGTATGAAATTTAGTGGATAGAGTGTGCCCATGGGCACACACTAGATAAACCCATATATTATACTCCTCTTACTCTTAGACGTAATACAGTTCCCATAAAAGATGTTAATATCCATATGAGAAAGGTAATAACGGATCTTCTAATTAAATTTACTGATGACATTAGTAATTACAAAGGACTATTAGTGAGTTCATGGTGTACACTTAATTTATACTCCCTCTGTCCCGTTGAATTCTATATATTAATTTTCGGCACGTTTTTCAATGCTCCTTTAAATCATAACTCCATAATATTTTTTTAATTTTCTTTTTGAATAAAAGTTTCATGTTTAAATTTTTATTCAAAAAAAAAATTAAAAAAAACATAATGAAACTATATTTTATAGAAATTTCGAAATACGTGCAAATAGTAAATGTTCTAATATTATGAAACTGTACTTTATAGAAGTCTCGAAATACGTGTAAATAATAAATGTATACAACAGAGGTAGTATTTGAAAATAGAAAATAAATAAAAAATTGAAAATCTATAGGAAATGTGGAGCGAAAATACAATAAACAGTTAAGAAAAAGACAAAAAGAAAGAAAAAGAGATGAGTGTAATATAGGATGTAGGCAGTGGTGTGAGTGTGTGGAGTCTGAAGAGACTTCATATCATCTATCTATTTATCTTCTCCATGGCTTCTTCTTCTCTGTTATCTCTAAGTCTCCCAAAACCAAGCATTACCAGAGCAACTGCAATCACGACACCTACGTCAACTACAATCACAACTCCGGCAAGTGCAGAGAGTCTTGAACAGAAGTTTGGGCGTAAAGGCATCAAATTCTCGGACTTGGGTGATGTCGAGCTGACTGTTAGAAATGGAAGTTCACTAAAACTTCAAATACCAAATGCTCATGTTACTTCTTACAAGCCTAAGGTTTACTGGAAAGATGATGGTTTTGAGGAGATTCTTTATACTCTTCCTCCTAAGCCTAATTCATCCTCAGGATCAGCCAAAGGTGGAATTGGTCTAGTCTTAAACAACGTGTCAGCTGCTGCTGAACCAAAGTCTAAAATCTCTGCCTCAGTTTCTCCTGTTGATACTTCCCAATGGATTGTCAAGGATGTTGATTCTGATTCCATTGATGCTGTTCAGGTAATGTCCAACTTTTTAGTTTTGTTTTTTTTTTCACCTGAGAGAATCAGATATAGGTTGCAGAAGACTTTCCTGAGATTTTAATTGCTGTAGTAATGATACACATTGAAAATGTGAAGTATCAGACTAAAAACTATACAGTAAGGCTAACATTGAAAATCCTTGGATGAAATTTGTGGTCCACACAAGAGTCTCAGCAGACCCAATTTATCTGTCGAGTTTGACTTTTGCACGTAACTTAAGGTGCATTGACAACATAGTTTCGTTGATTATTTTTCATTTTTTTTTGTGAATAAATATTAAAATCTTAAATTTTTATTCACAAAAAAAAAATATAAAAAATAATCAACGAAACTATGCGGTCAATGCATCTTAAACTACATGCAAAAGTCAAACTGGACAGATAAATTGGGACTGAGGGAGTACTATATTTCAACCACATTTCTCACTTTTTAATGAAACTTGGGCATGAAAATTTTGTGAAAGTTAGTAATGTTCCTTTGGAATTGTGCGTAGTGCAGGTAGAATTGAGCTGCTGTAGCAGTGGAACTCTTGATATAACCTATGTTGTGTCGCTCTATCCACTAGGCATGGCAACAGCAGTTAAAGTGAAGAACAATGGTCGCAAAGCTATCAGTTTAACTGGTGCAATACTGAGTCATTTCAAATTCAAGAAACGCAGTGGGACAGGGATACAGGGACTCAGAAACTGCTCTTATTGCACACACCCTCCTTTATCTTCCCCGTTTGAAATTATGTCTCCGTCTGAAGCAATGAAAACTGAGGATCCTGGTCTGTTTTCATTCGGCTACGAGCCAGAAAAGAAACCAGGAATGTGGACTGTACAAGATGTGCCCATCACCATCTTGAGAAATAAACTCAGCAGAGTTTATACTGCTCCTCCTGCAGAAAGACTGAAGCCATTTTACAACACCCCGCCTTCTAAATATGAAACCATCGATCAGGTCTGCTCGACTTCTGCACGCCTATTATTTTTACTCTTCAAATCTTTAGATTATTTGATATAATGTATTGACTCTGTAGAAATGTAGGCTGCACATAGTGCAATATCTTTTATCTTCTAAATTATACTAATTTGTCGCGGTGACAGGGGAAGGAGCTGTTCTACAGAGTAATAAGGATGGGTTTTGATGACATTTATGTGTCGAGCCCGGGATCTATATCAGAGAAGTTTGGAAAGGACTACTTTATTTGCACAGGTCCAGCTTCAATGTTAGTACCAGTTGTGGTGAATCCTGGTGAAGAGTGGAGAGGGGCACAGGTTATGGAGCATGATAATTTGTGATTACAAAATTTATATATAACATTACTGAATCAAGTGATATATTTTTCTCTCCAAATAGATGTAACCCCAAAAATATCAATATAATGTTAGTAGATACCTGAATCGCAAGAAAAGACTCAGGTTCCTACAATATATTATATTAACCAGGTTTTGATAACATGACAAAACAATATATTAATAACATGACAAAACAGAGATTAATAGTCTTAGAGGTTTTGATAACATGACAAAACAGAGATTAATAGTCTTAGATTTTACTCTTTCAACAACCTTGATAAGCTCTGAAAAAACTAGTTTCATTTAACCACTCAAAACCCGGAACATACATCAAGATTCAAGAGAGTTGCACACAAATACATATATATTTTGACAACAAACCATATACACCAAATAGACTCATAACTCAGAAGTACTATATACATATGGGGGCTTATAAAAAATGCTATATGAGTGTGAAGAAGATGATAAATATAAGCAGCCAACAGAGGAAATGAGTAGATCTACACCAGTGCTCCTACAAACTTTACAGCCTTGGACAGGGGACTTTATGCACATTAAGGGGATTTAGGTTTATCCTTAAATCTATGATAATGTTTCGATTAGCGATTTAACAAAGAGGATTCTTGATCAGTGATAAATCTACATCTACAAACTATTTACTTCAAAACCTACACAAAATTGTATGATCCCATTTGAAGATCTTGCTTACATGTAACTTAAAGGGGATATATGACATCTTTCATGGCTGCTGCATGAATTAGAGATTTGGGTTGTGTAGATGCTGTGATGCTGTCCATTTTCTTTCAGGAGCTACAAGCAAGGAACTAAGGCAGCCTTACCGAGTCATATGTAAGCATACTTGCTGTAGGAATTATTATTTGAGCCAGGACTGAAAATGTACAGTTTGTTAAACCCTTCTCTTGCTACCACTACAGAGTTTTTCCTACCTTGTTCAGCATTGAGCTATAAAAGGAACTTAAAATAACGTGCTTGCAATTTTAATATTTAATTCATAAGGGCATGAGGAATATTTAAAATATATAAACTATTTTCCATCTTAAGTTTTATAAAATGATATAGATTTGGTAAGTTTAGTACTATGTACGGGGAGTATGGATGCATGATAGGAATGAGAATCGAAAATGGCAATGGAGGCAGGGTATGAGAATGCGGTAATGGGAATCAGCATGAAATGGAATCCAAATGGGCAATGATTATGATAAGTTTGATCTATACTAGGAAATAAGAATCCTATTGGAACCTCAATACTACAAAAATAAAAATGTATTGCCTCAAAAGTGCAGGAGGAACTGAGAAACAGCAAGTTATAAAGTTGTTCAAACCACAGCTGCTCATCACTCCTATTAATGAAGAAAGAACATCACATCTTAATTAAAATGATTCAATTCCTATCTAAGGTTTCAACATTTCAACAGAAAACAAACTCGTAACTAGAAGATTACAGGTTTCTAAACAATATTCAATGTTTGTTACTAAATCTGATATGATTTTACGTGGGAATAAGGTTATTACCTTCATCTTCATCACTACCAATCCACAACAAACGAACAAAAACTGCAAATACCAAGACAAAGAGCCAACAAACTATATTGTGAACAGACCTCGCATATTCTTCTTTTGGAGCATAGATTTTAAATAAATCAGTTTTGTTTGTGCGAGCCAGATTTTTAGATTTCATTTCATCCGCTGATATAGGAACATATTCAGATGAAGATGCCGATTCTGAGCTACCATAAACCTCTTTTCCATCTTCGCTCTTATTTGCATCACGGTTCATGTTAGGCAAAAAGATATGGTCGTAATTTGATGCAGAGTGACGTGAATATCCATTCTGACTGTACTTTGATGCTGGGCTCCACTCAAATTTGCTTGTGCACGGACTTCTACATCTTCTGTCTTGCTTCCCAGAGACTTCAGAGTTCTCACTATCGTGATCTTGAAGGGAGCACATCAGCTTTCTTGGTGTTTTAAATATGTTGTCATCACTAATTTTGATGCGAGATCGTGATCTCTGCAGCACAAAATGTGATGAATTTATGACCACTGACAGGATTAGTGTTCAATAACAAAATCAAGTTCATTTTGTTCAAATATATTACAATAATTACATAAGAAAAGGACTGTATGACTTATGTTAATATGATAATCTTGGCTGTAGTTTCATGTAATTGATACTTGATTTGGCTCCAGCACAAGGTATACAACAGAAGATGAATCTTCTAATTCTGGGTACAGTTTACATTTTCGTCAAGTAAATTGCATATTACCACCCACAAATCACTTCTTATCCAGTTTCACCACCAAGTCCATAAGCTGGTGGTGTTTAGCCAAGGAAAAAAATTACTAAATTCATTATCATAAGTAGAAATAGAGACCAATTTGAAAAACTGAACAAAGTTCCGTTCAGCTTAAACATGTCGATAGGCGATAGGTCTCAGATCTTATAGTCTTGTCGATATGCAAGTTGGTAAGTTGGCATATGACTAAAAGTCTAAAACACATGCTTAACTGCAGTTTACGTTCTTCATTTTTTATATAGGTACTCCCTAGAAGCCATTTTCACATTGCTTTATTTGCTATATATATTTAAGATAAAAAACGATCTAAATTTTTATGCTGTATGGTCTTTAAATATGAAGTTAGCAAAATGAGTGATAATACCTCAGGGCTAGGAGTAGCACTCCTTATCTTAATTTTTCTTGGACTTCTTTGGGAAAATCCTGCAAATCCATTTGCATAGTCGTCTTTGTTTCCAGAAGATTCGTCATGTTCAGAATGATCAGTTACACTTCTAGGAGTTAACTCTGAAAATATACCATCTTTGAGAGAAACATCCAGACCACCATAATCAAATCTTCTCCAATGTTTCCGGTTTGCACTTCTCCTATCAATAAGAAAATTTTCAGAGGTATAACTGCTGGAGAATGGTGATGTCATGAAAGAATCACATCCAAAAGATGAGTCAATAGCCTGCGATTCTGGTGAAGTAGAAAGAGATGATTGATCTCCAATATCCCAAAAAATTCTCCTTGGGCTGTGACTTCGACAAAAGTTTGATCCACTGTTCGAGCCCATTTCCCTTTCAAATTTTTTCTCTTCCTCGGCAGTAATTTTTCTTGCCACCTGTAATGCCTCATAAGCAGCCCCTTTGACATAAGCCATCTTATCCGACTGACACTTCTCCATCTCCTCCATTATCGGCCCTAGCTCTGAAAATATGCTTTTATGATCCAAGCACTTTATCAGAAAATTCACCATCTGAATAGCTGAAAGCCTTTTCTGAGAATTTCCCTCAGCAATTCCGGCAGTCAAGATCCTTAATCCAGCTCGTATGAACAACCTTGCATACGCTTCGACAACTAGACTATTGCTCTTGGCCAAAGCCATGACTAGTCCGATATGAGAATTAGCCTGCGTAGGTTTGTCCAGAGCTGCAGCAACTCTTTGACAAACCTCATTAACCATCTCATTAGACGCAAAACGCCAATTATCTGAATCTACAAGTGCCTTCAAGCAGAGGGCAGATCCTGACGATAGACTCTCTTGATTGACCAAAAGGGAATCTGAAAGTGGCTTAGCAAGAGAGCAAATAATTTGCCTTTTCTTGTCTTCTGTAGTTGTTGGATCAATTCCATACCGCGCAATTGCTGGAACAACCTTTGAGCAAGCTTGTTGAAGAGCAAATGAAGTGGCACTTGAAGTTAATGTATTAACTACAGTATTCATAATGTTGTCGATCTGAGGAACAATTTTCGGGCCATGAACTCGAGCAAGCACTTCATAAAGAGAAATAGTATATTCCCCGGTAGAACCGGTGACTTTGGTTTCAGAAACCTGAGCAAGAAAGAGAGGAATTGCTTTGGTATCCATCTCCTTAACATAATGTTTCAAAGCTTTCATAGCTGATTTTCTACTATCAGCATCCTTGTCAAGATTTTCCAGTTCTCTCCTCACTACTGGACCAACAGTTCTTCTCATCTGTATATAAAAGCAGACATGTCACACTACAGCCATAAACTGTATGTGTTGTGTACTCAACTGGTCTAATTATCAATATAGCAATATGAAGTAGATTAATTCAAAGGGTTCTTCAAAAATTACAGTAAATCCAAAACAGGGTTCCACACTATTTTATCAGGCAATAAAAAAACAATGTAAAGATAGTCTTGTGACAGTGTGAAAATGTGTGAATGCCAGTCTTATATTCACAATATTATAATCTTAATTAACAAAGAAACAAAAAACTGCATCAAAATCATGGGTACTTGAGCTACACAACATATCAACATTATAAAGATAAGTTTGATATAATTCAAAGGAAAAATCAAGAAAAACAAAGCAAAACATATGCACATGCACGTATTGACAAACATACAAGTGTAAGAACTTAAATGGGTATACGATCTAAAGAAGTAAAAGAAATTGTACCTTTGTCAAAATTGAAATGTGGGGTGGTGTGTATAGCACTTTGAATTCAAATTGTCATCAAGAAGCTGGGCTTGGAATTGTGAGGAGAAAGAAACAGAGAAGAAAAAGGGGTATTGAGAGAGAGTGTGAAAGAGAGAGAGATGGAGAGGGAGGGAGAGAGAGAGATGGACATATATATATAGAGAGAGAGGGAGAGAGAGAGATGGATATATATATATATAGAGAGAGAGATGGATATATATATATAGAGAGAGATGGATATATATATATATAGAGAGAGAGAGGGGGGGGAATTCAAATTTCGAGAAAATGTGTCTGTATTTTAGTGTAACGTAGGTGAAGATAATGAGCTGTCCAATCTGTTTGCAGGGTTCAACTTTGTTTCAAATATTTGTCAAAAATTACCTCGCTATCCCTCTTCTCCCTTTCTCTTTCACCATTTTGCCCCCGTTGAAACTCTACTCTACTCCAAGGAATCTCTCTCCCAATTTTTTTCAAATTTGTAACAGGAGGGAAAAGCTGTCCCGCTTCCAATAATTTAATTACTTAATTAAGTTTCTTTAGTCAAATTTGTCCTATTAATCAATTTCATCGTAAATATTACTAACCAATTTCATTGTCTAAATAACGCTCCTCCTGTTGAATTTTGCAAGTTAGGTACATAAATACAAATTTCGACTTATAAGAACCATATCATATGTATTTATTATCAAGAGTCAAGTTCCCTGTAGATCATATTTTTGTTGGATACACATAGACCGCTGCAACTAATATCTTGTATAAAAACATTGCAAAACATATTATTTTACGAATTATTATCTACAAAGATCATTATTTTATTTAAAATCTTAAAAATCATACAGGTACTACATGTGAACATTACAAAATGTTTTATTCTACGAAACATGTTTAGTTTGCAAAACATTTGTTCAAATTGCTGAACATACACATTATACTTATTAAACTTAAATTATCTTCAACAATTTTAATGAGTTTGTAATATTCGTAAAACATACTTCACAAAATAATATATTTGATAGTGTTTTGATTGCAGAACATAGGTGGTCTCCGAGGTCTCTTTTTATCGTGATCTCCATAGAACTTTTATACTTATTATCAAATATAATCATTAAACAAATCGAGGCACTATAGTATAATTATTGAATAAATTAAAATTTGAAAATTTTGCTTGACAAAAAATAAATATAGTTAATTTCCCAGAGTCATCCTTTGTTCAATAAGTGTGATATGGGTAGGTAAAATCTAAAAACTTCCCAATTATAAATCTAGTTTGATAATTGTATGAAAACCTGAAACTGAATCAAAAGTTGTCAATTGTCGAAAGTGCAAAGGCCAAGGGATAGCTATAATTAATCTGATACAACAGCCACAACCTCACAAGTCCCATGCCAATTTTATCTGATGCAAACCATTGAGATGAGAGGAAAACTGTACCCCTCTACTCCACAATTACAGGCAGTATTTTTCATATTTTTTTGATTTATATATGCGAGTCCACACACAAGCATGGATTATATATGTTGGCAGCATGACACACAAAACTACTGCAGCGGAAGTTGCTTGCAGCTTGGACAAAACCACTTCCCTTTGAACCTTGTCTCCGGTGTGAGCCCAACACACTGGTAATGGAACCATTCGCCTCCTTGGCACTGTCAAAGTATTAAAAACATAACAAATCTGGTAAATGAAGAATTACAAGTAAAACTAGCAAGGCAGTACAATCAAGAAGACAAAACACACTCGACATACAATACTAAAAGTTAATCCTACGTGTTAAATCAAAAGCAATTTCCCGGAGCTTAGAAATTTGACTGTTTATGTTCTTGACCACTAAAATATATTTCTGCTGGTATGAACATATGCACATTCATATTTCAACAGACTACATATAACTGCAAGTATTTTTTAGATATTTTGTAACTAACACTCAACCGGTTTGTGGCAAAAGAGACATTTAATTAGAAGATAAATAAGTAATAAATTTAATGGGAGAGGGGGGCGTACAAAGAAAATTAACAAAGCCTGGTAGTTATATGCATACAAGTCATTCACATCTTCTATAATTATTACATTAGCTAAAAGCATATATGTGAGTGAAGTAAAATCAGAAGGGACTTACATTATCATTGTCACAAGCAATCATATCCCCAAATGATACCTGAATGGTGAAAATTATAATTGTAGATCAATGAATATACTTCAGTGGATTAATGTAAAAACACAAGAAAAATGAATTTAGGCAAGAACCTGATTACAGACACAGTATATTGGTTCATTAGGATCAATAGGTTGATCAATTTCAATAGGGGCATAATCGTTCTTTAGGATGCCTGGAGGCGGCATGAGCTCCAAGTCTCTATCACGTTCTTGTTCCCAATCCCTGTCCATGTAATTAATCTTCCTCCACTGAGGAGCTACATTGACTGATTTCCGCTTTTCAATTTTAGGGACCAAAGGTAATGGAGGAAGGATTGCTGGCTCATCTGGTGATAATTTTCCCTCTGCAAAGCACATAATAAAAACATAAGCCTGGAATGAATTGCACAAGGACCTTATTTTCCTGCTTTTTGTAGTATCTGGCTGATATATGTTCTAACTTATAGAATAGTCACCAAGTAATCTAAAGACACTTTGGCTTCGATTTGACTAATATCTGTTTCATTTCTTGCAGATCTGAATGTTTCAAAGATAGAGCCTATAGAATGAAAAGGTCTAATTCATTCGAAACAGAAAGATAAATATAAGAAGATAATATTAACACAGATGCATCCAGGAAACAAAAACAACTGCACCTTGCTTTAGATCATCTGCAAAGTTTTTCAGATCCTCATCAAGGCGCTTTACATGGCCATCAGTCTGAAAGAAGAAAAATGCAGGTCAACATGTATATCTAGAGTTCAACTTTATGGCCATCAATCTGAAAGAAGAAGAAAAATGCACAAAATTTCATCTGACAACTTAGGCTAGCTACAATATTTTCATGCAATAAAATGGTGTTGGAGTTGGGCACACAATTTAGCAATGAAACAAAATGAGATATGCTAATGAAGTAAGCGAGTAGAGAAAATAGTGAATTACTATTTAAAAGAACTAGTATATAGAATTGGTTACGGAGAAGAGAAAGAAAAAACTTACAAGGTCATATGCTTGGCGTGCCAATAATACCTTCTCGGTGCAGAGGCTCAAAGCATTATTCTGAATCGCCTCTATGTCTTTTTTCAGAGCTAAATCATCATCCTCATAGTTCCCTATCTTGGAGCTATCAGAATCTAGTCCCAAATAGTACCTAGTCTGCTGCTTAGTCTGATTTATCATAGCTTATATCCAAAAATTACATAAATCAGTTAAGGTAAGTTTTTGAAAGTAACAAATTACATAACCGAAAAAAACATTACGATGCAATTAAATAATGCGACGACAAATAAATGTTAGAGGCAGGGAAGAGGCCGACCTTGAGAACGATCATCGAGTTCTCGGACGGTATTAAGAAGCCTCTGGAGCTCAGCAGGAAATGTGCTTGCGTCTACATTGCAAAAATACATATTACACCACAAAACAAATTGATTGAACTATGTCGAACTTAAATTGAAATCATGAGTAATAAACAACAAATATAATATTACAAATACTGTAGACGGTCTGACGTGATATCGGTTGGGAAAATACAACAAAAACATACATATTAGAAACAGAAAAATGATGATAAAAAAGGAGAAGAGTGAATAAAGAGAGTTACAATCCAAGTAGTCGTCGACGAAAACTCCAGTTCTTGCAATAGCCATAATAATGATGATGCCGGATTGAATGGAAGCAAACGTCGTTGTTGGGGTGTTGAGGCTAGGGCTTTTTAAGCTCCGGGATTTATGAATTACTATAAATTACCGCTCCTCGCCAGTTTCACAGATTGATTTTGTGAAAGTCCCCGCTCGCTTCTTCGTACAATCGTACTGCTTAATTGCGCCTTTTTTTATTTTTATTTTTATTATTTACAACATTTGGTCCATCAACTTATCAGAAAAAAAACATTTGGTCCATGCTGGCCAATCAAGCCGAGCCGATTTAACCACGGTCAGGCTCGATTCGAACTCGATTAAAAAAATTCGGGTTTGACCTTGATCTTCGATTTTAAACTCGAATTTCGACTTGTAATAAGTTTAGTTTGATAAAAGTGAGTTCGACTTTAAAACTCGAATAAATTTTACCAAATTAAATAAAAACTCAAAATATGATAAGTTCGCATCAAATTCGATTCGATTAAATATATAAAATATAAATTAAATACTAAGTATTTATATGAATATATAATTATAATAAGAAAGTAAAAAATAATAAAGTATCGATCAGGCTCGCAAACCTAACGAGCTGAGTAATTTAAAACTCAAACTCGGTAAATAATTTAAAAAACTCGAGCTCGGCTCAATTATTACCGGACCGAATTCGAATATTTTATAATTCAAGTAGTTTACAAACGTTTTGACTTGTTTACACACTTAATCTATGCAAATCACGTTTTAATGATTTATGTTTCCATCGACAAATTATTTAAGGGTTGTCATTAATTAGAAAAAAAATTGTTAAAATATTTCGAGAAATCAAATGAATTAAGCTTGACTGAATAATCAAATATTTAAATATGAACTAGAAATCCTTCTATATATAACACACTAGCCACGGGATAAAATTCAAGAGATATTTTATTCATATTTTGAAATGACTAATTGTTAGGTATTGAATGCAACACAGGGGGTGAATGTGTTTCTTGAATTTTTAGCCTTTTTAAAGTTGTTTGGATTGTAGGTGAACAAAGCAGTTAAGATATTGTAGAGATATTGTGTTTATATAATTTATCAATAAGCATAATATTTTCAAAACTCATTTAATTTGTTTTAATTAGGTTGGTCTTGCTACAAATTCTATGTTCTTAAGAAAATAAAAATTCAGCTTTTATCTTGAGAGAATACAAGAAAATCTAGATATGTTTGTTACTTGTGAACTAAGAACCTGTGCATGCTTTATAGACTAGCAACACAGGTTTACAAAACTTGCACTAAAATGTACTAAACTACTTTTTAAAAGCAATCTTATTTTATTTCCATTTCTAGCTTAGCAAATCTATCCAGAATCTTGCAGGTTTGTGACCACCCTTTGTCCAGTTTATCTTGACCCTTGATCTCGTATTCTTCCAGCTACTTTGTAGACTTTTCAATCTAGTGAATAGATCATTTATTGCCTGATAATCTTGAATCCTGAACTTGTCTGCATTCTGAATTTGAGAAGTATGTCGGGATCTCCAGTTTGTTCAATAGAGAAGTGACATCTCGATAAGTATAATGACTAATCGAGATCTTTGAGTTATCTATAGGTATACTTGACTTGTCGAGGTCTCTAGATCCTTGCATACGAAATGACTTGTCGATATGTCTGAGATCTCTACATGTAAAAATGATTTGTCAATATCTCTGAGATCTCTATATACACAATTTGACTTATCGATATCTCTGAAATCTCTATATGAGAAATTGACTTATCGATATCTCCAGTTCTTCAAATCTTCATTTGACTTGTTGATATCTCTGAGTTCTCTACATGCAAAAATGACTTGTCGATATCTCCAATTCTTCACATCTTCATTTGACTTGTTGATATTTCGGAATTCTCTAAAAGTCATTCTGAACTTCTCAAATGACTTCTCGATATAACTTGATCTTCACTAATTGGAAGGTCAAAGGAAGACGTGTTTAACTTTGTGAAGGAGAAAGTGTGGAAACGTATTCAAAGTTAAAATACAAAGTTGTTTCTCGCGCAAGAAAAGCGTCGTGTTTTATTGTTACGATGAGCCGACTGAAAGAATTTGAATTAATTATACCCCAGTTGAGCCGGAGCCCAGCTACCGACCCGAGACACCGACGTTCTTCTAAAAATGGTGGCACAAGCAATACCTTTGTCCTATTATGTGATATATTTCTTACTGCCCAAATCGCTTTGTCATAAAGGATGACGAACGTATATTTTCTAATATTCAGTCTTACTATGCTCTTTTAGTTACTCTATTCTTCACTTTATATATAATTTATTTCAATCTTTTTAATTTTTTTGAAGTCTGACTATATTTTTGTTCTTTATGCTGGTTAAAATTTGTAAATCGGAGTTTGTATCTTGGACATGGGGTTTTTTATGATTTTGATTTTGGATATATGTTATGAATTATGATTAAAATCAATGGGGTGCCCGTTTTGTCTATATAATTTTGTTCTGTTCCATCATATTTATCACTTTAGAACCTGCTTTTATTTTTGTTTTTGCAGAATATTGTTTTACAGGTTAGGTGATTGCTCAATTGTAGAGAAAATGATTGTATTGCAGTGAGAATTCAAGTACAAGGTCAATTTCTTTCACGAATGTTGTTATTTCAAATCTAATATATATAATTTGTAGATTTTGATTTATTGTTTGTTGAGCATACCACGTGTTTGTTATGAGTTCCAAATGAAATTTTTAGTTTATTTTTTTTGTTTAAAAGCGTTATGATTTGGATGAGCAGTGATAAGTAAGGCTTATTCATTTTTGATACATCTCAGTATTTTATATTCTTGTAGTCTAATTATTTAATTGAAATTTTTTGAGGGTTTTTGAATTTTTTATTCTTGTTTAAACTTATTATGATCTTAATGATTGTAAAAAAACAAGACTTGATCAGAATCTTGATGATGTTGTGCTAGATTTGGGATTCTCGCAAAGTTTTATTTATATGTTTTTATGGTGTCAAAAATTATATCGGTACCAAAAATAAATTTGTAGCAGGCTCGAATGGAGAGAGAGTTGGAGAGGTGACAAAACCTTATACTTTTCATTACAAAACCAATAAACCCGGAAAAGATGGATTATTTTGTGAAAGAATTTTTGGGCCTATCAAAAGTGGAATTTGTGCTTGCGGAAATTATCGAGTAATCGGAGATAAAAAAAATACCGGAAATTTTGTGAACAATGCGGGGGAACCACATATTGGATCACTCCAGTGCGGCACAAAGCCGTTTCAAACTTGGAGTGAAAGACTAGACAAGGAAATGGTTACCAATGTTGCACAGTGGATTTGGATCAAAGTACTTTTTACCGCCAGTTTCTATTTTTTATCTAACTCAAAAGTGGAAAGCTCCCAAAAGCCTATAATTTCGATCTACTTCATTATTTTGATCATTTTTTTAACAACAACTATTGACTTTTTAATATTTTCAGTGTTTCTTTGCCTCATTTTTATGTATCCGTTTACATTTGATTCAGTTTTTTTATCAAATATATCTGATCATTTTGCAGGTTGAATTTGACCATACAAGTTATTTTGTTTATGTTTTGAAACAACTTAGCATCGGGTAGCAAAATTGCAGGTACCTTCTTCCTGAGGAATGTCTTTGTGAATCACCTTCAGTGTCTTCTCTTAGTAAGTTAACCAAATTGAATGGTGATTTATTTGCGTGCAAGAGATATTAATGATGTTGCTCACACTTAAATGAATCGAACTTACGGTTGAATGTGCCTCGTTAGGAAATTACGGTTGAATGTGCCTAGTTAAGAACTTACGGTCGAATATGCTTGGTTAGTAACTTACGGTTGAATGTGCTTGGTTAGGCTTTTATAGTTGAATAAATGCAAATTCCACATAATTTAGGGAGAAAAAAAATAATCTGAAAATCAGTCAACTATTGTATGAATGTGTTATGTGTAATAACCCCAAAAATTTTGAACTTTTTTAACCCTTATGAATAGTAATTTTGCTGATTATGCTGAATAAGAAAACTTTTCATGCCACACTATATAGGGGTTCTTCTATTGTTATTCCGAGATCTTATTAGTACTCTATATGTTATATAAGTGTATGTAAAGATCGTCAGAATCCAAATTCGAACACTTTGATTTTTCCCGAAAATCCACCAAATACCGAAAAAATTGAGTATAAGGTAACAGGATAAGAAGGATTTAAATTCAAGGATTATAAGAGAGGATCAAAAAAAGGAATATAATGTATTAAGAAAGGTTAAGGAAACCCAAGTAATAAGATCCTGGGTATGATCCCTCAAACAATAAACGAGAACGAAAGTTAAGCGAACCGTATAGCAGATCAGCGGTCATTAGCCAAGTAATTAGGAGCTAATCAAAGAGGTTAGTGATGATGATGTCATCAAACCAATAAGAAGAGGACAAGCATGGGAAGATGACATAAGAATGATGACCTAAGCATGACCAAAAGGGAAGGAATTGTTGGATGATTGTGAGCCACACAATTTTTACCATGGTAACAACCTAATTAACAAGCAAATCATCACACAAATACCTAGGCAACCAAACAAGAAGCATTTCTTCTCCCCCCTCATTCTTGCTCTCGGCTTTTCCATGAAAAGCAAAGGAAAATTTTCAAAACTCAAGCTACACACCTTCAAAAATCAAGAGGTTTGTTTCTTTAGCTTCCATAATTCATAACTTAGATGAGCCATACGTTTAAGCTCAAGATTCCATATTTAACATAACTAATCAATTCATCAAAGTTCTTGGTGAATAGTGTTTTTAAGAAACTAAATTTGTGTTTTCTTATGTTTTCTTCAAGATCCAAGCTTAGTAGAGATAGTTAGTGGTTATTTAAGGCTTCCTAAGTGATTCTCCACTCTCCAAGGAAGGTATAACCCCTCCAAACCCTAACTTTACTTTGAGTATTAGGTTTGGTTTTGTTTGTTATAGTTCATAAGAGCATGATTCTTGTATGTTTAGAGTTTGGTTGGAATTATAATGATTTTGGGTTATAAATCTTGGTTGTTGGTTGATGAACCTTAAGTATAGTTAGTAGCTCTTGTTGTGATTAAATAAGATGGATAAAACATGAAGTAATGGACTGATTTAATAGGATTTGGATGAAGTTTGGTTGTATGGTTGATTTGTGGTTGAATGATGGTGGAATGGTGTTGATTGGTAGTGGTTTAATATTGAATTGATTGGGTAAAAATTTGGGAATTGCTAAGTTATAGCCGTCGTAATGCCCAATTTTCCTTAGACTATTTTTGTTCTTAACTTCAGGACCCGTGAACTCACTGTTAGGTTTTGACCCTTGCCATGATTAGATAGTTCATGTTACGAGCTTCGTTTTGATATGTGGTATGCTTGAATCCGATGTACGGTTTAGGAGAAACGACTATTTTAAGTAACGGCGTTTCGCGAACGAACCTTTACCCCTCGCCTTACTTTGAAACATTGGTTAAGGACCTTAAATGACTAATTGGATTATGAAACAATTAAGTAAAGTGGATTAGGCAGTTAGTAAGGTACTCGCGAAATAATCGCCTTAAAACTTTTAATGGTTAATTTATTAAAAATGATGGAGCCGAGGGTACTCGAGCGACTTAAGTGAATCGTTAAGCGCAAAAACGGGCGTTAGAGTCTAGTTGGTTAAAGTATAGATTCTTAAGCGACTTTGGTTTAATTGCAACTTATATGTTGTTTATAGGTTACCGGGCTCGTCCCAGGCCTTTTACCACCCCTAGTCGCTCAGGCAAGTTTTCTACCCGTTATACTGTTGTTGTGATATATATATGTATATGTATTATCTTGTGATAAGTGCATGAATGTTATTAGCAAATCTTGCGATATATTGGAGCATGCTGATATGGTATATATGCATGTCTGTTTCGTAATCTTGATATCTAATTGTTGATTCAAATGCTTATAAGTTGCATAATACCTATGCTAGAGATAAGCAGTAGTTGCGTATACCCTTAGTATAGGGGACCCAAAGCTGAACATTTTCTAAACCGGGAGTCGATGTTCCCGAGTATAATATATATATATATATATCAATATATATATATATTGATATAGTTTTCAAAACTATTAATCGAATAAGGTTTATTCGATAACTTTATTTTATTTAATGAATATTATTTTGAATATTCATTCGAGGACTTATGACTCCGTTTATTTTATTTAATGAATATTATTTTGAATATTCATTCGAGGACTTATGACTCCGCTTATTTTGTTAAATAATATTCTTTATTTTATTAAAGAATAATGTTTCGATAATCAAACTTATTTTCGATTATTCAAATAAAGATCGTACTTTCGTATAAGTATATCTTTGGTTATTTATTATTCATTTCAAGTATGAGTTTTAAAACTTCTACTTCAATTATTTTTATAGAGATTATCCTTATGGGAATATTATTTAAATAATAATATTCAGGTATTTTCTAACATATCGGGACTGATTTATTTTATTAAATCAGCATTACTCCAAACATTCTTAAAATATTTTCGAGTCTTCAAAATGATTTTAAAAGTTAGAGCGGATCCCAAAACTCATTTTTATATTTAAGATCTTCCTTTCAAAGGGGATTTAAATACTTGCTCAAAACCTGAGGGATCCGGCTCTGTGGTGTATTTTATATTCGCAACGAGGTTGCTGTTTTGATAAATGAATTGATTACTTACCCAACGTTCGGGAAGTAAGTCCATCTATTGAGTCGGCATAAGCAACATGGGCTCAGTGGCCGTCCATGAAAGTGTAAGTGGCTCAGTGGGAGTCCATCAAATGCGTAAGTGGCTGAGTGGCAGTCCAACATAAGGTCCTATTTCGGCCAGGGTGATGACCAGTGGGGAATTCATCCATCTACTAGTAGAAAAGGTTACTTATTGGTATCTTTTCCTGATAAGCAAGATATCAGATTTATGCCAAGGTTTTCTCCTTTCCAAATTCATTGGATATTGCAACTCTGTTTATAATTTTCATAACAGAGGTTTTCAAGGAGTGTATGAAATGTATATATATATAGGTGTATATATATATCGGGACTTAATGAAGTATCTCGTAACTTCATTTCTTTCAAATGATATTTCAAAGATTGAATCTATTCAAGTCTTATCTTGTAGTCTCATCGGTGTGATGAACTTTTGAAATTGATTATAACTTGAACGGTGGTAGTTCAAATAGTATTTGGAAAAGATATAAGTACATTGGAGTATCTTTTGTTATCCCTAGTGGACTAACAATGAGATTTACAGAAGGGGGGTTGAATGTAAATCTCAAAACTTTTTCAAGTTTTGAGCAGTTTATGAAAGTTGTGTGTTCAAGAAGAACAAGTGTGTGAATTGCTTTAAGCTAATACAGACAGATATATATTCAAGCACAAATGTAAAGAACACAACAGACCTTAAAAACTTTTCTGGTGGATTTGTTGTTCCACCAGAGATGGTATATTAGAAAATCTGTGATTAAACAATGTTGATCACAGCTGCATCCTAGTACAAACTAGATGAATTTTCTCTCAATATTTTTCTAAACAGCTCTGGAAAATCTCACATCTAATTACTAGCTTCTACTTGGTTTATATATTACCAAGTGTACAAGTGAAGAACAATATAAAATACAGTAATAAAATAAGATCTTCACTTGCTTCTTTTCCTGTTCACTCCAGTACTTTGTTGACTATTGCATCTTTGTACTAGAGAAGAACGGCTGCTTTTTCTGTTGTTCCTGAAATTCGGCTACCACATCTCAGTTGTCTCTATCAACCCATGTGCCTCTGTCTGTAGGTACAACTACCCCTTATCAACGGCTAATCATCAGAACATCCGTTGAAGCTTTCATCCGTTGATGCACTCATCCGTTGAAGGATGTTATCTGTTGAAGCTTTCATCCGTTGATGCACTCATCCGTTGAAGGATGTTATCCGTTGATGACTTTATCCGTTGAAGCTTTAGAGACATCCGTTGAAGCTTAGCTTCTCATCCGTTGAAGGTCTTTAAGTCATCCGTTGATACCACTTCACTTATACAAAATTACAAGGCATGAAGTATTTACAATTGGCCTTCCTATCTGCATATCATCTAGTAGTCAACATGACTCATAGTTTCTCTCAACTTCCAAGAATTACATTTTAAATACAGAGACTGAAATATGCTACAACACTAGACTTATTTCTAAGTAAAGCTACACCATCAACGGATAGCCAAAGTGGTCTTATCCGTTGAGGCTACAGACACTAGATTTCTACTTAAGTATTTTGTTAAACATATCATCAAACTAATGCACATACATTCCTAACAATCTCCCCCTATTTATGTCTATAAGAATTGTAGGCATAAATTCAGGGTTAACTTGATGATAACAAAACACTTAACAGATATATGAATTGAAACTAAGTAGAAATTTAAAAATGCTGCAAAAGTGTATGTACTAGGAGATAATTGAAGATTTACAGTGTTTCCAAGGACACTCCTTTAGTCTGAGCAAATCATCTTTTTCTTCTTTGTTCCCTGGTTTTCTTTCCTAGCCTTTTGTCATTTTCCTCAATTTGGAGTTGGAGTTGTCTGAAGAATTCAGCTTCATCTTCAACACTGATATCCAACTTAGATTGCATTTCTTTGAGAGTTTCATTGCTGGCAATCTTGAGTTGGTCTTCAAGTCTGAAAAATCTTCTGACTCCTTTATCATCTCTAAATTCCATCAACCAATGAGGTGATTTGAGAATTTTCATTTCCCTTTCTTGAATGAGTAAAGTCCTGGGTAAAGCATTGGGCTCCCTCCAAGTTTTCCTTATCTTGGCTATCTTGTTGAGAATTTCAGTCTTGGCAGTTCTGGTAAAGCCAGAATCCTTTTGTATAGCTGAATAGACTCTAATCAAGGTAGAGTAGCCTTCATCCAGAATCCTGTGGAGAGGCCATGTTCTTTCCCCAGCTCCTTTATATCTGAACACTAATCTCTCTGGTAACTGTCTGTAGGCAGCTATTCCCCTTACATCCTCCAGCTCATCCAGATAGAGTTCAATGTCTGAAATTTCTTTTATGTCACAGATGTGAACATAATCATCTTTAGAAATGGGTGACTTAGGCTTAGGTTTTTGTTTTTGAGTGAATTTCTTAGAGGTTATGGGAGGTGTAGATTTTGGTTTTCTTTTCTGTTTCTTTGGTAGTGGAAGAGTGGTTAGAAAGGTAGGCAATTTGATAGTGTCCCAATCAATAGGTTCCTCTTTTGGAATGATTAGTTCACCATGGATATTTATTGTGGGATCAGCAACAAGGGGTTCAGGTATGGAAGGTAGTGGTTTAGATATAGATTTGGTTACTTCAGTGTTATCTCCACTCCTTCTATGTGCCTTGACCTTTCTTCTGTTTCCCTTCTGCCATTCCTCTCTTTCTTCCACACTCTCACCAAATATACTCCCTAAAACCTCATCTAGGTTTGTAGTCTTGTCTTCACCCCTGACTTCAATTTCTTTTTCAACTAGACTTGACTTTAGCTGTTGTTCAAGCTTTGCTTGTGCTCTTTTGTCAGCCTTTAATTGCTTGTCTTCTTCCTTCTTGGCTATTGAGAATTTGGGATGTCCTTGCATCACACATATGCTCTTTCCCTCTCTAATGATAATAGCTCTATTTCTCCTTACAGCCTCATCCATGGTCTTTTTGAGATAAGCAATACTTCTGCCTAAAATCTTGTTCTCATCAGCTTTTGGAGAAGGAAAGTCCACTTCTTTTAAAGGATTCTTTGTTGAGTCCTTATTGGATCTTTCATTGGGCTTGAGAATTATAGCTTGTAGCTCTTTGGAAGAAGCTTCTCCAACCTTATGACTCCCTACTGGCATGAGCTCCATGTTGATTGGTTCAATTTTTGTGCTGTATTTCACAGATGTTGATTTGTCTTGTGTAGAACCAAACAACAGTTGCAACCTTTCATCAATTCTCCTCCTTTGCTCTTTCACTTGAATTTCAGCTGCTGCTAGCTGAATCAAATCAATTCCATCAGGCTTGTCCTTGATTTGAATGATTGGAGAAGTAGTGATGGCAGGAACTAGCACTTTAGATATGTTGACTTTTATAGATGGCTCTCCTTCCCCTTCCCTTTTACTCTCCCCCTTTTTGTTATCATCAAGGAGAGGGGTCAAGCCTTGTGCTTTTGCCAGCTGCATTAGGAGACTGGTTTGAGATTGTTGATTGTGAAGAATGGTGGCCACAGAATTTTCAACAACTTGAACTCTGTCTTCTAACTTGGCCAACCATTTTTCAGTAACAGATTCTTTCTTCAATCTCAAAACCAAGTCCTGCAATGTACCATAGGGAATGACTGAATCCAATTTTTCTGAAGTATAGGTTTTCAAGTCAGCAATATCCTTCCTGAGATCATCCATACTCAGATTCTGCTTCACTTGCTGCACCTTCATGAGATGCAGTGAATCCAGGTGAGCTTGAAGGATAGCCTTGATACTTGCATGTGAAGTATTCTGAATGGCCTGTTGAATAGTGTTGATTTGTTTGACTAAAGAGACATTGAATTCCCCTGATCTGTACTCCTTAGTCAAGGCCCATTCAGGTAGATTTGGAATTGAACTAGGGCCTTCATCTCCCCCTAAGTTCATGCTTCCATCAAAAGAAATAGAGTCATCATCATCAGAATTTGCTCCAAATTCCTCAGATGGCTCACCAGCTGTAGAAGGCATTTTGTTAATGGCAGCTTTATCCCTTTGAAGAGATTCTGTTGTGTGCACTAGATGTAGTGACCTTTCTGCTTTCTCATTGCCCTGAGCAGCCAACAGTTGATAGGCTGTCACAGGATGAGTAAAAGTGTCAGCATCCAAGGAAATGTTATCAATTACAGCTTTGTAATGTTGCTGAAATTGTCTTTCCTTTTCAGCATCAACCACAATCATTGACTCATTAGCAATGGCTGGTTCCACCCTTGTATCTACTGTACCTGCTTTTCTCTCTTTTTCTCTATGTTCTTGCATCAGGGGCTCCCCCTGGCTCACACAACTCACTCCCTCACCTTCACCTACTAAGGTGGTACTCCACTCACTTACTTTTGCCATGCTGGAAGAAATAGCATGCATTTTTGAGCTCTCAATCTCTCCTTTTGCCTGGGAGCAACCCGGCCTCTCACTCAAATTGTCACTCCCTTCCCTCAATCCTAAGAGTGATTGCACAGTATTCATGTCTTCTACACTTGGGATTAATTCAGTTATTTGTGTAGAGACTGTCAACGGATGTGGAATATCCGTTGAAGGTGAAACTGATGTTATCAACGGATAACTGCTGTTAAGCTTATCCGTTGAAGAACAACCACTTGTCAACGGATGAGTGATATCCGTTGAAGAAGGAAAAGAAGTTGAAATTGAAAGTGATATAACTGTTGAATCTGTGTAGATTGATTTGAGATGTGGTGACACAGATCCTTCAATTATATCTGAAAGAATTTGCGGGTGATCCAACAAATCATCCAAGAGATGATGATCACCTGTATTTGAGTGGGGCTTCTCCCTGAGTTGTAAAGAGGGAGAATCAGGAATTGATGGGAATAACATATCCACATCCAGAGATGGTGATGAAGTGTTTGGTGATTGATGTGTGATTATTGTGAGAGAATGGGGCTGTGACTCCACATTTATTGGAGTCACATCAAACTGAGTTTGAGAAGGCATAAATACAGATGGATGTATCTGTGCAGTGTGTGCACCCTGTGTAGAAGATTGGGTTCTAGCCTTCTTTCTTCTAATAAAGGCTTTTGTTGGTGAGTGTTTGGCTTTAGTGTCCCTCCCTCGTTTGTTCTGTGTTCCTGGTTTGGAACTATTTTCAATAGTAACATCCTTTTGGGAGGATGCTACTAGGGATGTGCTAGATACCTTTTCAACCACCACAGCTTTTTGAGAAACTGTGGCTTGGCTAGCTTGGGAAGCACTCAACTTTCCTTCCTTATCCTGGGGGTTTCTTTGATGTTCACCCCTCCCCTCACCACTCACACCCTGTTCACTCACCTCAGGGTTAATAGTTGGTGTTACAACTGTTGTCTTTTGAGAAACAACAGAGGTGGATTTCTTTGTCTTTGATTTTGAAAGTTTAGTTTTGGTGACCTTGGTAGAAATCTGTTGGGGCATCACAGATTTCATGGCCACACTAGAAGATAAAGAAATAGAGGGGTTGGAAGAAGTAGGAGTTGTAGAAGCAATTACCTCACCTACCTGAGGTGCATTCATGATTGGTAAATATACCAATGACACACTGCTGTTAAGATCCATTCTCATCAAGTCTGCAAGAACTCTTTTCTCTTGTGCCCAGCACTTGAGTTTATTATTCTCATTGATTATGACTAAACCTTCAGCAACATGGTTAGCCAATAACATAAAGAATCTAGCATAATAGATGTTATTAGGTCTATTAGCTTTGTTACCTAATCTAGTACCTAATTCTAGCATCACATAGTTGCTAAAGTTAAAATACCTATCAGAAATAAGCATATAGAGCATATTAACCAGAGACGAAGTTATGGCATCAAAATTACTAATTTTCCCAGAGAAAACCTTTATAAAGGCATCCCCAAGGAAACTCCATTCTTTCCTAAGGCCTTTTCTTCTAATACTCCCTAAATTAGCAGAGTTAAGAGAATAACCTATGGAATCTAACATGCTGGATACATCACTATCAGTGTGTGGTGTCATGGCATTGTTCTCAGGCAATTTAAAACATGCTTGTAAATCATCACAGTTAATACAGTGAGTTTTACCTTTGAGAGTGAAGGAGATAGTCATATCCATGGAGTTGAACTCAGCAGTTGTCCAAATCTCCTCAACTACTTCACAGAAAATTGTTGGGGCTTCCAGCATTGCATAGCTAAGTTTACAGTTTTTGATGAAGTCCATCATTTTGTGATAGTCTGAGTGGGCTTCATTCTTTTCTACCAAAGCTATGAAATTGTTCTTTTCATAGATGAACCCAGATTGAGACATAATCTTCACGACTGGTGCCATTGTTGTGAGTAGAAATTGCAGAGAATAACTTGAAGTTTTTGCAGAGAGAAAATGGTAAATGCTTGAAATTTTAAGAAAGCGTAAAGTAAAAATGAACAATCAGAAGGACTTATATGCTTTCTCAAATTAATAAGCAAAAATATAAAATAAAGATTTATCAATAAATATGCGTTAGTGATTTGCAGCCGTTTTAAGAATGAACTGTAAGTATTCTAAAAACTACCTTTAAAACCAATACATACAGATGTATGTATGAGTATCAACGGTTAAGAGAATAGAATCAACGGCTGTTAAACACCTGAATCGATTGATGTGACATTTCAACGGATAAGGCAAATTGTCATCCGTTGAAAGGTACTTCAGTTTTATCCGTTGACGGATAAAACTTCCAGAAATGTATTTGTCTTTCGACGGATAATGATTATCCGTTGATAGAGCAATTTTGACTTTCAACGGATAGGGAACATCCGTTGATGGAATAAACTATGTTAAAAGTCAAATTTGTTCTTAGCAACTAATATATTTCAGGCTTCAATTCAAATTGCAATAAAGACATGAATTTTAAGAGTAATTAAGCATACCTAGCTCACTTACCAATCTTGTGAATGTTGATTCATCAAGTGGCTTGGTAAATATGTCAGCAATTTGTTGTTCACTTGGAACAAAATGTAGTTCCACTGTACCATTCATGACATGCTCCCTAATGAAGTGGTACTTGATATCAATGTGCTTGGTCCTTGAGTGCTGCACAGGATTCTCTGTTATGGCTATGGCACTTGTGTTGTCACAAAAGATAGGAATTCTATCAACATGAAGTCCATAGTCAAGGAGTTGGTTCCTCATCCATAACACTTGAGAACAGCAACTTCCAGCAGCAATGTATTCAGCCTCAGCTGTAGAAGTAGAGACTGAATTTTGCTTTTTGCTAAACCATGATACAAGCTTGTTTCCCAGGAATTGGCAGGAGCCTGTTGTACTTTTCCTATCTATTTTGCAACCTGCATAGTCTGCATCTGAATAACCAATTAGATCAAAGCCAGATTCTCTAGGATACCAAATACCTAAATTTGGTGTACCCTTGAGATATCTGAAAATCCTTTTGATAGCAATTAAGTGAGACTCCCTAGGATCAGCTTGGAATCTAGCACATAGACATGTAGCAAACATTATATCTGGTCTGCTAGCAGTTAAATATAAAAGTGAACCAACCATGCCTCTATAACTTGTAATATCCACAGACTTTTCAGTCTTATTTAATTCAAGTTTGGTGGCAGTGGCCATGGGAGTTTTTGCAGATGAACATTCCATTAAGTCAAACTTCTTTAAAAGATCATAAATATATTTAGTTTGACTAATGAAAATTCCATCACTAACTTGTTTAACTTGTAAACCAAGAAAATAGGTTAGTTCTCCCATTAGGCTCATTTCATAATTACTTTGCATTAGCTTAGCAAACTTTTTGCAAAGTTTATCATCTTTAGAGCCAAATATTATGTCATCTACATAAATTTGAACAAGTATACTAGAGCCATTAACATCCCTAAAGAAGAGAGTTTTATCAACAGTACCTCTAGTGAAGTGATTCTCCAAAAGAAATTTTGATAAGGTTTCATACCAGGCTCTAGGTGCTTGCTTCAGTCCATAGAGTGCTTTCAACAGATAATACACATAGTCTGGAAAATTTGGATCTTCAAATCCTGGAGGTTGACTTACATAGACTTCTTCCTCTAATTTCCCATTTAGAAATGCACTCTTGACATCCATTTGATAGACTTTGAAATTGGCATGGGCTGCATGGGCTAGAAATATTCTGATGGCTTCAAGTCTTGCAACAGGAGCATATGTTTCATCAAAATCTATTCCCTCTTGCTGAGAATAGCCTTTAGCAACCAGTCTGGCTTTATTCCTTATGATAATGCCATTTTCATCCATCTTGTTTCTGAATACCCACTTTGTGTCAATAGGACTCTTGTTCTTTGGTTTGGGTACCAGCTTCCATACTTGGTTTCTCTCAAATTGGTTCAGCTCTTCCTGCATAGCTAATATCCAATCTGGATCCAATAGAGCTTCTTCCACTTTCTTAGGTTCCTCCTGAGACAGAAAACTACTATACAGACATTCATCTTGAGTAGCTTTTCTTGTTTGCACTTTAGATGATGCATCACCAATGATCAGTTCGAAGGGATGATTCTTGGTCCATTTCCTTTGTGGTGGAAGATGTGCTCTAGATGAGGTGGCCTCAGTATTGTCATGATGTGAGACAGAGTGTTGACTAGTTGAAACTCCCCCTGTGTTGTTGGTCCTTTGCAGGGAACTTGGAGTTCTATCAACTGATGATGTAAATCGATTATCCGTTGATGAACTATGATCAACGGATGCTTCATTTTGTACTTCAACGGATGATGCACTATGTCTTTCAACGGATACTGCATTGCCTCTATCAACGGATTCAGTATTTTGTGCATTATCCAAGGGCATGTTTTGAATCCCTTTTGAAGTGTCATCTCCATCAGTCTCCTCTTCACTATCATCACAATATATCTCAATGTTGTCAAATTTGAGTCTCTCATTATGTCCCTCATCTGTTAGTCCATCAATCTTTTTATCATCAAACACAACATGCACAGATTTCATAACAATGTTGGTTCTTAGATTGTAGACCCTATAAGATTTTCCAGCTGAGTAACCAACAAATATCCCTTCATCAGCCTTTGCATCAAACTTCCCTTTATAGTCAGATTGATTCCTCAGTATAAAGCATTTACATCCAAAGACATGAAGAAAGTTTAGAGTTGGTTTTCTTCTCTTGAACAACTGATAAGGAGTCATGCCTTTAGCTTGATTGATCAAAGAAATATTCTGAGTGAAGCAGGCACAATTAACAGCTTCAGCCCAGAAATATGTTGGTAACTTTGATTCTTCAAGCATTGTTCTGGCAGCTTCAATTAAAGATCTGTTCTTTCTTTCAACAACCCCATTTTGCTGAGGTGTTCTTGGAGCTGAGAACTCATGCATGATTCCATTTTCTTCACAGAACAGCCTTAATGTCAAATTCTTGAATTCAGTTCCATTGTCACTCCTGATATTTCTAACCTTCAAGTCAGGATGATTGTTGACTTGCCTGATGTGATTGATAATGATTTCACTTGCTTCATCCTTTGATCCAAGAAAATAGACCCATGAGAACTTTGAGAAATCATCTACAATCACTAAGCAATATCTTTTTCTTGCAATAGACAATACATTGACTGGTCCAAACAAATCCATATGTAGCAGCTATAATGGTTCATCAATTGTTGTTTCAAGCTTCTTTTTGAATGATGCTTTCCTTTGTTTGCCTTTCTGACAAGCATCACACAAACCATCCCTTGAGAATTCAACTAGAGGGATTCCTCTAACTAAGTCCTTTTTGACTAGATCATTCATTGTCTTGAAATTCAAGTGAGATAGCTTCTTGTGCCATAGCCAACTTTCAACTGTGCTTGCTTTGCTGAAGAGACAAGTAATGGATTCTGCATCTGTAGAGTTGAAGTCAGCTATGTACACATTTCCTTTTCTAACTCCAGTTAGAACCACTTTGTTGTCTTTCTTACTAGTGACAACACAGGCTTCAGAATTGAAGGAAACTGTATTCCCTCTATCACATAGTTGACTGATGCTCAGTAAATTGTGCTTGAGACCATCAACTAATGCAACTTCATTAATGATGACATTCCTTGTTGAAATCAAGCCATATCCCATAGTAAACCCTTTGCTGTCATCTCCAAAGGTTATGCTAGGGCCAGCTCTCTCCTTGAACTCTGTGAGCAGGGAGAAATCTCCTGTCATGTGTCTTGAACAACCACTGTCCAAGTACCATAGATTTCTTCCATTTCCCTGCACACCATAAAATCAATCAATTTGATTTTGGTACCCAAGTTTCCTTGGGTCCATTCTTGTTAGCCTTTCTCCTAGACTTCATTCCTCCTGCATCTTTAGACTTAGGTAAGTTTGAGTCAACCTTGGTCTTAGATGTAGTTGGTTGAGGTGTAGGGTTAGTCACAGAATCATTTAGCACATTTGTAAAATTATTAGGCATTGATTGTGCAAACATGTTATTCCATATGGGCATATTGTATGGCATTTGAGGCATACTAAATGCAGCAAGATAAGGATTGTTAAAATATGGCATGTTTACAAAATATGCATAAGGATTTTGTTGAGACATAACAGGCATAACATGCAGAGGTGATGCAGACATATTAGGCATAGAAGAGGGTACATTTATGGGAGTCTTCTTAATGGATTTACAACTAGCAGATAGATGGTTAACACTACTACAATGCACACAGCTTTTTCTAGGAGCATACCTATCAGGTGTGTAATTGTTGTGTTTATTAACTCCTACCTTCCCATTTCTGTTGGATTTTCTTTTAGATTCCTTTTTATCCTCAACCATCTTGAGCCTATTATTTAACTGTTCTAAGGTCATGTGCCCTACATTCACCTTACTGACATCTTTGGATGTGCTTGCTTCTTCTTTGACAAAGTTCTTTGAAGTTGAACCAAACTTTTTGTTGAGTTTCTTTAGATTCTCTCTTTTAGAAACATCTGCCTATTTTGATTGAGGAACCTTCAACGGATGCTCCTTTTCTTCCTTCAACGGATAACTTTCATCATCCGTTGACAGCCCATCAATTAATTCCAGTTTCTTTTTATTTTTATCCCAGGCAGTTTCACAGAATGATTCAATTCCTTGGACCTTAGCAATTTGAGCACTTACATCCCTAGATGTCTTCCAGGCTTTAATCACCTCTTGCTCTTTCTCTAATTGATTGGAAAGTATTTCTACTTTCTTAACAGAATCAGCTAGTTCATTTTCAACAGATATACAATGCAACTTTGTTTTCTCTAGGTCAATCATCTTATCTTCTAACAAAGCATTTCTATTACTTAAAAACAGATTGTTCTCTCTAATCCTACTATTTTCTTTAGCAAGAGATTTAAGAGACACACGCAAATGATACAATTCGGTAGACATGTCATTAAAAGCATCATTGCACTCTTCTTTAGTAAGCTGTGTTAAGTCAGTAGTGATTACCTGATTGCTTGATGAACTAACTTCATTTTCTTCAGAATCAGCCATGAGAGCAAGGTTGACATACTCCACATCTTCATCCTCTTCATCTCCATTAGCTGCCCAGTCCCTTTCTTGAGTAATGAAAGCCCTCTCCTTTTGCTTGAGTAGATCAAAATATTTCTTTTTGTAATCTACTTGTTCAAATTTCTTCTTTTCAGAAGTTGGCTTTCTGCACTCACCTGCAAAGTGTCCACTTATACCACAATTGAAACACTTGAACTTGGATTTGTCCACAGTGTTTTTGTGAGGTTTAGTGGCTCTAGTGTTTTTCTTGAATTTCATCTTTGCAAATCTTCTGGACAGAAATGCAAGATGCTCATCAATACCATCTGAGTCATCTTGGCTGGAGTTGTCTTCATTTTCAGCAACTTGCTCTTTCCCCTTGCTTGATTCCTGATTTCTTATACCATCTTTGGAGTTTGATGTAGATCTCGCAGTTTCTTGTCTGCATTTCCTCTCATCTTCAGCTACCAATGCAACTGAACTTCCTTTCTTTCTCCCCTTCTCCAATACCTCATCCTGTTCCAGCTCTAGTTCATAAGTCTTCAAGATTCCATACAATCTTTCAAGAGTGAAGTCCTTATAATCTTGAGAGTTTCTTAAGGATACAGTCATGGGTTTCCATTCCTTTGGCAAGGATCTTAAAAATTTAAGATTTGAATCCTTCACCTGGTACACTCTTCCATACAGCTTCAGTCCATTCAACAGCTTTTGGAACCTATTGAATGTTTCATTTAAAGATTCATTTTCTTCAAAATGAAAGTATTCATACTGTTGAATGAGAAGCTGCATTTTGTTTTCTTTCACTTGTTCTGTACCTTCACACAGTAGTTGAACTGTGTCCCAAACCTCTTTGGCAGTTGTGCAATTTATCACATTATCAAACATATCCATGTTAAGACCATTAAACAAAATGTTCATAGCCTTCTTATCCTTGTGGACTTCTTCTGTGTCTTCCATTGTCCATTCTGCTCTAGGTTTTGGAATGGATTGACCAACAGCAACTGTGGCTGTAGCAACTGTTGCTACTTTGTGGGGAATGTGAGGACCATTCTCAATGCAGTTTACATAACCTTCATCTTGGGAGAGTAAATGAAGGTGCATTTTCACCTTCCAATGGTGATAACTGTCTTTGTCAAGAACTGGGATCTTTACTCCAATATCCTTCTTACTCATCTTTGTTAGATTCCAAGATCTTTAAACTCTTTGTATGTCAAGAGTCTGCTCTGATACCAATTGTTATCCCTAGTGGACTAACAATGAGATTTACAGAAGGGGGGTTGAATGTAAATCTCAAAACTTTTTCAAGTTTTGAGCAGTTTATGAAAGTTGTGTGTTCAAGAAGAACAAGTGTGTGAATTGCTTTAAGCTAATACAGACAGATATATATTCAAGCACAAATGTAAAGAACACAACAGACCTTAAAAACTTTTCTGGTGGATTTGTTGTTCCACCAGAGATGGTATATTAGAAAATCTGTGATTAAACAATGTTGATCACAGCTGCATCCTAGTACAAACTAGATGAATTTTCTCTCAATATTTTTCTAAACAGCTCTGGAAAATCTCACATCTAATTACTAGCTTCTACTTGGTTTATATATTACCAAGTGTACAAGTGAAGAACAATATAAAATACAGTAATAAAATAAGATCTTCACTTGCTTCTTTTCCTGTTCACTCCAGTACTTTGTTGACTATTGCATCTTTGTACTAGAGAAGAACGGCTGCTTTTTCTGTTGTTCCTGAAATTCGGCTACCACATCTCAGTTGTCTCTATCAACCCATGTGCCTCTGTCTGTAGGTACAACTACCCCTTATCAACGGCTAATCATCAGAACATCCGTTGAAGCTTTCATCCGTTGATGCACTCATCCGTTGAAGGATGTTATCCGTTGAAGCTTTCATCCGTTGATGCACTCATCCGTTGAAGGATGTTATCCGTTGATGACTTTATCCGTTGAAGCTTTAGAGACATCCGTTGAAGCTTAGCTTCTCATCCGTTGAAGGTCTTTAAGTCATCCGTTGATACCACTTCACTTATACAAAATTACAAGGCATGAAGTATTTACAATTGGCCTTCCTATCTGCATATCATCTAGTAGTCAACATGACTCATAGTTTCTCTCAACTTCCAAGAATTACATTTTAAATACAGAGACTGAAATATGCTACAACACTAGACTTATTTCTAAGTAAAGCTACACCATCAACGGATAGCCAAAGTGGTCTTATCCGTTGAGGCTACAGACACTAGATTTCTACTTAAGTATTTTGTTAAACATATCATCAAACTAATGCACATACATTCCTAACATCTTTTAACTTCATCCTTTTCAACTTATATCTAGTTAATGATTATCTTATGCATGACAAAGATTTTCAGAAAAACGTTGAGACAAGGTTAGATATATGAGATCACCTTGCAACGATATTTTTATACAGTTATAAACTGGAACTCTATGTATATTATGCATGAAAGAGGATTCTAAGATTTTGAAAAGTATATATACCTATATACTGAATATTTTCCGACTTGGTCGCGTTAAGATATCAAACTTGGTTCATTTCTTCTTGACCAAGACTTTCATGAGTACTATGAGAATGCTCATATATTATTAATTATTATACATATTATTTCGGTGGGCTTGCTGCTCACCCTTGCTTTCTTCTTTCATCACACAACAATAGATAGACAAGATGAACAAGATCAAGCTCCCAATTCGTGAGCGGTTAGGAAACGTTCCGCAGTTTCCTATAGGCGTTGATGCCGTTGTAGCTGAGGTAGGAAGTACCAATAGGCCAGGCTTTCAACTTTTGTTGTGCCAGACTTATGTATACTTATGAATTGTAATAATGACAAAGAAATGTAAATCTATTCAGAAATCCTTTTGAGGTGTAATGGCTTATAATTGTGGAATAAAACGACTTGTGTTATTTTTGGTATTCATCTCTGAGACTATAACTTGTGGTGTGTGTGTGTATATTGTGGGGTCACAGTACGTAGTAGTTGGTTAACGTTATTAACAATGAAAAATCATCATAGTGTTTATTAAGATTAAATGTTATTAAAGGAAATGGAACTCGTGACAACCCGGATCCCCGACCCTGGATTTTGGGGTGTTACAGAAATGGTATCAGAGCTAAGCGTTATAAACCTCAGAGATGATGTGACGTTAAAATAATAAGTTCACTAAGATAATAAGAACTCTTACCAAGTTCATAGTCGGACTACCTAACGTAGT
This sequence comes from Apium graveolens, assembly GCF_009905375.1. Taxonomy (NCBI): domain Eukaryota; kingdom Viridiplantae; phylum Streptophyta; class Magnoliopsida; order Apiales; family Apiaceae; genus Apium; species Apium graveolens. The sequence goes on from NC_133649.1 coordinate 297,450,832, forward strand.
ACTGACAATTAAAACCCTTGTGGGAACCCTTATAAATATCATGATAGAAGCGTAGTTCGTTATCGTATATGGTAGCGGGACTCCGAACCCTGAGGTTGAGGAGCAACAGCGCGATGATGTTCATATTGAGGATGTAGCGGTTGAGGATGTTGTCCTAGAAGGGATTGTTGCTGAGGAGGATCCCATGGAGGATCCTGACAAGAATGAATAAAGGACCACTGAGGAATTGATGACCATGGTTAGGGAAACTACCAGAGGTAGGATTGGTCGGTCACTACCGGAGGTTCGTTCAAGTTTGTTAAGATAGTAGCCTCTTTAACGCGGCTTACTCGTAAGACTGAGAAGTTCGAATGGACAGAGAAATGCGAGAACAACTCTTAAGAACTGAAATAAAGGTTGGTGACGGCCCCTATGTTGGCGTTGCCGGATGGAAAAGGAGATTTTGTGATGTGTAGTGACGCTTCACATAAAGAATTAGGGTGCTTCTTATACAGCACAACAAGGTAATCACGTACGCATCAAGACAATTAAGGGAATATAAAATTCGATGTCCCCGCCCATGAGCTTGGGCTCGTGGCAATAGTTTTGCCCTAAAGATTGGAGGCACTACTTGTATGGAGAGAAGTGCGAGATTTACACAAGCCATAAGTGCTCTAGTGCATTTTTATGCAGAAAGAGCTCAACATGCGCCAGAGGAGGTGGATAGAGCTAATCGAGGATAACGATTATGAGATTCTTTATCATCCAGGGAAAGCCAAAATGGTGGCTAATGCCCTTAGTATAAAGGAGAGACTCAAGATGAAAATGTCTTTGGGAGAGTTGATAAGAGATTTTGAGAAAATGGAAATAGAAGTGAAGGTAACCGGAGCCGGTACCGAAAAGCTGTTTGAGATTGCAATACAACCCGAATTATTGGAAAAGAACATATTGTGCCAGAAAAAGTGATGAATGAAGGCAGAGAGCCAACAAATAGATAAGAGATTAATACCGAGAAAGATGATAAGGGAATAATGAGGTATTCCTACAGAATTTGGGTTCCAAATGTTCAAGAGCTTAAAGATGAGATCTTAGATGAAAGCTAGTTTGAGGAATAAGATTTAGAGCAAACCCTGAACGTGATAGTCAGGGAGGTCGCCATCAAGATAGAAGGAACCCATAACATAATGAAGTGGAAAATGAGGATTTAAAACATATAAGATAACCCTGATTGTGGGAGAAGGATGAAACATTTCATACTGAGAAAACAGAAGTCGAGCAAGATAGGAAGAACCAGGACGGTACTCCTATGGGGCGATTCATGGACCTGCTAAACAAAACTTATACTTTTATTCCCAACCACCACCTTGAGGAAATAATACGGTAGGGAATTCTTTCATGACCTTTAAGTCACTAAGCTCTCAGAGTTCCAAGGAAAAGGTTGACCCAGTCGAGGCAAGAGCCTGGCTAAAGGAAATATAGGAATCATTTGAGATTCTAAAATGATTGACGAATCACAAAAGGCTGTTTTTGTCACCTACCCTCCTAAGAGAGAGGCCACCCGCTGGTGAAAGGCCAAGGAAGGCACGGAGCAAGAGATTATAATAAACTGATTTAAGTTCAGTCAATTGTTTTCAGGAAAGTACTTTCTAAGGTTATGGAGATAGTGTAAAAGCTTTAGAGCCAGAACAAAGGCAGACGAGTATGATGAATTATGAATCTAAGTTGTAAAAGTTGTCAAGATTCGTTCTGAGGACACGAATCCAGAATGACGGGATGTTTGAAATCAATGCTTATGTTGTGTTGGTTCGTGAAATAATGATAAGAGAAAGGAAAATAAAAAGAAACTGAAGTGGAAATGAATATAAAGTTAATAGAGTTTGAGGAATGATAAGGGAGTTGGGTATGAGGAAACCCTAAAGACTCGTAGCAATAAAAATAGAAAAGTATGTAATCGTCAGGATGAGGGTGATTCACCATGAGTTAACATTGATGGTTGAAGGCATAAGAGATACATATATTTTATCCCCTGTAAGTTGGGAGGATTCGAGGAAACCTTGGGATAGTTCGAAGGATAAATAATGAGACACAGATAGACTGATGAGACAAGAAAGTAAGAAATTAGGAAAAATTGGATGAAGGAAGTGACCTTCAAGAATGTGAAGTGTAAGACCGGTGGCATGATACCCAGAAAGGGAGACGCCAGGTATGAATGACATCCCAACATTGAGATGACTGTTGAGATAAACAACAAAAGTAAATGAGGAATTATTAAGAAGAAGTTCACGTTGAACACAACCAATATTTTTCAAAACATCCATGTGATCATTACCAAATTAGGAAAGAAAAGTAGATAACCATTGTTATCTTTTGGAGGCCATATTGATTGACCTCATTTTGAATAAGGATGCTATTGTGAAATTTGGTATAGACTATCGAGATGGGAATGATTAAATAAGATAATCTATCAAGGATATATGACTTGATTTATCCATGGAAGGATGCATGTACCTATTTAAAGGTGGAATTAAGGATATAACTTTGATAACTTGAGATGAACCCTAGGGGAATGCATAAAGGTTGACATTTCACCCTTAATAGGGACATTATGAGTTTTGATAGTATGGAATGAAGGATTAAGGCAACAACAATCTTTAAGGATCAGTGGAGAAATTTTTGAGAAGTATATAGACAATGATTCTGGTATAATTAAATGGTATCTTGATATGCCCTGTACCTAGGGTGTACCTGATGAAGGATTTAAGGATAACCTTAGAGGTTTTATAAGGAGAAAGGTAATATTCAAAGTTCTCAAGAAAAGAAATTTTGATAAAGGAAATATGACATAATTATAATAATGCCAGGTGGGCACGTGTGGAACCACAAGAAAGTATAGATCGACCCAATAAAGGTCGAGATTGGTGAAAACAAGTAGGACCCAAGATAAGAGACATCTGAAGTATGATCGAAAGTCAGCCGTGACAATGATTAACCTCTAAAGACTAAGGCAATAACTTATGGGAAAAATGGTGATATTTTTTTTACTCATCAGATTTTAAGGAAAACATCTTCATATAAGCAGTGATTGAAATGAGGTAGAAAATTTATTTGGAGGTGGTTAAAATGACATTGATTGTAAGGAAATTTTACTATTAGGAAAGGCCAAAGAGGTGGCACCGACACTTTAAATGTAAGAGGATAATTATAGGCGCTCGTGCCAAAGGAATACAGTGATGATGGTTGAAGCCGTGAAGGTTTTATTATGGTTTGGAAGATTGACATTCCTTCTGATGACAGTGCAATACCCAACCGTAATAGTAGTTTGGTAAATGTTTAATTCGTGTAATCGCCATGAGCGGGCTATCTATCTTAGAAGGTACTATCTTGAGATAAGCCAGGACCATGTTTCGAAATGACTAAATGAACCTTTGAGATTCATGTCTCCCAGTAAAGAAATATGGTTAATTATGGTATTAGCCTGCTATCGTTGCTTTGATTAAAACTCTTCTGCAATTTTATCTGCTTCATGTCATGTATGTACATCAGGATCTAGAGTGTTCTTCATGAATCATGAATGGTAATTATGTTACCTCCTCAGAAGAATCCGATACGGCAGGTATGGAATCCGTATTGTTAGCTATTAAGACTTCATGGAAAACGAACGACTACAGTAGGTCAACGGTGGACCATAGTAATGCAGGAATGATTCTATGAGTAATGAGTCGATTACTTACAATCGTGAGAGTTGTATTGGAATGGATGTTGAGATTGAGTACCACTAATCGGGTCGTGGTGGTGTATAAGTTATCATTGATAGACTAATTAAGTAGATTATCTACCTATTGAATACTTATTCCTTCTTATCAATAGAAAGCCGTATTACTATACGAGGAAGGTTGCGGTGCAAGCATAGAATTCTAGTAACGATGATGTCTAGAATGAAATCCCAGATTCGATTTTCGTTGTCAAGGGAGTTTCAATGGTGAGTGTTTATGAGCTCGAGCAAGAGCATGGGTCCATAGAATGATGGACGGAATAGCATAAATATTTAGGCATGTGAAATGCGATGCTATAATACTTGATGTTGATATATTTACATATATGTTTTGTTCTCCTATGATGAACCTCTATAGTTCAGAGGTAGATTCCAAGCCAGATATTTGGTGGCAGTATATTTTTACATATATACAATTCTCTTCAATTCGTTCTTTTCTCTCCTTTTCATTTCATATAAGCTGAGAAGAACAACCCTTCCAGAAGGGGAGGTATTGCCGAATGACTATCTATCTGTGTGATAGAAGCCTAGTAGGATACCACATGTTGTTTAATTGCTTGTCAAGTACTAAAGGCTGGCCACCTTCTGTACTAACTATGCAATAGAACAAGTGTTCATGATCATAGTGAACTCTCAATAAATTCTTTTACTTCTATACGAAGGACCAAGCTTTCGAAGATGGAGGCAGCTAGAGATGAAGTGGTACCAAGTAAGGTGGTATTCCGATTCTAACGCTTCCGTGATACTAAGGTTGACGCGATTATTAAGAGGTTATAAAACTCTAGCGAGTAAAGGTATATCTAGAATAGTATCCTGTACGGAAGATAGTAACGATTATGAACTGGAAAGGAATGGGTATTGAGAAGCCAAAGCTATAGTGCTAGAAGCTATGGTGAAATTCTGTGCAATAGACTTGAAAGAATTTGGAATGATCACTTAACGCGGATTGAGTTTTCTCACGACAATAGATCGTATGTCAGGTATCGAGATATCTCCTTATGAGATCCTTGAGGGAAGACAATGTCGATCTCCCTTATGTTAGGATGAAGTTGCTCTAGCGCAAGATGCTCGGACCCGCAGTAGTCCAAAGGACCAAGGATATAATAGATCTAATCAGAGGACGGCTGATAGTAGCCCAAGATGGACACACGAAGTATGTTAATTTGACACGAAATGACAAAGAATAGGAAGTAGGGGACCTAGTGTTGTTATAGGTATTCCTTAGGAAATGATGGATGTGGTTCAGAAAGAAAGGAAAGTTAAGCCTTCGAATTGTTGGACCCTTGGAGGTATTAAGACGTATTGGGAAGTTAGCATATGAGCTATCCCTACCCCCGAACATGTAGCAAGTTCATAACGTGTTCCACGTATTAATGTTAAAGAAGTGTAATTCGAATGCCAGACAAATAGGGGCATATGAGCGCATAGACATGCAACCAGACGTAACCTGTATGGAGCAACTAGGAAGGATTATAGATTGAAAAGGAACAAGTGCTTAAGAGAAATGTTATCGTGCTAGTCAGGGTGTTGTGGCAGAACCACAATGTGGGAAAATTGACTTGAGAGTTAGAAGGCGCAATGCTAGAAAAGTACCCCCATTTGTTTTTCTATCTGATTCCGGGACGGAATCCTTTGAAGGAAGGGAGACTGTAATAACCCCAAAAATTTTTAAACTTTTGTAACCCTTATGAATAGTGATTTTGCTGATTATGCTGAATAAGAAAACTTTTCATGCCACACTATGTAGGGGTTCTCCTATTGTTATTCTGAGATCTTATTAGTACTCTATATGGTATATAAGTGTATGTAAAGATCGTTAGAATCCAAATTCGAACACTTTGATTTTTCCCGAAAATCCACCAGATACCGAAAGAATTGAGTATAAGGTAACAAGATAAGAAGGATTTAAATTCAAGGATTATAAGAGAGGATCAAAAAAATGAATATAATGTATTAAGAAAGGTTAAGGAAACCCAAGTAATAAGATCCCGGGTATGATCCCTCAAATAATAAACGAGAACGAAAGTTAAGCGAACCGTATAGCAGATCAGCGGTCATTAGCCAAGTAATTAGGAGCTAATCAAAGAGGTTAGTGATGATGATGTCATCAAACCAATAAGAAGAGGACAAGCATGGGAAGATGACATAAGAATGATGACCTAAACATGACCAAAAGGGAAGGAATTGTTGGATGATTGTGAGCCACACAATTTTTACCAAGGTAACAACCTAATTAACAAGCAAATCATCACACAAATACCTAGGCAACCAAACAAGAAGCATTTCTTCTCCCCCCTCATTCTTGCTCTCGGCTTTTCCATGAAAAGCAAAGGAAAATTTTCAAAACTCAAGCTACACACCTTCAAAAATCAAGAGGTTTGTTTCTTTAGCTTCCATAATTCATAACTTAGATGAGCCATAAGTTTAAGCTCAAGATTCCATGTTTAACATAGCTAATAAATTCATCAAAGTTCTTGGTGAATAGTGTTTTCAAGAAACTAACTTTGTGTTTTCTTATGTTTTCTTCAAGATCCAAGCTTAGTAGAGATAGTTAGTGGTTATTTAAGGATTCCTAAGTGATTCTCCACTCTACAAGGAAGGTATAACCCCTCCAAACCCTAACTTTACTTTGAGTATTAGGTTTGGTTTTGTTTGTTATAGTTCATAAGAGCATGATTCTTGTATGTTTAGAGTTTGGTTGGAATTATAATGATTTTGGGTTATAAATCTTGGTTGTTGGTTGATGAACCTTAAGTATAGTTAGTAGCTCTTGTTGTGATTGAATAAGATGGATAAAACATGAAGTAATGGACTGATTTAATAGGATTTGGATGAAGTTTGGTTGTATGGTTGATTTGTGGTTGAATGATGGTGGAATGGTGTTGATTGGTAGTGGTTTAATATTGAATTGATTGGGTAAAAATTTGGGAATTGCTAAGTTATAGCCGTCGTAATGCCCAATTTTCCTTAGACTATTTTTGTTCTTAACTTCAGGACCCGTGAACTCATTATTAGGTTTTTACCCTTGCCATGATTAGATAGTTCATGTTATGAGCTTCATTTTGATATGTGGTATGCTTGAATCCGATGTACGGTTTAGGAGAAACGACTGTTTTAAGTAACGGCGTTTCGCGAACGGACCTTTACCCCTCGCCTTACTTTGAAACATTGGTTAAGGACCTTAAATGACTAATTGGATTATGAAACAATTAAGTAAAGTGGATTAGGCAGTTAGTAAGGTACTCGCAAAATAATCGCCTTAAAACTTTTAATGGTTAATTTATTAAAAATGATGGAGCCGAGGGTACTCGAGCGACTTAAGTGAATCGTTAAGCGCAAAAGCGAGCGTTAGAGTCTAGTTGGTTAAAGTATAGATTCTTAAGCGACTTTGGTTTAATTACAACTTATATGTTGTTTATAGGTTACCAGGCTCGTCCCAGGCCTTTTACCACCCCCAGTCGCTCAGGCAAGTTTTCTACCCGTTATACTGTTGTTGTGATGTATATATGTATATGCATTATCTTGTGATAAGTGCATCAATGTTATTAGCAAATCTTGCGATATATTGGAGCATGCTGATATGGTATATATGCATGTCTGTTTCGTAATCTTGATATCTAATTGTTGATTCAAATGCTTATAAGTTACATAATACCTATGCTAGAGATAAGCAGTAGTTGCGTATACCCTTAGTATAGGGGACCCAAAGCTGAACATTTTCTAAACCGGGAGTCGATGTTCCCGAGTATAATATATAAATATCAATATATATATATATATTGATATAGTTTTCAAAACTATTAATCGAATAAGGTTTATTCGATAACTTTATTTTATTTAATGAATATTATTTTGAATATTCATTCGAGGACTTATGACTCCGTTTATTTTATTTAATGAATATTATTTTGAATATTCATTCGAGGACTTATGACTCCGCTTATTTTGTTAAATAATAATATTCAGGATCCCAAAACTCATTTTTATATTTAAGATCTTCCTTTCAAAGGGGATTTAAATACTTGCTCAAAACCTGAGGGATCCGGCTCTGTGGTGTATTTTATTTTCACAACGAGGTTGCTGTTTTGATAAATGAATTGATTACTTACCAAACGTTCGGGAAGTAAGTCCATCTATTGAGTCGGCATAAGCAACATGGGGTCAGTGGACGTCCATGAAAGTGTAAGTGGCTTAGTGGGAGTCCATCAAATGCGTAAGTGGCTGAGTGGTATTCCAGCATAAGGTCCTATTGCGGCCAGGGTGATGACCAGTGGAGAATTCGTCCATCTACTAGTAGAAAAGGTTACTTATTGGTATCTTTTCCTGATCAGGAAGATATCAGATTTATGCCAAGGTTTTCTCCTTTCCAAATTTATTGGATATTGCAACTCTGTTTATAATTTTCATAACTGAGGTTTTCAAGGAGTGTATGAAATGTATATATATATATATATAGGTGTATATATATATCGGGACTTAATGAAGTATCTCGTAACTTCATTTCTTTCAAATGATATTTCAAAGATTGAATCTATTCAAGTCTTATCTTGTAGTCTCATCGGTGTGATGAACTTTTGAAACTGATTATAACTTGAACGGTGGTAGTTCAAATAGTATTTGGAAAAGATATAAGTACATTGGAGTATCTTGTAACTTCATCCTTTTCAACTTATATCTAGTTAATGATTATCTTATGCATGACAAAGATTTTCAGAAAAACGTTGAGACAAGATTAGATTTATGAGATCACCTTGCAACGATTTTTTATACAGTTATAAACTGTAACTCTATGTATATTATGCATGAAAGAGGATTCTAAAATTTTGAAAAGTATATATACCTATATACTGAATATTTTGCGACTTGGTCGCGTTAAGATATCAAACTTTGTTCATTTATTCTTGACCAAGAATTTCATGAGTACTATGAGAATGCTCATATATTGTTAATTATTATACATATTATTTCGGTGGGCTTGTTGCTCACCCTTGCTTTCTTCTTTCATCACACAACAACAGATAGACAAGATGAACGGGATCAAGCTCCCAATTCTTGAGCGGTTAGGAAATGTTCCGCAGTTTCCTGTAGGCGTTGATGCCGTTGTAGCTGAGGTAGGAACTACCAATAGGCTAGGCTTTCAACTTTTGTTGTGCCAGACTTATGTATACTTATGAATTGTAATAATGGCAAAGAAATGTAAATCTATTCAAGAACCCTTTTGAGGTGTAATGGCTTATAATTGTGGAATAAAATGACTTGTGTTATTTTTGGTATTCATCTCCGAGACTATAACTTGTGGTGTGTGTGTGTATATTGTGGGGTCACAGTACGCAGTAGTTGGTTAACGTTATTAACAATGAAAAATCATCATAGTGTTTATTAAGATTAAGTGTTATTAAAGGAAATGGAATTCGTGACAACCCGGATCCCCGACCCCGGATTTGGGGGTGTTACATTATGGACAAAAACTTAAGGTGTATTAACTACTGTATTTATTACTAAGGTTCGGGAGCTCAAGGCCTTTAATGGCTGCTCTCATTTTTCGTAGCTTAACTCTGCCTTTACGAGATGTCTACGAAACGTAGTTCTGATTGGTGGGGGTGAGACCCCTTATATATGTGTGGAACACCTCGAATTAGATTAGGTCTTGGAGATTTGGTGGACAAGTCTCAGAATTATAATGGACTTTGGAATCCTAAGAAGTGGGAAATTGATTCCTTATTCTATGAGATCTCTTGGATGCTGATCCACAATGTTTCAGACCCTTATTAGGACTTTTCTTAGTGGCTAATTTTTACCACACTTATCAACTACGAAAATAGTAAATATTTTGGGCCATTCGGGCCTTCTTTATTCCATCAGGCCTGATCTGGTCCATCAAGCCTGATCAATGTTATCCTTCCTGGTCTGAATGTCATACATCTTCTCAATGGGCCTTGTACGTAGCCCATACCTTGTATCAAAGTCAAGGCTTATTTATCCCTATGAGTCTGATTTACCCTTTATTAATTAATTACGAAATTAATTAATATTCAGGGTTTTGGGTCCTTATGGGCTTTAGTATTAGCCCAATTCTCGTAATCAATGTGATATTAATTACGCAATCAGGGTTTATTTTATTATCTATCATTTCCCCCCCAACCTCTGGGAAATCGTAAAAGATTTCTTAGAAGTTAAGTTCATTTATTCCCTTTCAGGGTATCGTTTTTTCGTAAAGTGTGGAGCGACCTACACTATTAGATCACACACACTGTAGAGGGGGTGAATACAGTGTATAGTACAATCAAATCGAACTCTAATAACTCAAGTAACAGAAAACAAACTTTATTTAAAACAATAAACTCTGTTACAGTATGGAACTGTCCTCTCTCAGTGATGAACAAATATCACGAGAGTTGCTAGGGTTACAATGAATAATCTTCTCGATAATGATAACACTTATAGTGTAAACCCTTTGTCTGTGTTTATATACTACACAGTTACAAGATAATCGCTAATTGATATGGAATATAATTTTGCTTCCTAAAATATATCAATCAGATATCTTTTCTTCCAAGTATTCTATTCTTCATAGAATTCCTTCTTCATGCATATCTCTTCTTACGTTTGTCTTGATCTTCTTTTCCTTTCAATCAGCCGCCTTCCTTATCTGAACGTTTCCTTTAAGTCCTGATATTATCTTCTGATAAATATCTCCTGAACCTTAAGTACTGATGACTTAAGTTCTGACTTCAGTATAAGTGCTGATTTCAGTTAAGTACTGATTTGTCCTGTTTAAGTAAGATCTGAAAACTAAACATAAATCATATTAGACATGACATTATCAAATATATCTGACAATCTCCCCTAACTTGTAAATTAGCATAATATACAAGTTAACAGATATTTGATGATGTCAAAAACATTAAGTACAAATGCATGAGAATTTGACTAGATAACTACAACTTACAGTCCTTAAAACTTTACCAACTTTAACTTCTGATAACAACTCCAGTCTGTATTCATATCAGAATTTGAGTAGTTGTAGATCTTGACTTGACTTCACTTTCTGATCTCTCTGATGTCAGGAGTTGTTCTGAGATAGTTCTTTAATAAACATCTCTCAGCATATCTGAGTTCGTCAATCATCCTCCTTTTAGCATCTTTAAGTTCTGCAGAATCTTCACCAGTTTGAAAGATTGCAACCCTGAGATCATTAATTTTAGCTTTCCTTATGTCCTGATCCAGTATGATCAAATACGCATTGTCAGACTGAAGATTGAATTCCACAGCCTTGTAACCCAGAAAGGTAGTTATAATCTTAGCAGAGTTAGGCTTCATCTCAACAATATCACCCTTGTGATCTCTGTACTTTGGAAGATATGTGCTGTCAGACTTTACAGAATAAAGCCTTTTCTGTCTCAGAATTTGACTCTTCAAATAGTTTGCAGCACTTTCTGTTATTTTGTCATTCACTTGAAGTAAGAATAATACATGTTCCAATTCTTCAAAATACTTCAGTGGAATGGCATTTTCCCTTATATGATAAACCCTACCATCTGTCATGAAGTACAACAAGATGTGTTCTCTCAAGTAGGTATGGTAAACCATCTGTACAGATTCTAGTTGATTCAATCTTTCAAGAGTTTCTCCAATACCTGGTTCACTTAAGGAAGTTGGATCATTGGTTGTGTTCTGTATTCTTCTTTCATCAGCACTACCCAATCCAGATTTATCTCTTGCTTCCTTTCCAGTAACCACTCTTGCTTCAAAACCACTTACATCAGTCTTCAAAGGTTGAGTCTGTTTGGCTTTGGTGAATCCTGGTAGGAGTATCTTTGAAGGTTTAACATGAGCAATGTCAGAGGTTTCCTTTGATTTATCTTCTGATATCAAGTTAACTTGAGCTATGTCAGAGGTTACTTGCTTCTTTAAGATATCAGAACTAACTATATCTTTACTCTGAACAACTTGAGCCATGTTAGAGGTTGTCTTAGAAATTTTTCTTGAAGTCAGAACAAGATCAGCATCTTCAACAGTAATTTCTTCATCCACAGGAGGCACATAAACCTTGATAGGTTCACCAACTTTCTCTTTGCCCTTGGACCCTGGATCTATCTGCAATTGTGATTTAACCTTGGTTGCTTCAGGATTTGTTCTTTCTTTTATCACAATGCCTTTGGCCTTTGGAAGTTTCTTTTTACCAACAGAAGCTTCAGATTTAGATTTGACTTTTTCTGACTTAAGTCTAGCTTCTTCTTCCATCAGACTCTCAAAGTCCATTCCTGGATTTTCTTTCAGAAATAGCTATCTTGATATTTCTTCATCAAGATCCAAAAGTTCATCAGAACTTATCCTTTTACCAGTAGCAGAAGTAATTCTTTTTCCAGCATCAGAACTTGTCCTGTGACTTGTAATTTCAGCTCTTCTTGATGAGAAACTTCTACCTTGACCATGACCTCCACCCATTCTAGAGTTTACCTGGTCATCTTTTTCATCATCCTTCCCCTTCAGTGTCTGATCAGTTTTGCATTTGGACTTAATTACTTTCTCCCCCTTTTTGGCATCAGCAGGTAAGAGAAGAGAGACAAGCAATTCCACTGAGGCTTGGATTTCATCGAGTTGAGATTGCTGAGAAGCTTGATTTTTCAAAATAACATCAATCTGAGACTGTTGCTTCTCTTGGGTCTTCTCAATATAAGCAACTCTGTCAAAGGTAGGTTGGAAGAATTTTTTCTTATCAATTTTCTGAGTCGTTTCTTGCTTGAGCAATTCTTCCTGAATCCTATGTAACTCTGCATGAGTTGTTGAATGGAGATCTTGAAGATGTCTAGTACTCAATGCAGTGACTCGAAGATGTGTCTTGAAATCATCATTAATTAACATTTCATCAGCTTTTGCCAAGTACTTAGCGAGAATCTTTTCAGATAGAACAAAGGTAACCGAGTTCCATTCCTTATTCCACTCCTGTCCTCTAGGAGTTTCACTCCAAGGTACTGGTGCTTCTCTTCGAACAAACTTCTTGACTAACTCACTTTTGTGAATAGTTTGTTGAGGTGCATGTCCTGATGGACCAGCTGCAGTAGCATCTTCATTTATAGCAGCATCACCAGTAGTATCAACATTTGAAGCATCAGAACTGACAGAATCAACATCTTCTGATAAAATAACAGTATGAGAAGCAATTGAGGCTTCAGCATCATCCTCTAAGAGCTGATCTGTTTCCAAGTTCTGATCAACAACCATATCCCGATGCTCACCTATATTCTGATCATCAACATCTAGATGCAGAGAAGGTGTTGTAGACAATTCTGAAGTTTGAATAACATCAGTAAAAGGTGTTGTTGATGAATTAATTGATGTTGGAGCTTCTAAGTAGAGAACCTCAGGCACAACCAGGTTGTGAATATCAATTTCAGCACTTGTGCCTGGGTCTACAGGAGATACAGTTTCATGTACAGAAGACACAGATGGTGTGTTTGCCTTATCTGTAGCAGCTTCCTGAGTTGGGGACAATGGAGAGGGAGATGCAGTTGCTTCAGCAAATTATGGTTCTTTTGAGATCAGAAATTCCTGATCTCCTTCCTTAGCTGCTGCTTCCTCATCATCTAAAGCTGGCCTTTTAGATCTCTGTTTCTTTTATCTCTTTGAAGGTGAGGATTCCTTGGGAGGTTCAGCATAAGTCATTCTTCTAAGCCTTTTGAGAAGCTTAGATCCCCAAATTCCAGAATCCTTCTGAGAAGGGACCTTCTCAGCTTCTTTAACAACAGGTTTTGATACAGAAACCTGTTCCTCACTATCAGACTCATCTCTCAGAACAATCCTCCTTCTCTTCTGTGGTGCCTGAGGTACGGTCTTTGTCCTCTTGGGCTTAGAAGATGAAGGTTTCACAGTATGTGCTGATGATGAAGGTTGAGCTATCTGTGAAGGTTTGAGATGTGTTCTGATAGAGGATTGAGGTATAGATGTATGAGTGGTATGTTTTGATGGTTGTTGTGGTGTTTGGGATATGGTGGTAGGTTGAACATCAGGATAAACAGATCTATAGGTTTGAGGATCAGCATTTACCAGGATCTGTTTTACAGACTGAGGAATCTGTAAGGATCTAACCACAGTTTTCTTAAGGTCAATATTTACCAAGTCATTAAAAGTACGTTTTGCAAGTTTAAAGGGTGGAAATAAGTCAGTGGTAGGTTGGGGTTCATCAGCACAGCAAAAATTATATATAAGCTGACAAAATCTAGCAAAGTAGACAGCATTCCTATCCTCTGTCATCCAATCCCCTATAAAACCTAGCATAACACTTGCAAAATCAAAAAGAGTTTGGTTAATAATAGCATACCCGATGTGCTAACTCATTATTAGAATGGCATCAAAGTTGGAACACTTATTCCCGAAGGCTTTAGTGATGCAGTCGAAGAAAAAGCTCCATTCCTTTCTGATATGTGCTCGTTTCAACTGTCCAAGCTTAGCCAAACTCTTCTCATACCCCAAATTGGCCATGAGCTGCTGTAGAACTGGTTCCTCCGGTGTTGAGAAAATGCAGCCTTCTGGTAAATGTAGAGCTTTACGAACTATTCCAGGAGTTAGCACATGTTCAACATCATTGACTTCAAAAACAATGCTGGGAGTACCAGTAGCACCACCATTATCAAAATGCCCAGTCCGCCAAAATGTCAGAACTTGTTGGCTGGAAATGACTTGAGGCTGGGTCAATGCATACCCAATTTCACTGTGTGCCAGAAGATCTTGCACAAAGTGCAACTCAGATGGAGCTTCATCATGATTTAGGATTGCAGCATAGTTGTTGGGAACGAACTTGGCTCCATCTATAATCAAATCCTTAGGTGCCATGAGAAAAAAAATTGAGAATTAAGGTTGCCTGTAAGGTATTTGATAAAATGTCTGAATGAAAACCAACGTCAGGAGATCAGAGAGAGTAAAAGTAAAGAAAGAGAGATAAAGTGTAAAAGTAAATAAAAGATTGTATAATCTTCTCTCTCTTACTTATACATGGTTAAAAAAAATAACCGTTGGACACCTTTCAGACATGTAGCAATAATGAATAGTTAATGGGCACGGGAAAACAGTAATCATTACTTATCATATGCAGTTTTTCAAGGAAAAACCGTTCCACTTACCAAGTAATCCCATTAATTGAGGTAAGTCAGTTTTAATTCAAAATTTAAACTGTTCCCACTTATTTAATCATTTTCACTGCAAAACCAATATTCTGTAAAAATATTCAAGTGTGAGAATGACCAAAAAAAAATAAATCAAGTAAACAAGTACTGATATTTTAAAATCAGAACTTAATTTATATCAGTAATTAAAATGGTCATCAGAACATGGATATATCAGGATTTAAAAATGCAGCAGAATTTAAAACATCTCAGAGACAAAATCTTGCAAAAATATAAAATTCCATTAATATAATAAGAGAATACATTCATGAAATTGAAATTTACATCAGAACATTACAAGACTATCCTAAGCTACAAACTCCAACATCAACAGCTTTTGTCCTTGGCTAAGAAGCCGGACAAAGCTGACGATGAAGAAAAACAGGAAGAAGAAAACAAATTATTTCTTCTTCCGACTCTCTACAAAAAGAATAGCGAGTCGAATGATTCGCTCTTGTTGGCGGAGAGCTTTCAGCCTTTCTTCTTCCAATCGCTCCAGATGGCGATGGTAGTCCATGTAAAAGAACAGGAGGTGTGTGAGAACCTCCTGGGGAACCGAGTCCCAAATCTTATCAGGAATGAAAGTTACGTGCCATTCCTGCTGCCAGTCCTTACAGCTCAACTCCATGTTGAAGGTCTCATAGTTTAAAAACATATTATAGTTGACCATGATTGTGTTGGTATGAAGGAAAAGAGAGTGAGTATGTGAGAAAAGAAATGATGTGTAGGTTGATTTGAGGTGTTGGTTTATATAGGCAATAGAATGCCAGGAGACGCAAGGAAATTTAATGCTGACAGGTAGAAATAATTCTACCTCATCTCTAGATTGGGAAGAAGAAAAACAGTCATTGGAAGTGTAAAACAGGGTTTAATGCGCATAAGAAACAAGTAAATATTACTGTGTATGTACGTGTTCCACTAACCCTAATTGTATTGACTGTTAATATCTCACCCGTACATATTCTGATTTAAAATAAGACTGTTTCAGATTTTAACCACAAATAAGTCAAATAGAGGATCAAAATTTAATATCAGCACTTAGACTTATATCAGAACTTAACAGTCATCAGAACATGATTTCTTAGCTCGAAAAATGAATGCCTATCTCTGTGATTCTTCACACAAATTCTGATTTCGGTTCTTCAGAACTTATTTATCAGAACTTCTATCAGAACTTGTTATCGGAATTTATGCAATCTGACACATAAACTGTTCATCTAAAACAACATTGAACGCCACAGTAATTTTCATCATTCATATGAAGTATAACTGTGTGCATTAAGCAAAATATCAGACAAAGAGTAAAGTCTGATTCACTTCAGTACATCTTAGAAATAAGGCATAACTAAGAACTTTACTAAAAATCTGTCATTATTCTGAAGTTTACTTTTGAATGAGTTCATGCACGAGTCCACCTCAACTGTTTTGTGCTTATTTTATGCATCTTTTGAAATTCCATTTTACAGTGGCTTCTCAGTGTAAGTGAGTCACGACTGCTTATCAGAATTTATGCTTTTATCAGAGTATTTTTTATCAGAGTACTTCTCCAGTAATCATAGAGTGTGAAAAGTCACCAAGAAAAATAATTATTTACTTTTCTGATGCATATTACTTAATACCAGCAATGCACTTGGGTCGTCACTTCCACATTTTTGCTCTAGATCTCAAAGGAGTACCTGATTTTTATTCCCTTTTCTTTTAATTTTTCTTTTGATGAGTGAGGTTTATCAGCACTTAGTACATCCATCAGATTTACTAACACCAGAACTTAACAGATGAGAAGCATTATTCTAGTTTTTGACTTAGTAATAAGATAGACAAAGTAAACGTGACTAAGCTCAATATCAGAATTTGCTTGTGTCAATAGATTTCCACATAAATAATTACTTCTAACATGGGATCTCTAGTATGTTAAAGACTACTAGGTCAGCATCTAGCACAGTTATCCTCATAGGATTGAATAGTCACAGAAACAGTCAGTTCACTATCAGAGTTTAGAAATTCATATCAAACAATAATCAATACTTAAGCAATTTTCAATTAAGCACAGAATACACAAAGAGAGTAATTTCTGTAAATACTGATCATAAAGTCTGATGCATCAGAACAAAACTAAGCAGATTTAGAGAAAGAACCTGAAACCATTCCAAGTTCATTTACCAATCTTGTAAAAGTAGCTTCACACAGTGGTTTTGTGAAGATATCTGCTAGTTGTTGATCTATTGGAACAAAGTGCAATTCCACTGTACCTTCATCCACATGTTCCCTTATGAAGTGGTACCTAATGCTGATATGCTTTGTCATTGAGTGTTGAACTGGATTACCTGTCATAGCAATAGCACTTTAATTATCACGGTAAATAGGGATTTTAAAATATGTTAACCCATAATCCAGTAACTGATTCTTCATCCAAAGAATCTGTGCACAACAGCTTCCTGTAGCAATGTATTCTGCTTCTGCAGTTGATGTGGAAATTGACTTTTGTTTCTTGCTAAACCAAGAAACCAATCTGCCTCCAAAAAATTGGCAGCTTCCACTTGTGCTTTTCTTGTCAATTTTACAACCTGCAAAATCTGCATCTAAGTAACCTATTAGTTTAAAATCTGATTCTCTGGGATACCACAATCCCAGATCAGCTATTCCCTTAAGATACTTGAAAATTCTTTTCACAGATATTAAGTGAGGTTCTCTTGGATCTGCTTGAAATCTTACACAAAGACATATAACATACATGATATCAGGTCTACTAGCAGTTAGATAGAGTAGAGAGCCAATCATACCTCTGTAATCAGTAATATCTACTGATTTACCAGTATCCTTATCCAGTTTTATTGCAGTGGCCATGGGAGTGGATGCACTTGAACAATTTTGCATTCCAAATTTCTTCAGCAAATTTCTGGTGTACTTGGTTTGACAAATAAAAGTGCCTTCTTCATTCTGCTTGACTTGAAGGCCAGAAAATAGCTAAGTTCCCCCATCATACTCATTTGATATCTTGACTGCACTAGTTTGGCAAACTTCTTGTAAAGTCTGTCATTTGTAGAACCAAAGATGATATCATCAACATAAATCTGAACCAGAAGTAAGTCCTTTCCATGGTTGAGGTGGAACAGTGTTTTGTCTATAGTTCCTCTGTTAAATCCACTTTCCAGAAGCAACTGAGCTAAAGTCTCATACCATGCTCTTGGAGCTTGCTTAAGGCCATGAAGTGCTTTATCAAGCCTATAGACATGATTAGGATATTTGGGATCTACAAAGCCTGGAGGTTGTTCAACATATACTTCCTCCTCCAATTCTCCATTGAGAAAAGCACTTTTCACATCCATTTGAAAGAAAGTAAACTTTTTGTGAGCAGCATAAGCCAAAAATATCCTTATGGATTCCAATCTAGAAACTGGTGCAAATGTTTCATCATAATCAATTCCCTCCTGTTGAGAATATCCTTTTGCAACCAACCTTGCCTTATTCTTTGTAATTATGTCATCACTATCAGTTTTGTTTCTGAATACCCACTTTGTACCAACAATAGATCTGTTCTTTGGTCTTGGCACTAGGGTCCAGACTTTGTTTCTTTCAAATTCATTTAACTCTTCCTGCATTGCTTGCACCCAATCAGCATCTTGAAGAGCTTCTTCCACTTTCTTTGGTTCAGTCTGAGAAAGAAAAGAATTGTAAAGACATTCACTTGAAGTAGATGTTCTAGTTCTGACACCTGCATCAGGATTTCCAATAATTAAGTCAGGTGTATGTGATTTAGTCCACTTCCTTGCAGATGGAAGGTTTTTTCTAGAACTGGATGCTCCCCCATGATCCATGCTATCTTCATCAACATTTTCTGATGCTCCCCCTGAAACTATGCTCTCTGAGTTGGATTCTTCAGAATTTAAGTTTTCAGAATTATCAGAACTTGGCTTATCAGAACTTGACGAATCAGAACTTGAAGAGCCAGATGTATGTTCTGATGCTTCTTGAGATGTGGTTGTATCTTGAGTATGCTCCCCCTGCATAGGTGCATCTTCCTTTGGCGTAATCACCACAGTTTCAATAATATCAGAGTTTAATCCATCAGAGTTTGCAGTATCAGGATTTAGACTGTAAGGATTTTCAGTATCAGAATTTAAGTCTTCATTTTCAAATCTCAGTTGATCATGATCATTGAAATCTTCAAGTCCATTAATCTTCTTATCATCAAAAGAGACATTGATAGATTCCATGACCACTATTGTTCTCAAGTTATAGACTCTGAAGGCTTTTGTGGAAAGTGGATATCCAACAAAGATTCCTTCATCAGCTTTTAGATCAAATTTGGATAGCTATTTAGGGTGAGTCTTAAGAACAAAACATTTGCATCCAAATACATGAAAATACTTCAGATTTGGCTTCTTTTTCTTCACCATCTCATATGGTGTCTTTCCTTGCTTGTTAATGAGTGTTGCATTCTGAGTAAAACAAGCAGTCTGCACAGCTTCAGCCCAGAAATAGGTTGGAAGCTTTGCTTCATCAAGCATTGTACGTGCAGCTTCAATGAGAGTTCTATTCTTTCTTTCAACAACTCCATTTTGCTGTAGAGTTCCAGGAGCAGAAAATTCCTGCTTGATTCCATGGTTTTTGCAGAACTCTTCCATTATCAAATTCTTGAACTCAGTACCATTATCACTTCTTATTATCTTCACAGAATCTTTGACCAATTTATCCAGTTGCCTGATATGATCAATCAAGATAGATGCAGTTTCATTTTTTGTGTGCAAATACACCCATGTGTATCTGGTGAACTCATCCACTATGACCAATGCATATTTCTTCTTTGCAATAGACATGACATTTACTGGACCAAATAGATCAACATGTAGTAGGTGATAAGGCTCAAGAATTGATGATTCAGTCTTGCTCTTAAATGAGGATTTCCTTTGTTTAGCCTTCTGACAAGAATCACAAAGGCCATCAGGAGCAAATACTGACTTTGGAAGTCCTCTCACAAGATCTTTCTTGACTAGTTCATTTATATTGTTGAAATTTAAATGAGAGACTTTCTTGTGCCAATTCCATCTTTCTTCAATTGATGCTCTACTCATCAGACAGATTGCAGAACCATCAGTACTTGTTGAAAGCTTGGCTTCATAGATGTTACCATGCATGTATCCTTTCAGAACAGCTTTGCCTATAGATTTACTAATAACTTCACAGTGTTCTTCAAAGAAATCCACATGATAACCTCTGTCACAGATTTGACTAACACTCAGCAGATTGTGTTTAAGTCCTGAGACCAGAGCTACTTCTTTAATGATGACATTCACAAAATTGATATTGCCATATCCCAACATTTTTCCAATATTGCCATCTCCATAAGAAACACTTGGGCCAGCCTTCTCCACAAAGTCTGATAGCAGGGCTTTATTTCCAGTCATATGTCCTGAACATCCACTGTCCAGAACTAGGATGTTTTTCCTGTTTCCCTGCAATCACAAAGACCACCAATGATTAGTTTTAAGGACCCAGACTTGCTTGGATCCTTTGGCCTTATTAAGTTTGTTAACATTTGCAGCGGATTTAGCATCAGAGTTTATGTTAACATTTTTCTTATCAGAATTTACACTATCAGACTTTGAATCAGAACTTACACTAGAAGGAACAATGCTAACTTTCTTTAAAGAAGGTTTTATTTGATAATAATCATAATACAAACTATGATATTCCTTACAAGTATAAATGGAATGCCATAAACTACCACAATGAAAACAAGGATTTTGTGGCTTATATCTAACAGACTGACTCTTAACTCCTGACTTTGAAGGTAATGAGTTTATGTTTTTATTCTTCCTGTAAAAAGAATCCAGATGGTTAGAACTTCCACAGTTATGACACGTTTTTCTAGGAGCATCAGGAACAGGCTAATAATCATTGCTTTTATTCATACCTTCATTTCCATTCTTATTTTTCCTAGGTGATTTTACCTTGTTTGCATTCTTAACATCTTTCAGCTTATGCTTAAGCTGCTTCTTTGTCATTAAGCCTACGTTTACTTCAGTTGTCTTTTCCTGTTTTAGTTTGTCAGAAGTTAATTCCTTTTTAACTTCTGATTTCTCATTATCAGACTTTACAGCTACAAACTTAACCGGCTTTAACTTAGATTTTTGATTAACAACTATAGGCTTAATTTCTACAGTTCCTTTATCATTCTTATCATCTCTATAACCTAAGCTCTCTTTCCAGTTTTCACTACTTAACAAATTCTGAGTTGTTCTTCCAGAGTTAGTCCAAGTCCTAATAATGTCTCTTTCCTTTTCTAACTCAGCTTTTAGAGATTCATTCATTTTAAGCACTTCATCCCTAACATAGAAATCATCATCTATATCTTTCTGAGTTTGATGGAACATGACTAATTCTTTTTCTAAATAATCATTCCTCTTTTTGCAAGCAAGATTTTTAGAAGTTAATCTTTCACATGTTAAAGTTTGATCTCTATAGCTAATGAACATGGTTTTAAGATATCTTCTCAACTCATTAATATCATCAGTATGAAAGGCATAAGTAGTTTGAGGTACCTTTAACTCAGCAGCTTTAGAACTACTTTCAGCACTTGCCATATCAGCATTTGCCATCAAGGCATAATTCCCCTCACTTTCAGAATCTGAGGTGTATGTCCAGCTTTTGTTCTTTGTGACAAGAGCCATGCCTTTGTCACTCTTCACTTTCTTACAATCAGGAGATATGTGGCCTTTCTCACCACAGTTGTAGCATTTGACATTTGTATAATCTCCTCTGTCAGACTTTCCTCCTTTGCCCTCAGATTTTTTGAAATTCTTCTTATCAGAATTTGCACCTTTCCTGAAAAACTTCTTTCCCTTCCTGAACTTCCTGTATGCAATCTTTGTGATTCCTTTCACCATAAGGGCACACAGCTTCATCATCTCTTCATCAGCATCCGTCTCAGGCAAGCTTTCAGATTCTGAGTCATCATCACTATCAGAACTTGATGACTCAGTATTAGACTTTGTGAAGAGAGCTTTACCCTTGCCTTTCCTTGAGGTAGCTGCCTTGGGGGATTCTTCTTCAGCCTTAAGAGTAACTGTCCTTGACTTTCCTCCTTTCCTCTTGCTTCTTTGTTCCATCTCAAGTTCATGAGTCTTGAGCATCCCATAAATTTCATCAAGAGTCGTTTCATCAAGATTATAGTTGTCTCTTATTGTTGTTGCCTTCAAATCCCAGTTTTCAGGAAGAGCCAACAGGAATTTAAGGTTTGAATCTTCAAGATTATCAACCAGTGACAAATCATTCAAGAGTTTGACAAATCTATCATATAAATCAGTCAATGACTCATTAGCCTTTGAGTCAAAGTGTTCATACTCTTGAGTGAGTATTGTCTTCCTGTTCTTCTTAATCGTATCAGTTCCCTGACATCTTGTTTCCAAGGCATCCCATATCTCCTTTGCAGTCTTGCAGTTTATTACCCTGTTTGACATTACATTATCAATGACACTATGCAGTAAGTGTCGTACCTTAGCATCCTTAGCAATTGATGTGATATCTTCAGCAGTGTAGTCACTCTTCTCCTTTGGTACTGACTTTGCTGCTTCACCTGCAACTGCAACAGCGAGCTTGGTTGGTTTGTGAGGCCCTTCCTTGATTCTATCAAGATATTCTGGATATGCAGCTTCCAGAAACATAGTCATCCTCACCTTCCATATGGGATATTCAGATGGTCTCAATATGGGAACTCTAATAGCCTCATATCGGCTATGGATTTGTGTCTTTGGAGGTTCTTCAGTTTTGGTGGGCTTAGTTGGAGTTTCTACTTCAGACATGATTGTTTTTGGATCTTAAACTGTTTGTGTGTTAACAGATAGGCTCTGATACCACTTGTTAGGTCACACACACTGTAGAGGGGGGTGAATACAGTGTATAGCACAATCAAATCGAACTCTACTAACTCAAGTAACAGAAAACAAACTTTATTCAAAACAATAAACTCTGTTACAGTATGGAACTGTCCTCTCTCAGTGATGAACAAATATCACGAGAGCTGCTAGGGTTACAATGAATAATCTTCTCGATAATGATAACACTTATAGTGTAAACCCTATGTCTGTGTTTATATACTACACAGTTACAAGATAATCACTAATTGATATGGAATATAATTCTGCTTCCTAAAATATATCAATCAGATATCTTTTCTTCCAAGTATTCTATTCTTCATAGAATTCCTTCTTCATGCATATCTCTTCCTACGTTTGTCTTGATCTTCTTTTCCTTTCAATCAGCCACCTTCCTTATCTGAACGTTTCCTTTAAGTCCTGAGATTATCTTCTGATAAATATCTCCCGAACCTTAAGTACTGATAACTTAAGTTCTGACTTTAGTATAAGTGCTGATTTTAGTTAAGTACTGATTTGTCCTGTTTAAGTAAGATCTGAAAACTAAACATAAATCATATTAGACATGATATTATCAAATATATCTAACATACACATTTACAACGATTCATTTTGTACGTGGCTTCAGGGTTATTTTGAAACCTCCCCATTACTTTCTTTACCTTATTCCCATTATTTAGGAATTTTCTGGCATTTTTCTTAATTTCTGGGACTTTTCTCTATTTTTCAGGAATTTTCCCCTAATTTCTGAGATTTTTCTCTATTTTTCAGGAATTTTCCCTTTTCAGCTTTTTTCCGACCAGGATCCTAATCATTAATTCGACCTGGATTCTAGTCGAATTTTTGGCCAGCTATTGGAGCCTGGTCAAATATAAACGACTAGGATTCATGACCAGGAATTCAACCTGGATCCTGGTCGAATTCTCGACCTGGATTCTAGTCGAATTTTTGGTCATTTATTGGCTCATGTTCGAAAGATTTCAACCTCAATTTATGACCTGGATCTCGACCAGGGTTCTGGTCGAAGTTATTCATATTTCGAGCTCAATCCTGGTCTGTCAAAATTAAATTTATGGGCCTCCTGTTCGAAGATTTTCGAACAGAATTGACGACCTGGGCTACGACCTCAATCCTGGTTGATTTTTGCTTTTAATTTAGGGTTCTTGTTCGCAGGTTTTTGAATAGAATTGACGACTCGGGCTATGACGTCAATCCTGGCCTATTTGATGGGTGTTTTTCAGGCTCTTGTTCGAAATCTTTCGAACAGGACTCACGACCTCAACTACGACCTCAATCCTGGTCTTTCTTTGGACTAGGAATTTGTATTGAACTGGGCTTTTCCTAATCCAATTTGGATTTGGGCCTGGGCTTTTCCTAATCCTATTTAGATTTGGGCCTGGGCTTTTCCTAATCCTATTTAGATTTGGGCCTGGATCAATATGTATAATTCTTGAGAACCTTCCGGGGTTCTTTGGAAACTTTTAGAATTCCTTGAAAAGTTCTGGAAGTTGGGTTTTTACCTTGGGCCTTTACTTAATGGGCTTTTCTGTCCCTTTGTCTTCTTCTCCTTTCATATATAAAGGAGTGAGTGAAGTTGTTCACTCCACACTTCTCATCTCTCAATTCCCTACCTCTTTTCTTCTTCTCAAAAATCTCAGAGGCTTAAGGATAACTGTAGGTCGGAGATCAAGTTTTTCAAAGCTTTCTTTCTAGCAATCCATCCCTATTTCGAGCATCATTCCAGGTAAGATAGATACTCTCTTACTCTATTAATTTTTCTGCACTTTTTATGCATAGAGTTTGTATCTAAAACTGTTCTTTTCTGTTTTCTTCGGATGGCTGATAAGAGAATAACTCGTTTGGCCAAGATGAACGTGGCCAAAAAGTCGAACGAGTTCCCTATTCGATCAAGGTATACTTCCTTAATTGATATGATCAACACCCGAGAGGACGAATATCCGTCTGACGCTCATCTGGATGTGTTTGATCACATCAACATCTTTCGGGATCCAAAGAAGTTGGACAAGATGAGGTCTTTCTTCAGTGTCAAGGAGCCGTATAAGTTGGTTTCTGCAGGTCCGGCCGACAGGGCTTGCCACTGGAAGAAGGACTCCTTATGTATCTTTAGGGACACCCTGAGGGCAGGTATCAGACTTCCTTTTCATCCATTTATTCCAGTCTTGCTAGCAGATGTGGGCATAAGCCCTTTCCAACTCCCTCCAAACTCTTGGAGGTTGATCTTTTGCTTCTTGTCGCAATGCGCCAAGCATGACGTACCTCATACGGTCGCCGTGTTTAGAAAGATTTTTCAGTTCAAGAATAGCCCTGATAAGAATCCAGGGTGAGTTTCTCTGAACCGGCGCCCCATCATTCCTCACATCATGAATGAGAAGTCCATCCCTGATAACAACTTGGGGTGGAAGAAAGAGTTTCTCTATATTCACTGGGAAGGCGGCGACTGGGGGATGCTTTTTTGCTCGTCCTTTGGGCAAGTTGTTGACGGCATCCCAAACGACATCATTTTGAATGAGGAGGAGGCTAAGGCCTTTAATCTCCTTACCCAGGATAACGGGACATCCCATTCCTAGGACCTTATTAGAGGGACGGTCCTTGTGGAACACGGTCTTTCTCCCGTTCCTATGAAACGTAAGTTCCCTTCCTTTTTAGTTGCTTTCAGTTATTTTTTCCTTTTACTTTACTATCTTTTCAATTTCTTTTTCTTTAATTTGTGCAGTGGCTGAAAAGAATGAAGAGGCTACCAAGCCTAAGGACCTGGAAACAACCAGGATGAAGCGCGCTGGAAAGGTCTTTAAGGACCCGCGCCTTGGGGATCGCTTCCCTGAGTTTCTGCTTCAAACAAGAGAAGGGGACGAAGAAGGCCCCAGCCAACCCTTGCGTACAAAATAGAAGCCAGGGGCCTTCTTCCAACCCGTCTGGGGAATCAGGGAAAAAGACACGATCGTTGGCAATACGAAACATGCCAAAGAATGGTCAATTCAGTCTATTTCCCCGATAGACTACCAAGACTTTGTCCTCTAACAAGACTTGGAGGCTAATGAGCTTTTTGGTGCTCAGGCCCTAGCGGCAGTAACTTTTTTTTTGTCATAATTTTCCTTACTTTTCTCACTTTTTTTTCCATAATTTTCCTTACTTTTCGGTCGCACTCATTTTTTCTTTATTCCTTTCAGGCAAACATCCATTTTCAAGGGGCGCTTCACCAAGCTAAGGCTTGGAAGGTTGGTTTAGAAGACACAACCAAGAAACTGGAGGAGGCCAACCAGCAAATTAAAAACCTCAAGGCCCAACTTGCCTCCTCAACCTCTGACCTGGAAACGGCTCGGGATGAGATAGTGAATCTTAAAAATGAAAAAAAAGCCTTCGACACCTGGATGGACTCTCAGGAGTTCAAAGATTTGATGGTGGAGCACGACGCCTTCCTTCATCCTGTTAGCTATAAGGAAGGCTGGGACGCCGCTGTAGAGGCTACTCAGGACGATTTTCTTGAAATTCTTAAGAAATCTCCCTTTCCTTGTCCTCAACAAGTTCCAACCCTTGGAGGCGTCGCTAATAAGCTGGTTGATCTTATAAAGGAAGGTAATTTTTCCCCTTCACCTACTCAGGGAGCCTCCTCATTCAGAGCGCCATTGGGGAGCCAGGGCCAAGGTCAGAAAAGGAAGGAGATCGAGTCTAGATCAGGGGAGTATGAATCATCTTATGAAGAAGAATCCATCCCTACTGCTAAGAAAACCAGGGTAGAGGAGCCTACAAAGGAAACTCCCCAACCGACGACGACTGAAGATTCAGCCGAAGAGACTTCAGCGGGGACCTTTTCAGAAACTTCCGAGGAAGCTTCTGATGGGCCAACTTAGGAAAATTCCGAGGAAAGTTCCAAGGAAGGCTCCGACAGCAGCTTTGGGGAGGATTCTGTTGGGTTTCGAGCACATAAACGCAACGGGAACAATAATTAAAAATGTGAAAAATCAGAATTTTTGAAACCCACCGCAGGATCCATGCAAAAAATAGATATTTAATTCATAAATCAGATTGTTTACCTTAAGAAGCTTTACAAATTGGATGATTAATGGAGATCCAAAGCTTTAAACGAACACCACGTATCCCGCCTTAACGATCTACGCCGTACAGGTATCCACATGAAAGCTGGTACGGAGGAGGCGTGTACTAGCACCAAGAACGGACCTATTTTCCCCTCTCTCACTCTCTCACCTTTAGCTGCTAGGGTTTTATATTTTTATCTAATAAAAATGTAACCCTAATTTTAGCCTTAAGGATGTTTATATAGAGTAATAGAGAGGCCAAAAACAGTCCTAACCCTAATCCAAGTTAGAGTTTATTAAAATCTGAAATTCTATTTATTTAATAATTAAGTTTAACTAAATTACTAAATAACAAATGAATTTCGGATTTAATAATATACAAATTCGAAATTCATTTATCCCATTAATTAAGTCCAACTTAATTAATAATAAATAATTCAAATTTCCTTTTTTAATTCAAATCTAAATTTGAATTAAATATTCCTCGATGCTTTCTTTGTGCGACCCTATAGGTTATTATTACGTTGACAATAATTTAAATACCTCATATTTAAATTATAAACAATGAGTGACATCTAGTAATACATCATTGATACCCAAGTAATAATAATTAAATCGGTGATCTATGATACCTTTCGTTAATAATGTACAATGTAATATAATCCTTTTAACCAAATATTATATATTAAACTAGAGGCATGTAATGTGTCATCCTCATCAATGTTGAATCCAGGTTTCCTTGATCAATGAGTAGACTATCATATCAAATCAACATTTGAGCGTGACCACGCATTTTATAGTCTAGCTCACATAAGAGGCCAATAATATCACTCCTAAAATAGGAGGGTTAAATCCCATCAGGATCATTCATATTTCTCATACGATTCATAATATACCCAATGTCCACTTTTATCATTATCGGTCAAGGATAACCTTTAATGGAATCAATGTATATTAATTCTCGTATAGAAATATAATGACTTCAGGTCT
Source organism: Apium graveolens (assembly GCF_009905375.1). Lineage (NCBI taxonomy): Eukaryota > Viridiplantae > Streptophyta > Magnoliopsida > Apiales > Apiaceae > Apium > Apium graveolens. Next base: position 297,478,664 of record NC_133649.1, read on the forward strand.
AAGGACCATTACATCATTATCACTGTGAGAATTACTTATGACACAACAGACATGTAGAATCTCACATTGGGTCTGTCCAGCACCATGTACATATACATCTGCCTATGTTTTTGACTTTAGTATCACTATACCTATGATCAATGAGATGTGATCATCAGTCAACAAACACATCAGTCTTAATGCATTATTATTGTCCCTTAATAATAATACTCGACTAGGGACCTTTAGGAATATTGATATTATTCTCATAATCTCATTTCTAAGTCACGTACTTAGAGATATAGAATTGCATATCATATTCCAAGGACATTTATTAATCTAACATTTATATCGCAGTAAATTAAGAATTAATAAATTATAAAGGGAATAATCGATAGAACACAAACATTAATAATCCTAATGTATTAAACTAAAACATCATAGTATTGTCTCTAGGGCACAAACAATAACAGATTCTGGGCCTTCTAAGACAAATGCCTAATTCCTTTCCCTTATGTAATCTACTTTACTTCAAATGTTTTCAAACTTTGTAATAGACTTTTCGGCTTTATTTGGATTGGAGTTGAACACGAAAGGGTTGGGTCAGATTAGGCTAGGTTGGGTTGATTTAGGTTAGGTTGGGTTGAACCCCTCTCTTATTTGGATGTAAGGGTCAAGGAGGTAAGGGTTCAAATTGTAACTTATTTGAATTGAGGCATATAAGAGAAGGTTGGGCAAATCTAATATGAAAATTTTAAAATATTGAAAATAAAATAAATGTAAATAACAAATTAAGTTTCAAACTATAATATATCTATTTTAAAATCTAATTTTTAATATATATATATATATATATTAAAATCATGAAGTCGTTCATTTTGTCAGTAATGGCTTAATTCACAAGTAGAAAAGTTAATTATTATTATCTATATATTAATAAATTATAATTAAAATAAACTATATTTTTTAAAAGAATAAATTATATTGGTAAGTACATTTATCAACGTAACTAGTAAACGTGATTTGTATTGTGTGAAAAACAGGACTTGTATCAATAATCAGTAATAAAAAATTAAAAATAAGAAACAGTATGGTTATAGTCCTGTAGATCTGTTATGCGCGCGCGTAACTTGCCACTTCCACAATACCCCGATTTGGGGTGTTGAAACACTCTCTCTTTTCTGTTGGACCACAACCCTCATCAACACCTGGCTAAACCTCTCACAACCCAGCCCTTCCTTAAAAAAAAATTCCTAAACAAGGGTTGTTAGAATTGAACCCCTCCCAACCCAACCCATCCCTCCTCAACCCCCCATCCAAATGGAGCCTTCATGTTTTTACTTGTCTTGTTTAATTTTGTCAAGTAATCAAATTTCAAGTAACTGAGGCATTATCATAACTTAACCTTTCAAGTCCTCACGACCTTAACTCAAGTTTATAACTTGGTTTTTTCAGAATCTAACAATTCAGCAAACTGGATTAAACCGAATGAATTGTATTATAACTTGGTCTTTTTAACACCTTACATGAAATGGGTTCAACCCTGATAAAACTAAAACATAACTCCTATTGAATCTATAAAAAATCCTAAGCAAGCAAAGCTTCCAAGTGCTTTTGAACCTTATTACCACCACTATAGCAAGTAAAAGCTATAGATAGTAAATTTTCAAGTTTTGAGCATGCCAAGTTCGAGGTAGTTCTTCTCCATCCATGGTCTCCAACTTGTAAGATCCTCTTCCTTGAACGCTCATAACCTTGTATGGCCCTTCCTAATTCGGGGCGAGTTTTCCTTTCTGCCCTACTCCAGAGGCTTCCACATTTCTTAATAACAAGTTACCTTGCTTGAAGAACCTTTCTTTTACTCTTAAGTTGTAATAAAATGAGTCCTTTTTCTGATACTCAACAATCTTGGCATGCGCCTCGTCACGTACTTCATCAATCAGGTCCAGGGCCAGCCTTTGTCCTTCCTGATTTTCTTCTGCATTGTACGCTTGGATTCTGGGAAATGAGTACGATATCTCCACAGGAACAACCGCTTCTGCTCCATATGCCAACATAAAGGGCGTTACGTTGGTTGCGACTCTACAAGTAGTCCGATAAGCCCAAAGTATCGGGAGTACTTCATCCACCCAATTATTTCTGAATTTCTCGATCCTTTTTTCAGCCCATCTAGAATTATGCGATTTGCTACTTCTGCTTGCCCATTGGCTTGTGGATGTGCTACGGAGGTGAACCGCAACTCGATGTCGTTCTCCTCACAATACTTCCTGAACTCTTAATTATTGAACTGTGTGTAGGATTTTATACATCACAGAAGCATGGTAAAACATTTTTCTTGATATAAAATCCATATAATCGCATATAAATCATGAATAAATCGAGGGATCGATTACTAACCTTTAATAGCGATCCAAGAACGATGAATGGAGATCCCTAGCAGCTGCTCCTCAAATGTGAAGCACTCCACCGGTATCCACCAAAAGATTAAAAAAATGGAGGGAGGAAGAGGTTGAGAGAATTAGAGTTTTATTTTTTGGGTTGAGGCAAATAGGGTTTATAATAGTATATTTATAAGCAAAATTTTTAGCTGAAAATTTTCCCATAAAATAATATTATTATTAACCCTTTAATAGATTATTCTTATTAACCAATTAACTAATAATTAAAACACCTTTTAATCATTAATCCCTTTTCTAAACATTTTAGAAAAATAATTCTCTCACTTGATTTAATTTCCAAAATTAAATTCTTAATTAATAATATTAAGAACTTTTCTTAATTAATTTATAATTAATTAAATCTAATTTAATCAATTATTAAATTTGCTAATTAATTATTTATTTCACAAATAAATAATTACCAACCATTATTAATTAATTCCTCCGCCATTAAATCATTCTCTTTTATGGTGTGACCCTGTAGGTTCAATATTAAGCCAGTAGTAGAAATGAATAATAATAAAACTATTTTATCATTATTTATATAAATTCTCTAATTCATTAAATATGATTAATTAATAAATTAATCATATTTATTCTACATCGCGAGGGATACTTCTCAGCATATCGCGACTATCCGGATAATACGAATTCACTGCTTAGAATACCAAGAACCTATTCAGTGAATAGTTACTGTACAATTAATTCCTTCTACCCTGCAATGTCATGATTAAATACAAGGTATGGAACTCGTGACAAGCCTATCTTTTTTAATCATATGCTTTCCCATTCACTATGTTTAGTTCTAATTAATGTGAATTAGAAACTCCTTTCTAATTTCATTCATTCTGGCCAGAGATTTCTGAACTAGCATAAGTGGATCAACATTGAACATTCTCTTCCTTTCACTGGAAGGGGTAGATCCTTTATTGATCATACACTATCTTTGTGTACAAATTCCTACACCCAGTAGAGCCCTTATTATTGTCCCCGGAGACTAAGAACTAAACCAAAGTATAGTTCAGTGTACACAAGATGACTATGATGACCTCAAGTCTAAGGATACTTGTACAACTATCACTATGTGAACATCTGCTGACACTTAAGTGAACTCCATCAGTTGTTCAGCTGTGTAGTCATGTTCAGTGAACTTATTCTATAATAAGCACCTACATACTAGCTATAGTGTCACCACACAAATGTCTATGAGAACAAACATCCTTCATAATGAAGCAAATATAGTATGTACCGATCTTTGCGGATTACTAATTACCAGTTAGTAGTCCTACGACCAGGAAATATTTAAGTTCAGAGTTATCATCTTTTAGGTCTCATTATTATGATCTCATCATAATCCATAAAAAGCTTTACTCTAAACTGTGGTATATCTTATTTAAACACTTAAATAGATAAAGCCCGCAATAAAACCAAAACAAGTCTTTTATTAATATCAATGAAATCAAAACAGATTACATAAAAGTTATTCCTAAATCATCATACATGATTGGACTTAGGACACATCTCTTTCACTGTGTTCCATTATCAGTGACTAGGATTCGGGGAATTCCATATCTGCACATGATATTTTCCGACAGGAATTGTGCAACCTGCTTAGTTGTGATCTTAGCCAAAGGCTTGGCTTCAATCCACTTAGTGAAATAATCTATAGCTACAATCAGGAATTTCCTTTGTGCTGTGGCCATGGGAAATGGCCCGAGTATATCCATTCCCCACATAGCAAAAGGGATGGGAGAATTAATGGAAGTCAGCATCTCAGGAGGTTGTCGAACAACTGGTGCATATTTCTGACTACGTTCACGCTTCCTCACATAGTCTTTGGCATCGACCATCATCTCTAGACAATAAAAGCCTAAACGGGTCATCTTATATGCCAGTGTTCTGCCCCCCAAGTGTTGCCCACAGATTCCTTCGTGTACTTCTTCAAGAGCCAAACATGGTTCATCAGGTCTGAGACATCTTAAATAAGGAACCACATAAGATCTTTTATACAAAATTCCGTCAATCAAGGAATACCTCAGTGCTCACTTGGCCAACTTTCGGGATTCAGTCATATCATTCGAGAGCCAACCAGTTTGAATATGGGCCTTAATAGGATCTATCCATGATGTCCCCAGCCCTATAGGGGCTACAAACTTAACATCAATGCTTCGTGTTTTCAAAACACGGAAGTACACACTTCATGAGCTCTTCTCTATCTCTGATGAAGCGAAATTAGAAAGTGCATTTGCCTTAGCATTTTCCTCTCTTAGAATGTGTTCAACATGGCATTCATCAAACTGAGTCATCACAGCCCTTACTAGGCGGACATACCTAGCCATTGTTTCATCTCTTGCCTCAAACTCTCCCTTGACCTGGGATATGACCAGCTTTGAATCTCCACAAACTTTCAAGTTCTTGACCCTCAATGTCCCTGTTAGGCCAAAGTCAACTATTAGAGCTTCATACTCAGCTTCATTATTTGGGGTTGGGAAGTCTAACTTCATAGCATATTCAATCAAGAACCCATCCGGGCTTTGTAAAACTAGCCCTGCCCCACTCGAATTTGTTTTTAATGCTCCATCAAAATAGAGAACCCAGTATTCCTTCTCTTTAACGCCCTTTTCTTTGTTAGCTTCCGTGTCTTGAGGTATAGTATCTTCCTGCCCCCCCCGACTTCTTGGTTGAGGATGGTACATTCAAGCACGAAGTCAACCAAAGCCTGGGCTTTTATCGCCGTTCATGGTTTATACTTTATGTCAAACTCTCCCAACCTAATAGCCCATTTAATCAGCCTTCCACTAGCTTTAGGACTGTGAATAATGTTTCTTAAAGGTTGATTCGTTAACACTTCAATTTTATGAGCTTGGAAGTAAGGACGCAACTTCCTTGAGGCCATCACTAGGGCCAGAGCAAATTTTTCAATAGTCAAATAATTTAACTCAGTTCCGTGCAAGATTTTACTGACATAATATATGGGTTTCTGGACTTTAAGTTCCTCCTTAACCAATACAGCGTTCAAGGCATTCTCTGAGACAGCCAAATATAGGTACAAAACCTTATTCAGAGCTGGCTTGGCCAACAACGGGGCTTGAGCCATATACTTCTTTAATCCTTCAAACACTTCCTGGCTTTCCTCAGTCCACACAAAATATTTAACCTTCTTCAAGGATTTAAAGAATGACAAGCACTTGTCTCCGGATTTAGAGATGAATTGTCCTAGGACTGCAACTCTTCCGGTGAGTATCTGAACGTCCTTTATGGAACGCGGTGGTTCCATATCCAGGATAACATTTATTTTATCATGATTGGCCTCGATTCCTCTCTTAGAGACCATCAGTCCCAAAAACTTTCCAAACCCCACTCCGAAAGCACACTTTGCAGGATTTAACATCATTTTGTAATATCTCAAGACCTCAAAAGCTTCCCTCAAATGGGTTATGTGATCAGTCTTTTCCAAACTCTTGACTAACATGTTGTCAACATAAACTTCCATAGTTTTGCCAATAATATCCTTGAAAATCTTATTTACCAACCTTTGATAGGTAGCTCCCGCATTCTTGAGACTAAATGCCATAATAAGATAACAAAATACACCAAAGTCAGTGATGAATGATACCTTAGGGATATCTTGATCTGATTGTATCCACTGAATCCATCCATGTAACTCAGCATCTCATGACCAGCAGTAGCATCTATCAACATGTCTATCATTGTCAACGGGAAACAATCCTTTGGGCATGTGTCATTCAAATCGGTGAACTCCACGCACATTCTCTATTTTCAATTAGCCTTTCTTTTTTGAATGAGGAACTCTATCTCATCTTTCAATTGTCTACACTCATCGGTGTCATGACCAACATCCTTGTGAAATCTGCAGTATTTGCTTTTATCTAGCTTGGTAGGATCAGCCTTCAGGGGCTTAGGCCAACGAACATCTCTATCTTTCTTGATCTCCATCAAAATTTGACTTCTAGGAGCATTCAACTTAGCATATTCAGTGAACTTTTGTCCAGGTCCTCCCTTCTTCGGGGTTGAATCAGTGTTTTGCTCAGTTCTAGGATACTTGTTCTTAGCAATATATTCCAGATCAGTCTTTCACTTCTTGCCACCAACAGGCTCGTTGCTCACTACTGTCTTTCTCATGCTTTCCTCCACTTTGATGTACTTCCCGGCCCTTTCTTGGAGCTGTAACATGCTTTCAGGGGGGGTACTTGGCTAACGACATCTTGAAGAACTCGTCCCTAGTTCCCTGTTGCATTTCTATCATAGCTACCTTATCATCAAGGTCTGGGACCTTCAAAGCTTCCTTCGTGAAATGATTCAGATAGTCTCTCAAAGACTCTTTTGCTCCCTACACAATGCTCAATAGGGATGTTGAACTTTTCTCATGCACTCTTCCACTGATGAATTACTTGATAAAAGTTTGACTTAGATCTATGAAGGACCCAATAGAATTTGTAGGCAAACAGCTATACCATCTTGGAGCCATTCCTGACAGGATTTGAGGAAAGGCCTGACACTTAATAGCGTCATTCACGGGCTGCAGCAACAGTGCATTAAAAAATGTCCTGACATGATTAGCAGGATCTCCAGTGCCATCATAAGCTTTGATGGTGGGCACCTTAAACTTTCTTGAGATATGGGCATTCATTATCTCTTCAGTGAATGGTGGAGTGGGATCATCAGGATCTCCTAGGGGCAGAAGATCACTTGGATCAGCCCTTGGGACAACAACCCTTCTTTGCTGTGAACCATCTAGGTCTATGATTGAAGGAGGATTTCTCCTCCTCGGAGGTAGTGGGGGTCTTGGGGTCAGGTGCGCCACCAAGTCACGCTTCAGCCTTTGGATCTCAGCCTCGTGAGCCCTAATTCTCACCTGAACTTCTTGGGGATTCGTCCCTCGGGTGCTCCTAGGACGCTGATTACCATCAGGCATCGGCTCTTTGCCAGCGTGCCAGGAGCCACATCTTCATCCAAGGATTCGAAATCTCTCTCAGTGTAAGGACCAGAGAAGTCTTGATCCTCCGGGATAGGAGCCAAACCGCGTATGTAGGGGGCGTCTGCCCTTGCGCTTCACTCCGATTTGCATGTCCACTTCCTCCAGCCTCATGGTACAGGGGCATCCCATGGGGGGGGTTAGTGGTCACAATAGTGGAATACTCATACCCAACGGGTCGAGGATTCACATGTGCATATAGCTGCTGAAACGGGAAATTCGTCTCTTGAGAAGCCGGGGGATTCGTCCCTTGTAGAGCCGGGGGATTCGTCCCTTGTGGAGCCGGGGGATTTGTCCCTTGTGGCCGAGGCTCGGTTTCCCCTATCAGGGTTCCTCATTGGGCAGAGGCGTAGGACGAGTGTGGGGGTATCTCCACCATTGACAAAATCGTTTGAGTTATTCCAGCCGGTGTTCCTTCAGGGGTGCTGTTTCCACTTCGTGTTCTTGCCATTATTGTTGTTATGCTTTCCCACAGACGGTGCCAAATGTTATGGATAAAAACTTAGGGTATATTAACTGCTGTATTTATTACTAAGGTTTGGGAGCTCAATGCCTTTAATGGCTGCTCTCGTGTTTCGTAGCTTAACTCTGCCTTTACGAGATGCCTTCGTATCTCTGTGTATTAGAGAATCAATCCAAAAACGTAGTTCTGATTGGTGGGGGTGAGACCCCTTATATAGGTGTGGAACACCTCGAATTAGATTAGGTCTAGGAGATTTGGTGGACAAGTCTCAGAATTATAATGGACTTTGGAGTCCTAAGAAGTAGAAAATTGATTCCTTATCCTATGAGGTCTCTTGGATGCTGATCCACAATGTTTTAGACCCTTACTAGGACTTTTTTTAGTGACTAAATTTTACCACACTTATCAACTACGAAAATAGTAAATATTGTGGGCCATTCAGGCCTTCTTTGTTCCATCAGGCCTGATCTAGTCCATCAAGCCTAATCAATGTGTTATCCTTCTTGGTCTGAATGTCATACATATTCTCAATGGGCCTTGTACGTAGCCTAGACCTTGTATCAAAGTCAAGGCTTATTTATCCCTATGAAGCTGATTTACTCTTTATTAATTAATTACGAAATTAATTAATATTAAGGGTTTTAGGCCCTTATGGGCTTTAGTATTAGCCCAATTCTCGTAATCAATTCTCGTAATCCTGGTCGATTAAGGCAGAATCCTGGTCGAAATTTTCATCGATCAGGAGGGCAAAATTGGCCGAAAATCGACCAGAATCATGGTCGAAATCGATGAAGATTCCTGGTTGATTAGGGCATAATCATGGTAAACAATTCCAGAAAATAAGGAAAAATTCCAGAAAATTAAGGAAAAATTCCAGAGAATTGAAGGAAAATTCCAGAAAATAAGGAAAAATTCAAGAAAATGAGGAAAAATTAAAGGAAAATTCCAGAAAATAAGGAGAAATTCCATAAAATGAGGAAAAATTGAAGGACAATTCCAAAAAATAAGGAAGAATTCCAAAAAATGAGGAAAAATTCCATAAAAATAAGGAAAAATTCTAAAAATCTAGGGCAAATTCCTGAAAAATACCAGAAAACTCCTAATAATAGGAATAAGGTAAGGAAAATGATAAGGAGTTTTAAAAAATACCCTGAAGCCACGAACAAGGCAAATCATTGTAAATGTGTAGATCGCTCCACACTTTATGCAGAGAACGATACCCTGTAAGGAATTAAATGAACTTAACTTCCACGAAATCTTTTATGATTTTCCGGAAGTTGGGAGGCAAATGATAGGGAGAAAAATAAACCTTGGCTGTGCAATTAATGTTGCATTAATTATGCCCACGTTGGGTCAACAATAAAGCCCATTGGAATGGGCCCAAAACCCTGAATATTAATTATTTTCATAATTAGTAAAAATGGGGAAAATCAGCTATTGATAAAAGTCCTAAAAGGGATATGAGTCTTTGTGGATCAGCCTATGAGAGGCCTTATAAGATAAGGAATCAATTTCCTACTTTTTAGGACTCCAAAGTCCACTCTAAATCCGAGACTTGTCCACCAAGTCTCCAAACCCTAACCTAATTCCAAGGCATCCTATGCCTATATAAGGGGTCTCACCCCACAAATCAGAACTACATTTTTTTGACTTTATCATTGGCAAACAACAAGGTACGTAGACATCTTGTGAAGGCAGATCGAGTCACGGAATACGAGAGCAGTCAAATCGAGCCTCGAAGCTCACGAACCCTATTAACAAATACGACCTAGTTTTCAATGCATAACAATATTTTATATTCTTACAGTCTAATTATTTGATTGAAAATTTATGAGAGTTTTTGGATTTTTTATTCATGTTTAAACTTATTATGATCTTAGTGATTGTAAAAAAACAAGACTTGATCAAAATCTTGATGATGTTGTGCTAGATTTGGGATTCTCGCAAAGTTTTATTTGTATGTTTTTACGGTGTCAAAAATTATATCATAATGATATGTTAAAACTTGGAATGAATGAATAGACAAGGAAATGTGTAATAACTCAAATTTTTGAGACCTTGTAAAATGCTTAATGAATAGTAACCCTGACGGACGGGAAAAAACTTTTTAGCCCACACTATGTAGTGCATGAGAAAATGAGTTTCGGAGTTGATATTATGATTATACGTACCAAATGAGTGTATGTAAACGCTATTAGTTTTCGAAGAAAACGAACTTTAGAAAACGACCATATTTACGAATCATCGAGGATTACGGGAATCACAATATAATTACGAATTTAAAACCCTACAGATTTATATCCAAGTATGGTAATTCAAAATATAAGAAATAAATACGAAAGGAATTACGTTGCGAACCATTTACGAGGAAGTATTACAAAAACGTTTAAGCGACCGAGCGAACGCGTAAACGATTAATTAAACGTAACACATAACTAACCATGGTAAGAAAGTAACCACGGTTACTTTATCAAATAGTGAGCTAGAGATAGGATGATCAACCAAGGTTAAGCAAATAGTGAGCTAAAGGGGCTAAGCAAGTGGCTTAGCTTGTAATCTACCACAAGCTAGTTAGATTTGTCCATGGATTTGGCAACAAGAATAAAATCCTAGGATCTAAAATAGAGAATAAAAAATCAATATAAGATATCACAACCTCATTTCCAAGAAGCAACCAAGGAAGCAAGCATAAAAACACTCCCTCTCTCCCAAAGAAGCTCCATTCGGCTTCTTCTTCAAAACCAAGGAAATCAAAACCAAATCTTCAAGTTCTAGCCATGGATAAATCCTCCCATTAATTTCTCAAGCTTCCTAACAACCAAACTAAGTAAGATAAATATTTTATCTCTTTTTATCAAGGTTGATGGGTGAAATAAAATTAAGAAGGTTGAGAATGAATAGTATGAATAGTAACTCTTCTTTGGTTTCTTGATTTCAATGGTTGTTTTAGGTTCCAAAAACCATACTAAGCACTCCCAAGACTTCACCATCATCAAGAACACATCTCTAGATTTCAAGAAAGGTAAAAATATTTTACCCAACTTTATTTAAAATTCAATTTCAAGATTCTTTTATTATGTAGTTGTAAACCTAGTTTTAGTGGTGATATTGTTGAGATCTTGATGTTTAGTTAAGTAGATTTAAGGTTGATTATTGTTGCCTCAAGAACATAATGTTATTGAGAGGAGTTAGTGTGTTGATGATGATATGTTGATTGTTGGTGGTAGTATAAAGATTTAAGGCGTAAACAGAACTCTGATCGTAAACGTAATCTCACTAAAACGAACAAAACATAACTTTAAGTTTCTGCAGAAAGTCCCAAAGATGTAAACTGTAGTTTCTTGAAAAATAACCCTTGATTATTATATACAATATTATAAGGATCGTTTAGTCGCTTGAATCGCTTGATTCCGATTTACGGATCAAAAGTTATGGCCGTTTTACTAAAAGTGTTTTACACGACAAAAACTGTTACGAATTACAAATTTTGAAAATATAAAGGATTGACTTAAGAAGATTCATAAATCATGAAATTTTTACAGATAGTATCTTATTGAGTTTCCTAACTGTCATAAAAATTTCAAATGAGAATAATGATTTTTCAATTTTATAGCGACCGTGATGTAAATAAGAAATTAAAGGAATAATAAGGATAAAACAAGTTGAGAGGGTGCATAATAATTAGCGCATGAGTGCGGGTAGCCGTAAATTAGAACGGGACCTAACAAAATGAATTGTGTTCATGATTATAGATTTCTGAGCGGAACCTAGAGCATCCTCCACCTCGAGATACCCATGAAAGTTTACGAACCCAACTCCATTAACTGTTGTGTTGTGAAAGAATTGTTTTATTATCATTGCATAAATACCATGCTTGCCATGATACATAATAATTCAATTTTTCACATAATGTAGCGATGTTGTACGATAAGTATATATCGTAAAATATTTAATTCCGCTTTAAGCGTGACATATAATTATAAGACCGAGAGTCGGTCGGGATTTTAAGATGAAAACCCGGGAATCATTCCGGTGATATTATAGGGCGATTACAAGTCCATAGTAGTACGTTTTAAAGGGACTCAACGTCCACTTACGAAATATTAAAATACCTCGAATTTTATTTAAAAGATTTCCCAAGATCATATTTCCTCAACTATATTTTATTGTTCGAATAATAAATATTATATACCTATTCATTTATTATGGGAGAAGTATACTCCAACGATTATTTATTTCAAACTCGATTAAACATTAAAGATTATTAAATTGCGTAGACATAAATTAGTTGAGGAATATTATTTAAATATTCTTTTAAAAGTAAACTCATTTGAGGTTTAATTATTTATCGATTATCATTTAAATAATTATTATTTATTGAAGGGTTTATTTATGATTTAAAAATCGTAGAACCTGATTAGAAAATACTTTCTGATTTTCGGAAAATCATTCGAATAAATTCAGATCGTCGGAGAATATTATCTTGACTTATTTTGAATATTTTGAATATAGCTTCAAAGAGAAACTCCCCCCCTTATTTAATTATCTGTTGACAACGGTCAACTCACATCCTTAGTACTTCCTCCGAAAACTTTTGGAAGTACATATATATATATGAAGTAAAGTTGTGCCTATCAATAATCAAAACGCTTGGGGGAACTTCGATGTGGTTCGAGTTCTCGAGATATGATAGGATCTCCTAAAGGACAATGGAGGGGTATGATCCAAGTACTTCGTGTATTGGATAGACTACTGGTACCGTAGGAGACGGTATAATATGTACCTAAGGACCTGCGAAGTGTGTGTATACCCGAAACGAGGACACATAGCCCGTATGCGGCAAGGGTGATAAACGGGATACGAAGGTGTCATCCTTCTATTAGTAGAAAATGTTACTTTTATCGTAGTACGACTGATCATCGTATGCGGTGGCTCCAACGAATGTCCTATTCTTCCAATTGGAATTGTGATGCAATACCGTAACCCAAGCCTAGGTGCTGGGTTTACTATTAAGGTATTCGCAGGTTAATAAAATCCACTAAATGATTTTTTTCGTAAAAGGTGTGTATCACCAAGGGAAATTATTTTCGAATAAAATGTAATTATAATATATGATGTTTTACGTAAGTTTATCATACACTCATTTTCATACTGTATATTATTATGTTGGGCATTATAGCTCACTCTTACTTTCTCTTAAATGACACAACACAACAGTGAATCAAGATGCCTACCATGAGAACCACGGCCAGGAAACGGGTAGGAAATGGCCAGTTGTTCCGTAGATTGTTTGGTGTTGTACCGCAGGTAGTCCGAATAAGCTGGATTGGTTTTCAGTTGTTTTCAGTTTGGCTTATCTATAAGTATGACTTATGTAAGGTAATAAATAAGAAACGTATATTTGGCCGACGGACTAGCCTTACTTAAATGTTATTTTCCGGTAAGACTTAATTACTTTTGGGTTGTAATACTTATCACTATGCGATTTAATCTACTCTAGTAATGAATGGTTCATTTCCAAGATAATAACCTGTAAGTGTGTGTGTCTGATAAGTGTGGGTTCGTAAAGTGTGAGTATTTATATATTGTGGTGCGAGGTATGTGGTTTATAGTAGTTTAGATGGCGTGACCTCCGAGATTCCCGACCCCGGATTTTGGGACGCCGCAAAATGGTTACCAATGTTGCACTGTGGATTTGGATCAAAGTACTTTTTACCGCCATTTTCAATTTTTTTTCTAAATCAAAATGGAAAGATCCCAAAGGCCTATAATTTTGATTTACTTCATTTTTTTGATCATTTTTTTAACAACAACTATTGGCTTTTTAATATTTTCAGTGTTTCTTTGCCTCATTTTTATGTATCTGTTTACATTTGATTCAGTTTTTTATCAAATATATCTGATCATTTTGCAGGTTGAATTTGCCCATACAAGTTATTTTGTTTAAGTTTTGAAACACCTTAGCACCGGGTAGCAAAATTACAGGTACCTTCTTCCTGGGGAATGTCTTTGTGAAGCACCTTCAGTGTCTTTTCTTAGTAAGTTAACCAAATTGAGTGGTGATTTATTTACGTGCAAGAGATGTTAATGATGTTGCTCATACTTAAATGAATCGAACTTATGGTTGAATGTGCCTGGTTAGGAAATTACGGTTGAATGTGCCTGGTTAGGAACTTACGGTCGAATATGCTTGGTTAGTAACTTATGGTTGAATGTGCTTGGTTAGGCTTTTATAGTTGAATAAATGCAAATTCCACATTATTTAGGGAGAAAAAAAATATGAAAATCAGTCAACTATTGTATGAATGTTTTTCAACTTATATGTTTAAATTTATCTACAACATTTGTCAATATGTGTTGACTTGCTAAATTATTTTTATCTTATTTTTTCAGGAAATTTCTAGACATCTTGTATTAGATTTCTGTGGCTTCAATTTAGATTTGTGTGCTTTGAGTTTATCTAATTAGTATTTAGTACTTGGGATCTTGGATATTGGGATGTACCTCTGATTTACAGTATCATATTAGTTTTTCACTTTCTAGTGTGTTACAATGTTACTTAAAATCTTGGAGCAAATTGCTCGACTGATTTTGTATAGTATTTTGGAAGACTGATAAATTGTCTTTTGTTAAATATCTACGAATTCTAGTAAATGATATAATTGATGATAACTAATAACTTTTTTTGAGACTTATTTATTTGCTAGGTCTAAATTTATATTTTAATTATATTTCTAGCAGAAGTCCACATATCACTCGAATTTATCTTTTTTCTTATAGACATATCAGTATTTACCGTGTACATGGAAATCCTAATGACAGATGAGGATTTGCACAGTCAGCAAATCCTGATTCTGCATCAGTCAGCAAATCCTGATGAATCAGTGTTTACAGTATATTATAGTTTGTAATTCACAGTCAGCAAATTCTGATTTTGCTTCAGTCAGCAAATCTTAATTCACAATGCGTTTTATTTAATATTATTTTATAATAATTCAAAACATCCCCTTCTAAGATTTTAGATTGGACAAATATAAATTAGGCTTTTTGAGAAAAAAATATGAGTTATGACGGTAGAAACATTTTGTTAAGAAGAATAAAATGTGTGTTATATAAATGTTTTGAAATAATACTGGGTCCAATGTTTTCTGCGGCCCAGATTCAGCCCAAAGAGAAAGGCGTGTGTGGGGGCATACATATACCTATATATAAGGGGTAGGGATTTGTCCTCTCTCCCTCCTTCCCCCCTAACAATTTTACAAATTCCTACGGTTAGTTAACTTATAACATTTTCGATACATAAATTAGGGTTTATTTATCAATCAAATCATATACTAATACTACTACTTGTTTTGTGCAGATACAACTCTACACATGGCGGAACAGGGTGGTGGTGGTGGTGGTAGCCAGTGCCAGGCAGTTGATCTCTCCAAGCACCCCTCTGGAATTGTACCCACTCTTCAGTATGCATCCCCCCTCCCCTTCATTTTCACCCCTTTTCTCGATTTTACTGTGTTACAGATTTCATTATTTTACACTTCCCTTCGATGCCAATTTTACTACCTTCATATTATTTACTTGATAATAATGTTAACGTACACATGTGCCTGCTTTTACATTTCTTTCTAATTATACCTAATTATTCTCTTGTATGTAAACAAATGATGCCTTAATTCACCTATAAGCTGCCACGTTGTTTCACACAAGACTTATTTAAAAGTTTATCCCTCCATTTCCCCTTTTTTCTTTGCCTCATTTGTTGCTAGCATCCTAATAAACACCGCGAACCTTTCCCGCCCTAGGCTACTCCTGTTTACATTTTAGGAATAAGTTATAGTTATGAATTATATAATTATTACAGCTTCTACAACATCTGTGTTTTTGTGGCTTGTGATGATTTTTTAACTCTCACACTTTGATTATGGGGTTAATGCTAAAGTTACAGGAGTATAAAATTAGGCTGAAGTATAAATTTTGATCACCACTAATTTTCTACTAACAGGAATATAGTATCAACTGTCAACTTGGATTGCAAGTTAGATTTGAAAGCCATCGCATTGCAAGCAAGAAATGCTGAATATAACCCCAAGGTTCGAATCTTCATCATAATATCACTATACTTCAGCTTTCTTTGATGGAAGAGGAAGAAAAGAAGCCAGACTATATTATGTCATTCAAAATAATCTTTTGGATAATTGTGGTCTAGGAAATGAAAGACTTGTTTTGTTTCAGTTGTATACCTTGGCTAATGATAGTTAGCTGTGTAGGTCATTTTTTAATTGAAATTTCACTAATCATTTATTTGCAAAGCTCATGCTTGCACTTGAATGTTTGAGAACCATTACAAGTTATTGCTAACTAAATGTTTAGCTTTGTTGATCATGCTTTTTTAATGATTACACAGCGTTTTGCTGCTCTAATCATGCGAATCAGGGATCCAAAGACAAAAGCACTAATATTTGCTTCGGGGAAAATGGTGAGTTTTGTTGACAGTTTCGTTCCTCAACTCCCTATGATTTATTTTTATCAAACAGCAGATGCTTAACTTTTACATGTGTCTTTCTGTTGATTTAAGTTATATAAGGCTTAACAATCTTACTGCAGCGCTGTTTGTAAATCTTTACCCAAATTTCTTGTAATTATCACGGCATACTGGCATGGACAATTTAATCTATATGTTGTAATATAAAAAGTTGGTCATTTTACTTGTACAAGAATGACAGGAATAACAATTGTTTTAACTAAGATTGAGAATAATAAAAATTTCCGTAAGTATCTGCTGATTTAAATGATTGGGATACACTTTTACAAAATGGGACAACAATAACAATTTTTTAAATAAAATTGACAACAATAACAATTTCCTTATGTACCGGCTAGTTTTGATGATTGGAATACGCATTTACAAAATGGGTATTCCGTTTATATAAGATGTATTAATTTTTTAAGTATAAGCAGCTGCCAAATGGGTATACCATTAAGTGGGTATCGCTTTATATGCGATGCATTATTTTTTTTAGAATGCGCATATGTCAAATGGTTATTCCATATGGGATACTCCTTTCACAAATGTGTATCCTTTTAAATATTTAAATAGAAATAAAAAAATTCAAGATACCCCATTCCAAAATGCATAACATCAGTACCCCTTTAGAAAATGCGTATTCAAATTGTAAATGTCGGTCGCATACTATAATATCGGTAATTTTATTACCCCAATCTGAAAAATGGTTACATACCTGGCCTTCATCCTTCACTTGCCACCTTTAGCTTATTCGGTTATTTTATATTATATGTGGGTTGTGCATTTGCCTTGATTCTTATATTTATTATAAATTTTAACTATTAATAACTTCCCTCGTGATATAGTCCTCATGTTGTGTCCAGGTTTGTACGGGAGCAAAGAGTGTACAACAGTCAAAATTGGCTGCAAGGAAGGTCGGCAATTTATCATGAATTTTGATTTTATATCTGCTTTTTACTATGGTCTTAGAACTTGAGTTACTATGGGACATTTATCGGGTTTGGTCTGTTAAAATCTTTAAAACCCAATAATGAGAATCTTTGTTATATATATGTGATTTTTAACATCCAAGACTTAGTAAATAAATACTTACGAGATGTTCATATAACATTTATATTTGATGTCCAGTATGCACGAATTGTTCAAAAGGTTGGATTTTCTGCCAAATTCAAGGTATCCCTTCTCTTGGACAATTACAGTATCCATTTTAGAAACTTATTGTTATCTTAATGGCTTTTAATATTATGTTCCATTGATATGCCAGGACTTTAAGATACAAAACATTGTTGGTTCTTGTGATGTGAAATTTCCCATCAGACTTGAAGCTTTAGCATATTCCCATGGTGCCTTTTCAAGTGTATGTCTGAGCTGTTGTCTGGCTTTCTTAACCATGGAAATTAAAAATAGATGCTGCAATTTTTAGTGCTAATTGTGTTTATGTGTTTGCAGTATGAACCAGAATTGTTTCCTGGTCTAATATATCGGATGAGACAACCCAAGATTGTCCTCCTCATCTTTGTATCAGGAAAAATTGTAATTACCGGAGCAAAGGTGATGCAGGCTGCCATAAACATTTACTTATAAACTTTTTGTTACCTTTAAAGGCTTACAGTCTTTCGAATGGCTCATGCACAGGTGAGAGAAGAAATTTATACAGCATTTGAGAATATATACCCTGTTCTTACAGAGTTCAGGAGGAATTCGCAGCAGTGGTATGCAATATATTTCTTTCTTGTTATTTTCTTAATGGAAGTGCAACTATCTTTCTTATTATGTAATGTGTGTTTGTGCTTGGAGTCTTATTAAATTTTCCGTTGCCTGTGTTTGCAGACTTGTGCAGATTTGTGCTTGATGAAGAATCAACTTGATATATCAACTTGATACTGAAGAGCTTTCAACTACATGTACCCGGGCTCTAATAAGACTGCTATAAGAATTGACATGGCTGGGTTAGAGTTTTTTTTATGTAATGAATAATGATTCTGAATAATTAAGACATATGGTTTTGGTTTTTTATGTGATACAGTTACATAGACAATCTATATACAAGTGGAAAAGCATTTAAATTTTGGGGGCCATTGTTTATGGTATATTAGTTCGATTAACAAGATTTTATTGTTAATTTCATGTGTTTGTTTTCGGTTTAAGATTTTAATATGTTGGATGATAATTCATTGTGATTTACCGAGTCACTTATTTACAGTGCGGTGTTGTTTGTTGGATCATAAGTTTTTGTCATTTTCCGAGTAACTTACTCCCCAATGTGTCTGGTTAAAGAGTACAAGCCCTGAACTTAATCTGAAGTTGCATGTCATGCTGGTTAGTTTTGAGCTACAAATGGCAAATCATCCCTTTAGTTCATTCGAAATGTCTTTTTTTTGCTAATTGAAATGTGTTTTTTTTATGTTGATAAAAATATTATTTGCCCTACCATGTTCTTAGTTTTACTGGGACAACTAGTCTGTACAGTATATATATATTAGTAGATTGCCTTGGTTATATTGTTTCGTCATCTCGAAAGAGCTAATTCCGCAACTTATTACTTGCTCTTGCTTGCCCTTCTTTCGATAAGTGTCCTATATTTTTGTTCTTTTTGCTGAATATGTATCTTATATTTACATTAGTGGTAAATCTCCGGACAATTTAGTAAAAGAAGATCAGTTTAGGTAAAAGTGTTGTAAGTACGAGGATATAAGCTTCTTTAAGTTCTCTAGACCGTAAGAAGTTGATAGTAAGATAATTACATTTGAGCAAACACTATTGTTGCATAAAATTTGAGCAACCGTGTACATGTAGATGTAGTTTCGAAAAGCTACCATATCTAAAATATTATGTGAATATAAATGTCTGTGTTATCCTACCAAAAAAGAGATTTACATAAAAATGTGAAGACGGATAAGAATAGCAAAGCCACCAGAAACGGGCGACTTCCAGAAGACCGTGATAACAATATCTGAATCGGAAAACTGCATTGGCCTTGTGATAAATTCTGTGTAGTCACAGCAGCCAAACCTTGAAAATTGCAGCTCAAATTCCCTTGATTCTGTACCTGAAAGTAGGCATTAAATGCGTATGATGCATTTCCATAAGCATCCAAGCCATTACAAGATGACCCGTAACCAAGGGTCGTACAATCAGAAAATGTGCAGGCATAATCGATATTCTCAGCAAGTTTACTCAAATCTTTAGCATTTGGATTGAACACGCACCATCTCTTTGGTAGATACTGCACATTTTGTGCAGGAACGACAAGCTTGTTCTGTCCTTTTCCCGAAAAATCCATTCCAAATTTTGGTTGTCCGTCATACTTAAAAATTCCCCAGTGACGCTCAAAGTTACCAGGAGCTATGCTCTTGATATCTTCATCAATTAGTCCAAACAAGTAGACTTCTACAAATCCAGGTCGAAGAGGTGTGCCTTTATTAGTTCCAAGCTTTGGTAAAAGGCCATTGTAGAATCGGTATGCATTGTTCATATTAGCATTCTTGTCACCGTCGGTGGGCCATCCAACCTCGCCTACGATAATTGCCATGTCAGCATATCCGGCAGCTTTCAAGGCAGAGACCAGAGTGTCAAAATTTGCGTCAAAGACGTTTTGGTAGGCGATCCCATTATTCACAAATTTAATCTTCAAACTGATTGAGTTCATCTTGGATGGAAATCACTCAATCTGGATCTCCAAGAGCTTCGCTGCTTCCTTTGGTTCCATTTGTGATAGAAAACCAGAATCAATTCAATTGTTTGCAGCAACTCTTCTAACCCTTACTCCAGTATTAGAAATACTAAGTACCACATTCCAAAAATGGTCTTTACTCCATTCTTTACGTCTTGATAGACTAGCTCTTGGCGACTCAGCATTTCCAGAATTAAGTTGAGTCTGACTAGTAGATGGTCATTAAACAACGGTCTCGCTTAAAACCCACAACCTTACAAGTTCAATGAACTCGCTTTTGACAAAATCGCTCCATGTCAGAAATAAAGAAGATTAGTATTTTATTCCGTGTTTCATAAACACGAGAATCTCATAATCGTTTGTTCATTTTAAAATCTTGAATCATTACAAATTTTATCTTGTTTAGCAAGAATGCATGGGTGTCGTATCTAATACATACATCCTTAATCTAATTAAGCATGCATCATTAAACTACTCTACACATACATTCATCATATGAGCATATATATGTAAAGTGCAATAAAGTAAACGTGGTTGGTTATGGCTTATCCTATGTGATCTTTATCAAGCTATTGACAAAGATCTAGGTCAATCTATGGTGAAAAATAAATACAAGCTAACTACTACATGTCTACTTTCTTGAGTTGTCTCTTCCTTGTATTGCTTCCTTGGATGGCATCCATGTGAGATTACCCTTCCTTGATATGAAATCTTTATGTCTTCATGTACATTACAAGAATGAAATATAAAAACTAATCTTAAGAACTTATAAGAAGAACTCGAGTTACATTCGAGATCTATAATTACAAAATCAAACGACATGCAAGCCGTATTAAAAAAAAACAAAACCATTAACCTAAGGTCATAAGCTATAACCATCCACCATGATCAATTAACACATAAGAATATGTTAAAACACATAATCTAATCTTAACATATCATACCCATCATGATCTAGTCACAAAAAAAAATCTGGAAAAATTCAGAAAAGTAAGAATTCTGAAAACATTAAATCGCTGTTTATAGGCAGTAAACGACGTCAAACGCCTTACAGAAGAGTCCATGATAGCTTTAGCTATTTGTTTTGTTCAGACACTCGATTCCGTATCGAAAAGGGTATTCGTTCGCGAAAATCGGACACCAGACCCAGATTTTAGAAGATCTGCAACATCTGATTTAGAATCCATATCTAATACGATTCTCATTATAAGAACAAACATAAATCATATATATCAGTATACGTACAGATTATATAATCATCATAAAATTATACAACTCACATGAATATCGTATATTCAAATCATGCATATACAATCATATTGTATCAACATCAAAACATGGCAAATCCTTGTGGTTGTTAATGGCCTCACAAGCTAAAAAATAAACATTGAATTCCATTAGTGATTAAGACATAACATGATATAAAGAAAAAGACGAAGAAAAATGCGAGTGAAATTACCCCTATCAGAGGCCTGAGAAAGGCCAACTTTCTAGAGAGAAAACTCCTCTAGGGGAGTCCAGGTGTCTGTTTGGTCGTTATCCGCAATAAGGGCTTGGTAAGCGGCCTCCTCCTCAACAGTTAGCCTAATGCTAGCTGGGCTACCATCAACTACCTTGCAAAAGGGACAACGAAATAAGCCGGCCCAATCGCCTCCGGCCCAGGTTAGCCTAAAAAATTCAACTCTTCACTTTGGGTTGTTCTCAACAATGTAGTTGCTATCAAAAATATGGGGACACTTGGGCCTTTGACGGATAAAAAGCCAGCCCGGTTGAGTTAAAAGACTATTATAAAATTTAAAAAAATTTCTAAAAGGGGGCACTGAAAGGGGAAAATTATTCTTAAGGCACAAAACCATAAAATATATGATATTCCTCCATGCAATTAGAGGGAGTTGACATGGGTTTACTTGAACATCTGCGAGGAGGCGAGGGATAAATTCATGAAAGGGGAACCTAAGGCCGACAACTATGGCACCCCGATAAATAAAAAGAGTATCCCCTTCCCAATTGCAAGTTCTATCTCCTGGGGTGGCCGGAGTAATCCTAAGGTAAGGAGGAATTTATAGAGGGAGTTATAACTCTCTATTCTACCATCTACTTCATGGAATATGTTACCGTGATTATAAGAATCTAACTCACCAAGGGAAGGATATTCATCCCCCCTAGTGTTAATTATGTCAACTAAAGATGAGTATGAAGAACGAATCTGAATGAGGGTACCTCGTTTGGAAGTATTCATCTTCGCAAGTCTGGCAAGGTCTCGATCCACCATTGATATTCTTGGGAAGATGGCTTGAAATTCAAAAAATGGTTGAAGGTGGTGAAGCGACAGTGGCAAAGAACACCGGAAATTGCCTTCCTAAGAGAGAAACTAGAGAGATTTGATAGAGAGTTTTTGACTAATGAGTGAAATGAGAAACTCAAGTTCATTCTATTCTTATATAGCACAGGAAATGGGAGATTAAACGACGAAAGCCCATAAAGGTAAGGCCCAATTAAGGGAAGGTCCAGGAAAATGAAGAGTCTGAAACAATCTAAAAGGTTCGAGGTAAGCCGAAAGAGGATAGTTCGATCAGAGTCATGATCGATTAAAGAAGAATCTTGGTCGAATTTTTATTCGGCGTGGATGGTAAAAAGTACTATAGTTCGATCAGAATCCTGATCGATTAAGGCAGAATCCTGGTCGAAATTTTCATCGACCAGGGGCAAAATTGGCCAGAATTCGATCAGATTCCTGGTCGATTAAGGCAGAAGCCTGGTCAAAATTTTCATCGATCGGGGGGCAAAATTGGTCAGAATTCGATCAGATTCCTGGTCGATTAAGGCAGAATCTTGGTCAAAATTTTCATCGACTGGGGAGGCAAAATTGGCCAAAATTCGACTAGAATCCTGGTCAAAATCGACCAGGAATCCTGGTCAAAATTTTTATCGACTAGGGGGACAAAATTGGCCAAAATTCAACCAGAATCCTAGTCAAAATCGACCAGGAATACTGGTCGATTAAAGTAGAATCCTGGTCGAAATTTTCATCGATCAGGAGGGCAAAATTGACCGAAAGTCAACCAGAAACCTGGTCGAAATCGATCAGGATTCCTGGTTGATTAGGGCAGAATCATGATAAAAAATTCCAGAAAATAAGAAAAAATTCCAGAAAAATAAGGAAAAAATCCAGAAAATTGAAAGAAAATTCTATAAAATAAAGAAAAATTCCAAAAAATGAGGAAAAATTAAAGGAAAATTCCAGAAAATAAGGAAAAATTCTAGAAAATGAGGAAAATTGAATGATAATTCCAGAAAATGAGGAAAATGAGGAAAAATTCAATAAAAATAAGGAAACATTCCGGAAATCTAGGGCAAATTCCTGGAAAATACCAGAAAACTATTAAAAAATAGGAATAAGGTAAGGAAAATGATAAGGAGTTTTAAAAATACCTTGAAGCCACGAACAAGGCAAATCGTTGTAAATGTGTAGGTCGCTCCACACTTTACGCAGAGAACGATACCCTGTAAGGGATTAAATGAACTTAACTTTCACAAAATCTTTTATAATTTCCCAGAAGTTGGGGGGAAAATAATAGAGAGAAAAATAAACCATGGCTGTGCAATTAATGTTGCATTAATTATGCCCGTGTTGGGTCAACAATAAAGCCCATTATAAAGGGCCCAAAACCTTGAATATTAATTATTTTCGTAATTAGTAAAAATGGAAAAAATCAGCTATTGATAAAATTCATAAAAGGAATACGAGTCCTTTTGGATCAGCCTCTGAGAGGCCTTATAAGATAAGGAATCAATTTCCTACTTCTGAGGACTCCAAAGTCCACTCTAAATCTGAGACTCAAAAGTGAAAAGCTCCCAAAGGCCTATAATTTCGATCTACTTCGTTTTTGTGATCATTTTTATAACAACAACTATTGACTTTTTAATATTTTCAGTGTTTCTTTGCCTCATTTTTATGTATCCGTTTACATTTGATTCAGTTTTTTTATCAAATATATCTGATCATTTTGCAGGTTGAATTTGCCCATACAAGTTATTTTCTTTAAGTTTTGAAACACCTTAGCATCTGGTCGCAAAATTGTCGGTACCTTCTTCCTGGGAAATGACTTTGTAAAGCACCTTCAGTGTCTTCTTTTAGTAAGTTAACCAAATTGAGTGGTGATTTATTTGCGTGCAAGAGATGTTAATGATGTTGCTCACACTTAAATGAATCGAACTTACGGTAGAATGTGTCTGGTTAGGAAATTACAGTTGAATGTGCCTCGTTAGGAACTTACGGTCGAATATGCTTGGTTAGTAACTTACGGTTGAATGTGCTTGGTTAGGCTTTTAGAGTTTAATAAATGCAAATTCCACATTATTTAGGGAGAAAAAAAAATCTGAAAATCAGTCAACTATTGTATGAATGTTTTTCAACTTATATGTTTAAATTTATCTATAGCTTTTGTGAATATGTGTTGACTTGCTATTTTATTTTTATCTTAATTTTTCAGGTAATTTTTAGACATCATTGTATTTGATTTATGTGGCTTCAATTTAGATTTGTGTGCTTTGAGTTTATCTAACTAGTATTTAGTACTTGGGATCTTGGATATTGTGATGTACCTCTGATTTACAGTATTATATTAGCTTTTCACTTTCCAGTGTGTTACAATGTTACTTAAAATCTTGGAGCAAATTGCTCGACTGATTTTGTATAGTATTTTGGAAGACTGATAAATTGTCTTTTGTTAATTATCTACGAATTCTAGTAAATGATATAATCCATGATAATTATTAACTTTCTTTGAGACTGATTTATTTGCTAGGTCTAAATTTATGTTTTAATTATATTTCTAGCAGAAGTCCACATATCACTCGAATTTGTCTATTTTCTTATAGACATATCAGTATTTACTGTGTACATGAAAATCCTAATGATAGATTGGGATTTGCTGACTGTGCAAATCCTGATTCTGCATCAGTGAGCAAATCCTGATGAATCAGTGTTTACAGTATATTATAGTTTATAATTCACAGTCAGCAAATTCTGATTTTGCCTCAGTCAGCAAATTTTAATTCACAATGCGTTTTTATTTAATATTATTTAATATTATTTTATAATAATTCAAAACATCCCCTTCTAAGATTTTCGATTGGACAAATATAAATTATGCCTTTTGGGAAAAAATTATGAGTTATGACGGTAGAAACATTTTTTTTAGAAGAACAAAATGTGTGTCACATAAATGATCCGAAAAATAATTTTTCGTAACACTAACAAAAAAATAATGCTAAAAAAATAACTCACACTATGCGAAGTGGGAAAAATCCCAATCCCAATTTCAATTAAATGATAAACGATGTTTCACGAGAAAAACTTGTATTTGAATATACTCAATTTATGCATGTAAAAATCATTTTCTAACAAAAAGAAGGGTATCGGGTTCAAGATCTTGGATCGGTCCAATGTTTTGAAGTAATATTGAGTTAATTCTCGTAATCCTGGCCGATTAAGGCAGAATCCTGGTCGAAATTTTCATCGATCAGGAGGGCAAAATTTGACGAACATCGACCAGAATCCTGATTCGACCAGGATTCCTGGTTGATTAGGGCAGAATTATGGTAAAAAATTCCAGAAAATAAGGAAAAATTCCAGAAAATTAAGGAAAAATTTCAGAGAATTGAAGGAAAATTCCAGAAAATAAGGAAAAATTCCAGAAAATGAGTAAAAATTAAAGTAAAATTCCATAAAATAAGGAAAAAAAATCCAGAAAATGAGGAAAAATTCCATAAAAATAAGGAAAAATTCTGGAAATCTAGGGCAAATTCATGAAAAATAAAAGAAAACTCCTAAAAAATAGGAAAAAGATAAGGAAAATGATAAGGAGTTTTAAAAAATACCCTGAAGCCACGAACAAGGCAAATAGTTGTAAATGTGTAGGTCGCTCCACACTTTACACAGAGAATGATACCCTGTAAGGGATTTAATGAACTTAACTTCCACGAAATCTTTTATGATTTCCCGAAAGTTGGGTGGACAAATGATAGGGAGAAAAATAAACACTGGTTGTGCAATTAATGTTGCATTAATTATGCCAACGTTGGGTCAACAATAAACCCCATTGGAAAGGGCTCAAAACCCTGAATATTAATTATTTTCGTAATTAGTAAAAATGGGAAAAATTAGCTATTGATAATAGTTGTTAGATATATTTGATAATGTCATGGCTAATATGATTTATGTTTAGATTTCAGATCTTACTTAACAGGACAAATCAGTACTTAACTGTTGATCAGTACTTATACTGGAAGTCAGGACTTAAAGATATCAGTACTTATATTATCAGGAGATAATCATCAGAAGTTAGATATCAGAACTTAAGTGCTGAAGGACGATCAGATAAGGACAGTAGCTGATTAAAGAAAAGAAGATCAAGATAAACATAAGAAGAGATATGCATGAAGAAGGAGTTTCGTGAAGAATGGAATACTTGGAAGAAAAGATATCTGATTGATATATTTTAGGAAGCAGAATTATATTCCATATCAATTAGCGATTATCTTGTAACTGTGTAATATATAAACACAGACATAGGGTTTACACTATAAGTGTTATCATATTCGAGAAGATTATTTATTGTAACCCTAGCAGCTCTCGTGATACTTGTTCATCACTGAGAAGTAACAGTTCCATACTGTAACAGAGTTTATTGTTTCAATAAAGTTTGTTTTCTGTTACTTAATATATTAAAGTTCGATTTGATTGTATTATACACTGTATTCACCCCCCTCTACAGTGTGTGTGACCTAACAAGTGGTATCAGAGCTTATCTGTTAACACACATACAGTTAAAGATCCAAACACAATCAT
This sequence comes from Apium graveolens, assembly GCF_009905375.1. Lineage (NCBI taxonomy): Eukaryota > Viridiplantae > Streptophyta > Magnoliopsida > Apiales > Apiaceae > Apium > Apium graveolens. The sequence goes on from NC_133649.1 coordinate 297,505,590, forward strand.
GTCTGACACAGAAACTCCAACTAAGCCTACCAAAACTGAAGAACCTCCAAAGACACATATTCAAAGTCGGTATGAGACTATCAGAGTTCCCATACTGAGACCATCTGAATATCCCATATGGAAGGTAAGGATGACCATGTTCCTGGAAGTAACAGATCCAGAATACCTTGATAGAATCAAGGAAGGGCCTCACAAACCAACCAAGCTCGCTGTTGCAGTTGCAGGTGAAGCAGCAAAGACCGTACCAAAGGAGAAGAGTGATTATACTGCTGAAGATATAGCATCAATTGCTAAGGATGCTAAGGTACGACACTTACTGCATAGTGCCATTGATAATGTAATATCAAACAAGGTAATCAACTGCAAGACTACTAAGGAGATATGGGATGCTCTGGAAACAAGGTGTCAGGGAACTGACACAATTAAGAAGAACAGGAAGACAATACTCACTCAAGAGTATGAACACTTTGACTCAAAGACTAATGAGTCATTGAATGATTTATATGATAGATTTGTCAAACTTTTGAATGATTTGTCATTGGTTGATAAAGAGTATGATCTTGAAGATTCAAACCTTAAATTCCTGTTAGCTCTTCCTGAATGCTGGGATTTGAAGGCAACGACAATAAGAGACAACTACAATCTTGATGATACAACTCTTGATGAAATCTATGGAATGCTCAAGACTCATGAACTTGAGATGGAACAAAGAAGCAAGAGGAAAGGAGGAAAGTCAAGGACAGTTGCTCTTAAGGCTGAAGAAGAATTCCCCAAAGCAGCTTCCTCAAGGAAAGACAAGGATTCTGAAAGCTTGCCTGAGACTGATGCTGATGAGGAGATGATGAAGCTGTGTGCTCTTATGGTGAAAGGAATCACAAAGATTGCATACAGGAAGTTCAGGAAGGGAAAGAAGTTTTCCAGGAAAGGCATAAGTTCTGATAAGAAGAATTTCAGAAGATCTGAAGGCAGAGGAGGAAAGTCTGACAGAGGAGATTATACCAATGTTAAATGCTATAACTGTGGTGAGAAAGGCCACATATCTCCTGATTGCAAGAAGGTAAAGGGTGACAAAGGCAAGGCTCTTGTCACAAAGCAGAAAAGCTGGACAGACACCTCAGACTCTGAAAGTGAGGAGAACTATGCATTGATGGCAAATGCTGATAAAGAAAGTGCTGAGAGCAGTTCTGAAGCTGCTGAAACAAAGGTACCTCGGACTACTTATGCTTTTCATACTGATGATATTAATGAGTTGAGAAGATATCTTAAAACCATGTTTGTTAGTTATAGAGATCAAACTTTAACATGTGAAAGATTAACTTCTGAAAATCTTGCATTTAAGAAAAGAAATAATTTCTCAGAAAAAGAGTTAGTCATGTTCCATCAAACTCAGAAGGATAGAGATGATGCTTTTTATGTTAGGGATGAAGTGCTAAAAATGAATGAATCTCTAAAAACTGAGTTAGAAAAGGAAAGAGAGATTATCAGGACTTGGACTAACTCTAGAAAAACAGCTCAAAATTTGCTAAGTAGTGGAAACTGGAAAGAGGGCTTAGGTTATGGAGAAGATAAGAATGATAAAGGAACTGAAGAAATTAAGCTTGTTATTAAACAAAAGCCAAAGTTAAAACCTGTTAAGTTTGTAACTGTAAAGTCTGAGAATGAGAAATCAGAAGTTAAAGAGGAATTAACTTCTGACAAACTAAAACAGGAAAAGACAGCTGAAGTAAACATAGGCTTAATGACAAAGAAGCAGCTTAAGCATAAGCTGAAAGATGTTAAGAATGCAAACAAGGTAAAATCACCTAGGAAAAATAGGAATGGAAAGGAAGGTGTGAATAAAAGCAATAATTATAAACCTGTTCCTGATGCTCCTAGGAAAACATGTCATAACTGTGGAAGTTCTAACCATCTGGCTTCTTTTTGCAGGAAGAATAAGAATATTAACTCCTTACCTTCAAAATCAGGAGTTAAGAGTCAGTCTGTTAGATACAAACCACAAAATCCTTGTTTTCATTGTGGTAGTTTATGGCATTCCATTTATACTTGTAAGGAATATCATAGTTTGTACTATGATTATTATCAAATAAAACCTTCTTTGAAGAAAGTTTCCATTGTTCCTTCTAGTGTAAATTCTGATTCAAAGTCTGATAGTGTAAGTTCTGATAAGAAAAATGTTAACATAAACTCTGATGCTAAATCTGCTGCAAATGTTAACAAACTTAATAAGGCCAAAGGATCCAAGCAAGTCTGGGTCCTTAAAACTAATAATTAGTGGTCTTTGTGATTGCAGGGCAACAGGAAAAATATTCTAGTTCTGGACAGTGGATGTTCAGGACATATGACTGGAAATAAGGCCCTGCTATCAGACTTTGTGGAGAAAACTGGCCCAAGTGTTTCTTATGGAGATGGCAATATTGGAAAAACATTGGGATATGGCAATATCAATCTTGGAAATGTCATAATTAAAGAAGTAGCTCTGGTCTCAGGACTTAAACACAATCTACCGAGTATAAGTCAAATCTGTGACAGAGGTTATCATGTTGATTTCTTTGAAGAACACTGTGAAATTGTGAGTAAATCTAAAGGCAAAGTTGTTCTAAAAGGATACAGGCGTGGTAACATTTATGAAGCTAAGCTTTCAACAAGTACTGATGGTTCTGCAATCTGTCTAATGAGTAGAGCATCAATTGAAGAAAGCTGGAATTGGCACAAGAAACTCTCTCATTTAAATTTCAACAATATAAATGAACTGGTCAAGAAAAATCTTGTGAGAGGACTGCCAAAGTCAGTATTTGCTCCTGATGGCCTTTGTAATTCCTGTCAGAAGGCCAAACAAAGAAAATCTTCATTCAAGAACAAGACTGAATCATCAATTCTTGAGCCTTATCATTTACTACATGTTGATCTATTTGGTCCAGTGAATATTATGTCTATTGCAAAGAAGAAATATGCATTGGTCATAGTGGATGAGTTCACCAGATACACACGGGTGTATTTCTTGCACACAAAAAGTGAAACTGCATCTATCTTGATTGATCATGTCAAACATTTGGATAAATTGGTAAAAGATTCTGTGAAAATTTTAAGGAGTGATAATGGCACTGAGTTCAAGAATTTGATAATGGAAGAGTTCTGCAAAAACCATGGAATAAAGCATGAATTTTCTGCTCCTGGAACTCCACAGCAAAATGGAGTTGTTGAAAGGAAGAATTGAACTCTCATTGAAGCTGCACGTACAATGCTTGAAGAAGCAAAGCTTCCAACCTATTTCTGGGCTGAAGCTGTGCAGACTGCTTGTTTTACTCAAAATGCAACACTCATTAACAAGCATGGAAAAACACCATATGAGATGGTGAAGAAAAAGAAGCCAAATCTGAAATACTTTCATGTATTTGGATGCAAGTGTTTTGTTCTCAAGACTCATCCTGAACAGCTATCCAAGTTTGATCTAAAAGCTGATGAAGGAATCTTTGTTGGATATCCACTTTCCACAAAAGCCTTCAGAGTCTATAATTTGAGAACAAAAGTGGTCATGGAATCTATCAATGTCTCTTTTGATGACAAGAAGATTACTGGTCTTGAAGATTTCATTGATCATGATCAGCTGAGATTTGAAAATGATGACTCAAATTCTGATACTGAAAATCCTGACAGTCTAAGTCCTGATACTGTAAACTCTGATGGATTAAACTCTGATGTTATTAAAACTGTGGTGACTACGTCAAAGGAAGATGCACCTATGCAGGGGGAGCATACTCAAGATCCTACCACATCTCAAGAAACATCAGAACATACATTTGGCTCTTCAAGTTCTGATTCGTCAAGTTCTGATAAGCCAAGTTGTGATAGTGCTGAAAATCTAAATTCTGAAGAATCCAACTCAGAGAGCATAGTTTCAGGGGGAGCATCAGAAAATGAAAATAGCATGGATCATGGGGGAGCATCCAGTTCTAGAGAAAACCTTCCATCTGCAAGGAAGTGGACAAAGTCACATACACCTGATTTGATAATTGGAAATCATGATGCAGGTGTCAGAACTAGAACAGGTACTTCAAATGAATGTCTTTACAATTCTTTTCTCTCTCAGACTGAGCCAAAGAAAGTGGAAGAAGCTCTTCAAGATGCTGATTGGGTGAAAGCAATGCAGGAAGAGTTAAATGAATTTGAAAGAAACAAAGTCTGGACCCTAGTGCCAAGACTAAAGAATAGATCTGTTGTTGGTACAAAGTGGGTATTCAGAAACAAAACTGACAGTGATGGCATAATTACACGGAATAAGGCAAGGCTGGTTGCAAAAGGATATTCTCAACATGAGGGAATTGACTATGATGAAACATTTGCACCAGTTGCTAGGTTAGAAGCCATAAGGATATTTTTGGCTTATGCTGCTCACAAAAAGTTTATTGTCTTTCAAATGTCAAAAGTGCTTTTCTCAATGGAGAATTGGAGGAGGAAGTATATGTTGAACAACCTCCAGGCTTTGTAGATTCCAAACATCCAGATTATGTCTACAGGCTTGATAAAGCACTCTATGGACTTAAGCAAGCTCCTAGAGCATGGTATGAGACTTTAGCTCAGTTTCTTCTGGAAAGTGGATTCAACAGAGGAACAATAGACAAAACACTGTTCTACCTCAACCATGGAAAGGACTTACTTCTGGTCCAGATTTATGTTGATGATATCATTTTTGGGTCTACAAATGACAAACTTTGCAAGAAGTTTGCCAAACTAATGCAGTCAAGATATCAGATGAGTATGATGGGGGAACTTAGCTATTTTCTGGGCCTTCAAGTCAAGCAGAATGAAGAAGGCACTTTTATTTGTCAAACCAAGTACACCAGAAACTTGCTGAAGAAATTTAGAATGCAAGATTGTTCAAGTGCATCCACTCCCATGGCCACTGCAACAAAACTGGATAAGGATACTGGTAAATCAGTAGATATTACTGACTACAGAGGTATGATTGGCTCTCTACTCTAACTAACTGCTAGTAGGCCTGATTTCATGTATGTTACCTGTCTTTGTGCAAGATTTCAAGCAGATCCAAGAGAACCTCACTTAACAGCTGTGAAAGAATCTTTAAGTATCTTAAAGGAACAGCTGATATGGGATTGTGGTATCCTAGAGAATCAGATTTTAAACTAATAGGTTACTCAGATGCAGATTTTGCAGGTTGCAAAATTGACAGGAAAAGCACAAGTGGAAGCTGCCAATTTCTTGGAGGCAGATTGGTTTCTTGGTTCAGCAAGAAACAAAAGTCAATTTCCACATCAACTGCAGAAGCAGAGTATATTGCTGCAGGAAGCTGTTGTGCACAGATTCTTTGGATGAAGAATCAGTTACTGGATTATGGGTTAACATATTTCCAAATCCCTATTTACTGTGATAATCAAAGTGTTATTGCTATGACAGGTAATCCAGTACAACACTCTATGACAAAGCACATCAGCATCAGGTACCACTTCATAAGGGAACATGTGGATGAAGGTACAGTGGAATTGCACTTTGTTCCAACAGATCAACAACTAGCAGATATCTTCACAAAACCACTGTGTGAAGCCACTTTTACAAGATTGGTAAATGAACTTGGAATGGTTTCAGGTTCTTTTTCTAAATCTGTCTAGTTTTGTTCTGTTTCATTAGACTTTATGATCAGTATTTACAGAATGTAATCTCTTTGTGTATTCTGTGATTAATTGAAATATGCGTTCAAGTACTCATTGTTGTCTGATATATGTTTCTAAACTCTGATAAGTGATATGTCTGTTTAAGTAACTATTCAATCCTATGAGGATAACTGTGCTAGATACTGACCTAGTAGTCTTTAATAAACAGATGATCCCATGTAAGAAGTAATTATTTCTGTGGAAATCTTATGACACATGTAAATTCTGATAATTGAGCTTAGTTGAGTTTACTTTGTTTATCTTATTACTAAGTCACAAATTAAAATAATGCTACTCATCTGTTAAGTTCTGATACTAGTAAAACTGCTGAATGTACTAAGTGCTGATAAACCTCAATTATCAAAAGAAAAAGCAAAAAGATCAAAGAATAAAATCAGGTACTCCTTTGAGATCTAGAGTAAAAATGTGGAAGGGACGACCCAAGTGCATTGCTGGTATTAAGTAAATATGCATTAGAAAAGCAAAATATTTTCTTGGTGACTTTTCACACTCTATGATTACTGGAGAAATACTCTGATAATAGCATAAATTCTGATAAACAGTCGTGACTCACTTACACTGAGAAGCCACTGTAAAATAGAATTTAAAAAGATGCATAAAATTAGCACAAAACAGTTGAGGTGGACTCAAGCATGAACTCATTCATCAGTAGGTTTCAGGATAATGACAGCTCTTTAGCAAAATTTTAGTTATGCCTTATTTCTAAGATGTACTGAAGTGAATCAGACTTTACTCCTTGTCTGAAATTTAGCTTAATGCACACACTAATCACTCCATCTGAATGATGAAAATTACTGTGGTGGTCTATGTTGTTTTAGATAAACAGTCATTGTGTCATTTTGCACTAACTCTGAGGACAAGTTCTGGTTGCATATTCTGACGATTAAGTTCTGAAGAGTATAACTCAGAACTTGTATGAGGATTTACTTAGATAGGCATTCCTTTTTCGAGTTAAGAAATTATGTCCTGATGACTGTTAAGTTCTGAAATAAGTCTAAGTTCTGATATTATAGTCTAAATTCTTTACTTGACTTATTTGTGGATAAAATTTGATAACAGTCTCAGTACAAACTAGAACATGTGAAGTGGAAGATTAATAGTCACTATGGTTAGGATTAATGGTACTCGTACTTGAACAGTCAACTTTTACTTGTGTCTTGTGCGCATTCAACCATATTTTCTCTTTCCAATGAATGTTATTCTTTTTCAAAGTCAGGGGAAACGAGGTAGAATTAATTCTACCTGTCAGCATTAAATACTTTTACGTCTCCTGGCATTCTCTTGCCTATATAAACAGCCTCTTCACATCAGCCTTCCCATCAAATTCTTTCTCACAAACTTACCTTCATACTTTTTCTTTCAAAAACACAATGGTCAGATACAACATATTTTTGAACTACCAAAACTTCAATATGGAGCTAAGCTGTGCCGATTGGCAGCAGGAATGGCACGTCACGGCCATTCCCGAGGAGATATGGGACTCTGTCCCACGGGAGGTACTGACCCAACTCCTGTTCTTCTATATGGACTACCATCGCCATCTGGAGCGATTGGAGGAGGAAAGGCTGGAAGCTCTCCGCCAGCAAGAGCGTATCATCCGACTCGCCATTCTATTTGTCGAGAGTAGGAAGAAGAAGAAATGATTTAATCTCGTCTTCTTCCTATTTTTCTTCATCATCAGCTTTGTCAGGCTTCTTAGCTAGGACTAAGGCTGTTGATGTTAGGTTTAGTAGCTTAGGTCACTTGATTTCTTTTCAGAATATTAATGATGCAGTGAAAAATAATTAAATCAGTGGGAACGGTTTCAATTTTGAATTAAAACTATTTCACCTTGATTAATGGAATATCTGGGTAAATGGAACGGTTTTTTCCTTGAAAACAGGCAAGTGGGCACTGTTTTCTCGCGCCCAGTAACTATCCGTTATTACTGCATGTCTGACAGGTGTCCAACGGTAACATTTTTTTTTGGAGTATAAGTACGACAGAGAAAGGATTTCTTTAATCTTTTATTTCCTTCATACTTTTTCTCTCTACTTGCTTTTACTCTCTCTTTCTCTCACGTTGGTTTTTCATACAGACATTTTATCAAACACCTAACAGGCACTTTTAAATCTCAATTTTTCACATGGCACCTAAGGATTTAATTATTGATGGAGCTAAGTTTGTTCCAAACAACTATGCTGCAATTCTTGATCATGCTGAAGTTCCATCTGAATTGCATTTTGTGCAAGATCTTCTTGCACACAGTGAGATTGGGTATGCATTAACCCAACCTTCAGTCTTTTCGAGTCAACAAGTTCTGATATTTTGGCGGACTGGGCACTTTGATGATGGTGGTAAACATGGCACTCCCAGTATTGTTTTCGAAGTGGGTGATTCATCTTATGCAGTCACTCCTGGTATAATACACAAAGCTCTATATCTCCCAGAAGGTTGTACTTTTTCAATTCCAGAAGAATCAGCTCTTCAGGAGTTAATGGCAAATTTGGGGTATGAACGGAGTTTGGCAAAACTTGGGCAGTTGAAACGGGCTCATATCAGAAGAGAATGGAGCTTCTTCTTCGACTGCATCACCAAAGCTTTTGGGAATAAATGTTCGAATTTTGATGCTATCCCAATTCAAAGTCAGCACATAGGGTATGCTATTATCAATCAAACTCATTTTGACTTTGCAACTGGTATAATTGGTTTTATTGGAGATAGGATGACAGAGGATAGGAATATTGTCTATTTTGCTAGATTCTGTCAACTTATTTATACTTTTTGTACTGATGAACCTCAATTAGTCAGTTCCTCAACCCCACCTTTTAAAGTTGCAAAACGCTACTTTAATGATCTGGTAAATGCTGACACTAAGAAATCAGTGGTTAGACCATTACTTCCTCAGTCTGTAAAACAGATCTTAGTAAATGCTGATCCTGATACTTATAGATCTGTTTACTCTGATGTCCAACCAACCACAAACACCAAAAACCATCATCCTCAGCACCTACCACTCATTCTACTCAACCTACCCTCAGGACATATCTTAAATCCTATCTCTCCACTTCCCAAACTGTTCCTCAAACACCTCAAAAGAGAAGGAGGATTGCCTTGAGAGATGAATCTGATACTGAGGAACAGGTTCCTTCTTCAGAACCTGTTGTAGGTGAAGCTGAGAAAGAGACTTCTCAGAAGGATTCTGGATTTGGGGGATCTAGGCTTCTCAAAAGGCTTAGAAGAATGACAGTTCCTGAAACTCCCAAGGAATCCAAATCAACAAAGAGATACAAGAAACAGAGGGCAAAAAGGCCAGTTTCAGATGATGAAGAGGAAGCAGCTAAGGAAGGGGATCAGGAATCTCTGATCTCACAAGACAAGGAATTTGCTCCAGTCACTTCTTCTCCATCAACTCCATCTCAGGAAGCTGTTTCTGCAAAGGCTAACACACCATCTGTGTCTCCTGTTGATCCAGGCACAAGTGCTGATATTGATGTTCAAAACTTGGTTGTGCCTGAAGTAATTCTCTTAGAAGCTCCAACAGCAAATAATCCTTCCACAACACATGTTACTGATGCTGTTCAAACTCCAGAGTTATCAACAACACCTCTGCATCATGATGCTGATGATCAGACTTTAGGTGAGCATCAGGATTTGGTTGTTGATCAGAACTTAGAACCAGATCAGCAATTAGAGGATCCTGAAACCTCCATTGTTACTCACACTGTTGTCTTATCCGAAGATACTGATTCTTTAAGTTCTGATGCTGCAAATGCTGGAGATACTGGTGATGCTGCTCCAACTGCAGATGCTGATGCAGCAGGTCCTTCAGGACATGCTCCTCAACAGACTATTCTAAAGTCTGAACTGATTAAGAAGTTTGTTACCGGAGAAGCCCCAGTACCTTGGAGTGAGACTCCTGCAGGACAGGAGTGGACTAAGGAATGAAACTCAGTTTCATGTGTTCCAACTGAAAAGCATCTTGCTGAGCACTTGACTAAAGCTGATGAAATGTTAAATTCTGATGATTTCAAAATCCAGCTTAGAGTCACTGCATTGAGTACTAAACATCTACAAGGTCTTCATTCAACTACTAATGCAGAGCTACACAAGATTCAGGAGAACTTTATCAAACAGGAACAAGTTTGGAAAATTGATAAGAAAAAGTTCTTCCAACCTACCATTGACAGGATTGCTTATATTGAGAAGACTCAAGATCATCAACAAGCTCAGATTGATGAAATTCTGAAAAATCAAGCTTCTCAACAATCACAACTAACTGAAATCCAAACCTCAGTGGAATTGCTTATCTCTCTTCTACTACCTGCTGATGCCAAAAAGGGGGAGAAAGTAATTAAGTCCAAATGCAAGGCTGACAAGACACTGACAGGAAAGGATAATGAAAAAGATGATCAAGGAAACTCTGGAATGGGTAGAGGTCATAGTCAAGGTAGAGGATTCACATCAAGACAAGCTAGTCACAGGACAAGTTCTGATACTGGGAAAAGATTAATTTCTTCTATTGGTAAAAGGATAAGTTCCGATGAACTTTTGGATCTTGATGAGGAAATGTCAAGATAGTTATTTCTTTAGGAAAATCCAGGAATGGACTTGGAGAGTTTAATGAAAGAAGAAGCCAGGCTTAAATCAGAGAAAGTCACATCTAAATCTGAAGCTTCTGGTAAAGAGCCACTTCCAAAACTCAAAGGCATTGTAATCAAAGAAAGGACACATACTGAAGCAACATTGGCTAGATCACAACCGCAGATAGATCCAAGATCCAAGGGTAAAGAAAAGGTTGGTGAACCTATCAAGGTTTATGTGCCTCCTGAGGATGAAGAAATTACTGATGAAAAGGATAATCTTGCTCTGACTTCAAGAAAAGTTCTTAAAACAACCTCTGACATGGCTCAAGTTGTTCAGAGTCAAGAAATTGTAAGTTCTGATATTCAGAAGAAGCAAGTAACCTCTGACATAGCTCAAGTTAACTTGATATCAGAAGATAGACCAAAGACACTCTCACCAGGATTCACTAAAGCAAAACAGACTCAACCTTTGAAGACTACTGCAAGTGGTTTTGAAGCAAGAGTAGTTACTGGAAAGGAAGCAAGAGATAAAACTGGATTGGGAAGTGTTGATGAAAGAAGAGTACATAACACTACAAATGATCCAACTTCCTTGAGTGAACCAGGCATTGGAGCAACTCCTGAGAGATTGAATCAACTGGAATCTGTATAGATGGTTTACCATACCTACTTGAAAGAATACATCATATTGTATTTCATGACAGATTTTAGGGTTTATCATATAAGACAAAATGCCATTCCATTGAAGTATTTTGAAGAATTGGAGCATGTACTTTTCTTACTTCAAGTGGATGACAGAATAACAGGAACTGCTGCAAACTACTTAAAAGAACAGATTAAGAGACATAAAAGGCTTTATTCTGTTAAGTCTGACAGCACATATGTTCCAAAGTACAGAGATCACAATGGTGATATTGTTGATATGAAGCCTAATACTGCACAGATCAGAACATATCTTGGTATTAAGGGACTTGAATTCAATCTGGAGTCTGACAAAGCCTATGTCATAAGACTAGATCAGGAGTTGAGAAAAGCAAAGATCAATGATCTCAGAGCTGCAATCTTTCAAACTGGTGAAGATACTGTAGAGCTTAAAGATGTTAAAAGGAGAATGATTGATGAACTCAGATATGCTGAGAAATGTTTGTTGAAGAACTATCTCAGAACAACTCCTGACATCAGAGAGATCAGATAATGAAGCCAAGTCGAAGATCTACAACTGCTTAAATTCTGATATTTGTACAGACTGAAGTTGTTATCAGAAGTTGAATATTGGTAAAGCTTTAAGGACTGTAAGTTGTAGTTATCTAGTCTAATTCTCATGCATTTGTACTTAATGTTTTTGACATCATCAAATATCTGTTAAACTTGTATATTATGCTAATTTACAAGTTGGGGGAGATTGTTAGATATATTTGATAATGTCATGGCTAATATGATTTATGTTTAGATTTCAGATCTTACTTAACAGGACAAATCAGTACTTAACTGTTGATCAGTACTTATACTGGAAGTCAGGACTTAAAGGATATCAGTACTTATATTATCAGGAGATAATCATCAGAAGTTAGATATCGGAACTTAAGTGCTGAAGGACGATCAGATAAGGACAGTAGCTGATTAAAGGAAAGAAGATCAAGATAAACATAAGAAGAGATATGCATGAAGAAGGAGTTCCGTGAAGAATGGAATACTTGGAAGAAAAGATATCTGATTGATATATTTTAGGAAGCAGAATTATATTCCATATCAATTAGCGATTATCTTGTAACTGTGTAATATATAAACACAGACATAGGGTTTACACTATAAGTGTTATCATATTCGAGAAGATTATTTATTGTAACCCTAGCAGCTCTCGTGATACTTGTTCATCACTGAGAGGTAACAGTTCCATACTGTAACAGAGTTTATTGTTTCAATAAAGTTTGTTTTTTGTTACTTAATATATTAAAGTTCGATTTGATTGTATTATACACTGTATTCACCCCCCTCTACAGTGTGTGTGACCTAACAATAGTCCTAAAAGGGATATGAATTCTTGTGGATCAGCATCTGAGAGGCCTTATAAGATAAGGAATCAATTTCCTACTTTTTAGGACTCCAAAGTCCACTCTAAATCTGAGACTTGTCCACCAAATCTTCAAACCCTAACCTAATTATAAGGCATCATATGCCTATATAAGGGGTCTCCCCCCACAAATCAGAACTAAGTTTTTTGACTTGATATTTGGCAAATAACAAAGTACGTAGACATCTTGTGAAGGCAGATCGAGTCACAAAATACGAGAGCAGTCAAATTGAGTCTCGAAGCTCATGAACCCTAGTAACAAATATGACCTAGTTTTCAATTCATAACAATATTTTATATTCTTGCAGTCTAATTATTTGATTGAAAATTTATGAGAGTTTTTGGATTTTTTTATTCATGTTTAAACTTATTATGATCTTTGTTATTGTAAAAAAACAAGACTTGATCATAATCTTGATGATGTTGTGCTAGATTTGGGATTCTCGCAAAGTTTTATTTATATGTTTTTATGGTGTCAAAAAATTATTTCATAATGATATGTTCAAACTTGGAATGAATGAATAGACAAGGAAATGGTTACCACTGTTGCACTGTGGATTTGGATCAAAGTACTTTTTACCGCCATTTTCTATTTTTTGTCTAACTTAAAAGTGGAAAGCTCCCAAAGGCCTATAATTTCGATCTACTTCGTTTTTGTTATCATTTTTTTTAACAACAACTATTGGATTTTTAATATTTTCAGTATTTCTTTGCCTCATTTTTATGTATCCGTTTACATTTGATTCAGTTTTTTATGAAATATATCTGATCATTTTGCATGTTGAATTTGCCCATTATTTAAGTTTTGAAACACCTTAGCATCGGGTCGCAAAATTACCGGTACCTTCTTCCCGGGGAATGACTTTGTGAAGCACCTTCAGTGTCTTCTCTTAGTAAGTTAACCAAATTGAGTGGTGATTTATTTGCGTGCAAGAGATATTAATGATGTTGCTCACACTTAAATGAATCGAACTTACGGTTGAATGTGCATGGTTAGGAAATTACGGTTGAATGTGTCTGGTTAGGAACTTACGGTCGAATATGCTTGGTTAGTAACTTACGGTTGAATGTGCTTGGGTAGGCTTTTATAGTTGAATAAATGCAAATTCCACATTATTTAGGGAGAAAAAATATCTGAAAATCAGTCAACTATTGTATGGATATTTTTCAACTTATATGTTTAAATTTATCTACAGCTTTTGTGAATATGTGTTGACTTGCTATATTGTTTTTATCTTAATTTTTCAGGAAATTTCTAGACATCTTGTATTAGATTTCTGTGGCTTCAATTTAGATTTGTGTGCTTTGAGTTTATCTAATTAGTATTTAGTACTTGGGATCTTGGATATTGGGATGTACCTCTGATTTACAGTATCATATTAGTTTTTCACTTTCTAGTGTGTTACAATGTTACTTAAAATCTTGGAGCAAATTGCTCGACTGATTTTGTATAGTATTTTGGAAGACTGATAAATTGTCTTTTGTTAAATATCTACGAATTCTAGTAAATGATATAATTGATGATAACTAATAACTTTTTTTGAGACTTATTTATTTGCTAGGTCTAAATTTATATTTTAATTATATTTCTAGCAGAAGTCCACATATCACTCGAATTTATCTTTTTTCTTATAGACATATCAGTATTTACCGTGTACATGGAAATCCTAATGACAGATGAGGATTTGCACAGTCAGCAAATCCTGATTCTGCATCAGTCAGCAAATCCTGATGAATCAGTGTTTACAGTATATTATAGTTTGTAATTCACAGTCAGCAAATTCTGATTTTGCTTCAGTCAGCAAATCTTAATTCACAATGCGTTTTATTTAATATTATTTTATAATAATTCAAAACATCCCCTTCTAAGATTTTAGATTGGACAAATATAAATTAGGCTTTTTGAGAAAAAAATATGAGTTATGACGGTAGAAACATTTTGTTAAGAAGAATAAAATGTGTGTTATATAAATGTTTTGAAATAATACTGGGTCCAATGTTTTCTGCGGCCCAGATTCAGCCCAAAGAGAAAGGCGTGTGTGGGGGCATACATATACCTATATATAAGGGGTAGGGATTTGTCCTCTCTCCCTCCTTCCCCCCTAACAATTTTACAAATTCCTACGGTTAGTTAACTTATAACATTTTCGATACATAAATTAGGGTTTATTTATCAATCAAATCATATACTAATACTACTACTTGTTTTGTGCAGATACAACTCTACACATGGCGGAACAGGGTGGTGGTGGTGGTGGTAGCCAGTGCCAGGCAGTTGATCTCTCCAAGCACCCCTCTGGAATTGTACCCACTCTTCAGTATGCATCCCCCCTCCCCTTCATTTTCACCCCTTTTCTCGATTTTACTGTGTTACAGATTTCATTATTTTACACTTCCCTTCGATGCCAATTTTACTACCTTCATATTATTTACTTGATAATAATGTTAACGTACACATGTGCCTGCTTTTACATTTCTTTCTAATTATACCTAATTATTCTCTTGTATGTAAACAAATGATGCCTTAATTCACCTATAAGCTGCCACGTTGTTTCACACAAGACTTATTTAAAAGTTTATCCCTCCATTTCCCCTTTTTTCTTTGCCTCATTTGTTGCTAGCATCCTAATAAACACCGCGAACCTTTCCCGCCCTAGGCTACTCCTGTTTACATTTTAGGAATAAGTTATAGTTATGAATTATATAATTATTACAGCTTCTACAACATCTGTGTTTTTGTGGCTTGTGATGATTTTTTAACTCTCACACTTTGATTATGGGGTTAATGCTAAAGTTACAGGAGTATAAAATTAGGCTGAAGTATAAATTTTGATCACCACTAATTTTCTACTAACAGGAATATAGTATCAACTGTCAACTTGGATTGCAAGTTAGATTTGAAAGCCATCGCATTGCAAGCAAGAAATGCTGAATATAACCCCAAGGTTCGAATCTTCATCATAATATCACTATACTTCAGCTTTCTTTGATGGAAGAGGAAGAAAAGAAGCCAGACTATATTATGTCATTCAAAATAATCTTTTGGATAATTGTGGTCTAGGAAATGAAAGACTTGTTTTGTTTCAGTTGTATACCTTGGCTAATGATAGTTAGCTGTGTAGGTCATTTTTTAATTGAAATTTCACTAATCATTTATTTGCAAAGCTCATGCTTGCACTTGAATGTTTGAGAACCATTACAAGTTATTGCTAACTAAATGTTTAGCTTTGTTGATCATGCTTTTTTAATGATTACACAGCGTTTTGCTGCTCTAATCATGCGAATCAGGGATCCAAAGTCAAAAGCACTAATATTTGCTTCGGGGAAAATGGTGAGTTTTGTTGACAGTTTCGTTCCTCAACTCCCTATGATTTATTTTTATCAAACAGCAGATGCTTAACTTTTACATGTGTCTTTCTGTTGATTTAAGTTATATAAGGCTTAACAATCTTACTGCAGCGCTGTTTGTAAATCTTTACCCAAATTTCTTGTAATTATCACGGCATACTGGCATGGACAATTTAATCTATATGTTGTAATATAAAAAGTTGGTCATTTTACTTGTACAAGAATGACAGGAATAACAATTGTTTTAACTAAGATTGAGAATAATAAAAATTTCCGTAAGTATCTGCTGATTTAAATGATTGGGATACACTTTTACAAAATGGGACAACAATAACAATTTTTTAAATAAAATTGACAACAATAACAATTTCCTTATGTACCGGCTAGTTTTGATGATTGGAATACGCATTTACAAAATGGGTATTCCGTTTATATAAGATGTATTAATTTTTTAAGTATAAGCAGCTGCCAAATGGGTATACCATTAAGTGGGTATCGCTTTATATGCGATGCATTATTTTTTTTAGAATGCGCATATGTCAAATGGTTATTCCATATGGGATACTCCTTTCACAAATGTGTATCCTTTTAAATATTTAAATAGAAATAAAAAAATTCAAGATACCCCATTCCAAAATGCATAACATCAGTACCCCTTTAGAAAATGCGTATTCAAATTGTAAATGTCGGTCGCATACTATAATATCGGTAATTTTATTACCCCAATCTGAAAAATGGTTACATACCTGGCCTTCATCCTTCACTTGCCACCTTTAGCTTATTCGGTTATTTTATATTATATGTGGGTTGTGCATTTGCCTTGATTCTTATATTTATTATAAATTTTAACTATTAATAACTTCCCTCGTGATATAGTCCTCATGTTGTGTCCAGGTTTGTACGGGAGCAAAGAGTGTACAACAGTCAAAATTGGCTGCAAGGAAGGTCGGCAATTTATCATGAATTTTGATTTTATATCTGCTTTTTACTATGGTCTTAGAACTTGAGTTACTATGGGACATTTATCGGGTTTGGTCTGTTAAAATCTTTAAAACCCAATAATGAGAATCTTTGTTATATATATGTGATTTTTAACATCCAAGACTTAGTAAATAAATACTTACGAGATGTTCATATAACATTTATATTTGATGTCCAGTATGCACGAATTGTTCAAAAGGTTGGATTTTCTGCCAAATTCAAGGTATCCCTTCTCTTGGACAATTACAGTATCCATTTTAGAAACTTATTGTTATCTTAATGGCTTTTAATATTATGTTCCATTGATATGCCAGGACTTTAAGATACAAAACATTGTTGGTTCTTGTGATGTGAAATTTCCCATCAGACTTGAAGCTTTAGCATATTCCCATGGTGCCTTTTCAAGTGTATGTCTGAGCTGTTGTCTGGCTTTCTTAACCATGGAAATTAAAAATAGATGCTGCAATTTTTAGTGCTAATTGTGTTTATGTGTTTGCAGTATGAACCAGAATTGTTTCCTGGTCTAATATATCGGATGAGACAACCCAAGATTGTCCTCCTCATCTTTGTATCAGGAAAAATTGTAATTACCGGAGCAAAGGTGATGCAGGCTGCCATAAACATTTACTTATAAACTTTTTGTTACCTTTAAAGGCTTACAGTCTTTCGAATGGCTCATGCACAGGTGAGAGAAGAAATTTATACAGCATTTGAGAATATATACCCTGTTCTTACAGAGTTCAGGAGGAATTCGCAGCAGTGGTATGCAATATATTTCTTTCTTGTTATTTTCTTAATGGAAGTGCAACTATCTTTCTTATTATGTAATGTGTGTTTGTGCTTGGAGTCTTATTAAATTTTCCGTTGCCTGTGTTTGCAGACTTGTGCAGATTTGTGCTTGATGAAGAATCAACTTGATATATCAACTTGATACTGAAGAGCTTTCAACTACATGTACCCGGGCTCTAATAAGACTGCTATAAGAATTGACATGGCTGGGTTAGAGTTTTTTTTATGTAATGAATAATGATTCTGAATAATTAAGACATATGGTTTTGGTTTTTTATGTGATACAGTTACATAGACAATCTATATACAAGTGGAAAAGCATTTAAATTTTGGGGGCCATTGTTTATGGTATATTAGTTCGATTAACAAGATTTTATTGTTAATTTCATGTGTTTGTTTTCGGTTTAAGATTTTAATATGTTGGATGATAATTCATTGTGATTTACCGAGTCACTTATTTACAGTGCGGTGTTGTTTGTTGGATCATAAGTTTTTGTCATTTTCCGAGTAACTTACTCCCCAATGTGTCTGGTTAAAGAGTACAAGCCCTGAACTTAATCTGAAGTTGCATGTCATGCTGGTTAGTTTTGAGCTACAAATGGCAAATCATCCCTTTAGTTCATTCGAAATGTCTTTTTTTTGCTAATTGAAATGTGTTTTTTTTATGTTGATAAAAATATTATTTGCCCTACCATGTTCTTAGTTTTACTGGGACAACTAGTCTGTACAGTATATATATATTAGTAGATTGCCTTGGTTATATTGTTTCGTCATCTCGAAAGAGCTAATTCCGCAACTTATTACTTGCTCTTGCTTGCCCTTCTTTCGATAAGTGTCCTATATTTTTGTTCTTTTTGCTGAATATGTATCTTATATTTACATTAGTGGTAAATCTCCGGACAATTTAGTAAAAGAAGATCAGTTTAGGTAAAAGTGTTGTAAGTACGAGGATATAAGCTTCTTTAAGTTCTCTAGACCGTAAGAAGTTGATAGTAAGATAATTACATTTGAGCAAACACTATTGTTGCATAAAATTTGAGCAACCGTGTACATGTAGATGTAGTTTCGAAAAGCTACCATATCTAAAATATTATGTGAATATAAATGTCTGTGTTATCCTACCAAAAAAGAGATTTACATAAAAAATGTGAAGACGGATAAGAATAGCAAAGCCACCAGAAACGGGCGACTTCCAGAAGACCGTGATAACAATATCTGAATCGGAAAACTGCATTGGCCTTGTGATAAATTCTGTGTAGTCACAGCAGCCAAACCTTGAAAATTGCAGCTCAAATTCCCTTGATTCTGTACCTGAAAGTAGGCATTAAATGCGTATGATGCATTTCCATAAGCATCCAAGCCATTACAAGATGACCCGTAACCAAGGGTCGTACAATCAGAAAATGTGCAGGCATAATCGATATTCTCAGCAAGTTTACTCAAATCTTTAGCATTTGGATTGAACACGCACCATCTCTTTGGTAGATACTGCACATTTTGTGCAGGAACGACAAGCTTGTTCTGTCCTTTTCCCGAAAAATCCATTCCAAATTTTGGTTGTCCGTCATACTTAAAAATTCCCCAGTGACGCTCAAAGTTACCAGGAGCTATGCTCTTGATATCTTCATCAATTAGTCCAAACAAGTAGACTTCTACAAATCCAGGTCGAAGAGGTGTGCCTTTATTAGTTCCAAGCTTTGGTAAAAGGCCATTGTAGAATCGGTATGCATTGTTCATATTAGCATTCTTGTCACCGTCGGTGGGCCATCCAACCTCGCCTACGATAATTGCCATGTCAGCATATCCGGCAGCTTTCAAGGCAGAGACCAGAGTGTCAAAATTTGCGTCAAAGACGTTTTGGTAGGCGATCCCATTATTCACAAATTTAATCTTCAAACTGATTGAGTTCATCTTGGATGGAAATCACTCAATCTGGATCTCCAAGAGCTTCGCTGCTTCCTTTGGTTCCATTTGTGATAGAAAACCAGAATCAATTCAATTGTTTGCAGCAACTCTTCTAACCCTTACTCCAGTATTAGAAATACTAAGTACCACATTCCAAAAATGGTCTTTACTCCATTCTTTACGTCTTGATAGACTAGCTCTTGGCGACTCAGCATTTCCAGAATTAAGTTGAGTCTGACTAGTAGATGGTCATTAAACAACGGTCTCGCTTAAAACCCACAACCTTACAAGTTCAATGAACTCGCTTTTGACAAAATCGCTCCATGTCAGAAATAAAGAAGATTAGTATTTTATTCCGTGTTTCATAAACACGAGAATCTCATAATCGTTTGTTCATTTTAAAATCTTGAATCATTACAAATTTTATCTTGTTTAGCAAGAATGCATGGGTGTCGTATCTAATACATACATCCTTAATCTAATTAAGCATGCATCATTAAACTACTCTACACATACATTCATCATATGAGCATATATATGTAAAGTGCAATAAAGTAAACGTGGTTGGTTATGGCTTATCCTATGTGATCTTTATCAAGCTATTGACAAAGATCTAGGTCAATCTATGGTGAAAAATAAATACAAGCTAACTACTACATGTCTACTTTCTTGAGTTGTCTCTTCCTTGTATTGCTTCCTTGGATGGCATCCATGTGAGATTACCCTTCCTTGATATGAAATCTTTATGTCTTCATGTACATTACAAGAATGAAATATAAAAACTAATCTTAAGAACTTATAAGAAGAACTCGAGTTACATTCGAGATCTATAATTACAAAATCAAACGACATGCAAGCCGTATTAAAAAAAAACAAAACCATTAACCTAAGGTCATAAGCTATAACCATCCACCATGATCAATTAACACATAAGAATATGTTAAAACACATAATCTAATCTTAACATATCATACCCATCATGATCTAGTCACAAAAAAAAATCTGGAAAAATTCAGAAAAGTAAGAATTCTGAAAACATTAAATCGCTGTTTATAGGCAGTAAACGACGTCAAACGCCTTACAGAAGAGTCCATGATAGCTTTAGCTATTTGTTTTGTTCAGACACTCGATTCCGTATCGAAAAGGGTATTCGTTCGCGAAAATCGGACACCAGACCCAGATTTTAGAAGATCTGCAACATCTGATTTAGAATCCATATCTAATACGATTCTCATTATAAGAACAAACATAAATCATATATATCAGTATACGTACAGATTATATAATCATCATAAAATTATACAACTCACATGAATATCGTATATTCAAATCATGCATATACAATCATATTGTATCAACATCAAAACATGGCAAATCCTTGTGGTTGTTAATGGCCTCACAAGCTAAAAAATAAACATTGAATTCCATTAGTGATTAAGACATAACATGATATAAAGAAAAAGACGAAGAAAAATGCGAGTGAAATTACCCCTATCAGAGGCCTGAGAAAGGCCAACTTTCTAGAGAGAAAACTCCTCTAGGGGAGTCCAGGTGTCTGTTTGGTCGTTATCCGCAATAAGGGCTTGGTAAGCGGCCTCCTCCTCAACAGTTAGCCTAATGCTAGCTGGGCTACCATCAACTACCTTGCAAAAGGGACAACGAAATAAGCCGGCCCAATCGCCTCCGGCCCAGGTTAGCCTAAAAAATTCAACTCTTCACTTTGGGTTGTTCTCAACAATGTAGTTGCTATCAAAAATATGGGGACACTTGGGCCTTTGACGGATAAAAAGCCAGCCCGGTTGAGTTAAAAGACTATTATAAAATTTAAAAAAATTTCTAAAAGGGGGCACTGAAAGGGGAAAATTATTCTTAAGGCACAAAACCATAAAATATATGATATTCCTCCATGCAATTAGAGGGAGTTGACATGGGTTTACTTGAACATCTGCGAGGAGGCGAGGGATAAATTCATGAAAGGGGAACCTAAGGCCGACAACTATGGCACCCCGATAAATAAAAAGAGTATCCCCTTCCCAATTGCAAGTTCTATCTCCTGGGGTGGCCGGAGTAATCCTAAGGTAAGGAGGAATTTATAGAGGGAGTTATAACTCTCTATTCTACCATCTACTTCATGGAATATGTTACCGTGATTATAAGAATCTAACTCACCAAGGGAAGGATATTCATCCCCCCTAGTGTTAATTATGTCAACTAAAGATGAGTATGAAGAACGAATCTGAATGAGGGTACCTCGTTTGGAAGTATTCATCTTCGCAAGTCTGGCAAGGTCTCGATCCACCATTGATATTCTTGGGAAGATGGCTTGAAATTCAAAAAATGGTTGAAGGTGGTGAAGCGACAGTGGCAAAGAACACCGGAAATTGCCTTCCTAAGAGAGAAACTAGAGAGATTTGATAGAGAGTTTTTGACTAATGAGTGAAATGAGAAACTCAAGTTCATTCTATTCTTATATAGCACAGGAAATGGGAGATTAAACGACGAAAGCCCATAAAGGTAAGGCCCAATTAAGGGAAGGTCCAGGAAAATGAAGAGTCTGAAACAATCTAAAAGGTTCGAGGTAAGCCGAAAGAGGATAGTTCGATCAGAGTCATGATCGATTAAAGAAGAATCTTGGTCGAATTTTTATTCGGCGTGGATGGTAAAAAGTACTATAGTTCGATCAGAATCCTGATCGATTAAGGCAGAATCCTGGTCGAAATTTTCATCGACCAGGGGCAAAATTGGCCAGAATTCGATCAGATTCCTGGTCGATTAAGGCAGAAGCCTGGTCAAAATTTTCATCGATCGGGGGGCAAAATTGGTCAGAATTCGATCAGATTCCTGGTCGATTAAGGCAGAATCTTGGTCAAAATTTTCATCGACTGGGGAGGCAAAATTGGCCAAAATTCGACTAGAATCCTGGTCAAAATCGACCAGGAATCCTGGTCAAAATTTTTATCGACTAGGGGGACAAAATTGGCCAAAATTCAACCAGAATCCTAGTCAAAATCGACCAGGAATACTGGTCGATTAAAGTAGAATCCTGGTCGAAATTTTCATCGATCAGGAGGGCAAAATTGACCGAAAGTCAACCAGAAACCTGGTCGAAATCGATCAGGATTCCTGGTTGATTAGGGCAGAATCATGATAAAAAATTCCAGAAAATAAGAAAAAATTCCAGAAAAATAAGGAAAAAATCCAGAAAATTGAAAGAAAATTCTATAAAATAAAGAAAAATTCCAAAAAATGAGGAAAAATTAAAGGAAAATTCCAGAAAATAAGGAAAAATTCTAGAAAATGAGGAAAATTGAATGATAATTCCAGAAAATGAGGAAAATGAGGAAAAATTCAATAAAAATAAGGAAACATTCCGGAAATCTAGGGCAAATTCCTGGAAAATACCAGAAAACTATTAAAAAATAGGAATAAGGTAAGGAAAATGATAAGGAGTTTTAAAAATACCTTGAAGCCACGAACAAGGCAAATCGTTGTAAATGTGTAGGTCGCTCCACACTTTACGCAGAGAACGATACCCTGTAAGGGATTAAATGAACTTAACTTTCACAAAATCTTTTATAATTTCCCAGAAGTTGGGGGGAAAATAATAGAGAGAAAAATAAACCATGGCTGTGCAATTAATGTTGCATTAATTATGCCCGTGTTGGGTCAACAATAAAGCCCATTATAAAGGGCCCAAAACCTTGAATATTAATTATTTTCGTAATTAGTAAAAATGGAAAAAATCAGCTATTGATAAAATTCATAAAAGGAATACGAGTCCTTTTGGATCAGCCTCTGAGAGGCCTTATAAGATAAGGAATCAATTTCCTACTTCTGAGGACTCCAAAGTCCACTCTAAATCTGAGACTCAAAAGTGAAAAGCTCCCAAAGGCCTATAATTTCGATCTACTTCGTTTTTGTGATCATTTTTATAACAACAACTATTGACTTTTTAATATTTTCAGTGTTTCTTTGCCTCATTTTTATGTATCCGTTTACATTTGATTCAGTTTTTTTATCAAATATATCTGATCATTTTGCAGGTTGAATTTGCCCATACAAGTTATTTTCTTTAAGTTTTGAAACACCTTAGCATCTGGTCGCAAAATTGTCGGTACCTTCTTCCTGGGAAATGACTTTGTAAAGCACCTTCAGTGTCTTCTTTTAGTAAGTTAACCAAATTGAGTGGTGATTTATTTGCGTGCAAGAGATGTTAATGATGTTGCTCACACTTAAATGAATCGAACTTACGGTAGAATGTGTCTGGTTAGGAAATTACAGTTGAATGTGCCTCGTTAGGAACTTACGGTCGAATATGCTTGGTTAGTAACTTACGGTTGAATGTGCTTGGTTAGGCTTTTAGAGTTTAATAAATGCAAATTCCACATTATTTAGGGAGAAAAAAAAATCTGAAAATCAGTCAACTATTGTATGAATGTTTTTCAACTTATATGTTTAAATTTATCTATAGCTTTTGTGAATATGTGTTGACTTGCTATTTTATTTTTATCTTAATTTTTCAGGTAATTTTTAGACATCATTGTATTTGATTTATGTGGCTTCAATTTAGATTTGTGTGCTTTGAGTTTATCTAACTAGTATTTAGTACTTGGGATCTTGGATATTGTGATGTACCTCTGATTTACAGTATTATATTAGCTTTTCACTTTCCAGTGTGTTACAATGTTACTTAAAATCTTGGAGCAAATTGCTCGACTGATTTTGTATAGTATTTTGGAAGACTGATAAATTGTCTTTTGTTAATTATCTACGAATTCTAGTAAATGATATAATCCATGATAATTATTAACTTTCTTTGAGACTGATTTATTTGCTAGGTCTAAATTTATGTTTTAATTATATTTCTAGCAGAAGTCCACATATCACTCGAATTTGTCTATTTTCTTATAGACATATCAGTATTTACTGTGTACATGAAAATCCTAATGATAGATTGGGATTTGCTGACTGTGCAAATCCTGATTCTGCATCAGTGAGCAAATCCTGATGAATCAGTGTTTACAGTATATTATAGTTTATAATTCACAGTCAGCAAATTCTGATTTTGCCTCAGTCAGCAAATTTTAATTCACAATGCGTTTTTATTTAATATTATTTAATATTATTTTATAATAATTCAAAACATCCCCTTCTAAGATTTTCGATTGGACAAATATAAATTATGCCTTTTGGGAAAAAATTATGAGTTATGACGGTAGAAACATTTTTTTTAGAAGAACAAAATGTGTGTCACATAAATGATCCGAAAAATAATTTTTCGTAACACTAACAAAAAAATAATGCTAAAAAAATAACTCACACTATGCGAAGTGGGAAAAATCCCAATCCCAATTTCAATTAAATGATAAACGATGTTTCACGAGAAAAACTTGTATTTGAATATACTCAATTTATGCATGTAAAAATCATTTTCTAACAAAAAGAAGGGTATCGGGTTCAAGATCTTGGATCGGTCCAATGTTTTGAAGTAATATTGAGTTAATTCTCGTAATCCTGGCCGATTAAGGCAGAATCCTGGTCGAAATTTTCATCGATCAGGAGGGCAAAATTTGACGAACATCGACCAGAATCCTGATTCGACCAGGATTCCTGGTTGATTAGGGCAGAATTATGGTAAAAAATTCCAGAAAATAAGGAAAAATTCCAGAAAATTAAGGAAAAATTTCAGAGAATTGAAGGAAAATTCCAGAAAATAAGGAAAAATTCCAGAAAATGAGTAAAAATTAAAGTAAAATTCCATAAAATAAGGAAAAAAATCCAGAAAATGAGGAAAAATTCCATAAAAATAAGGAAAAATTCTGGAAATCTAGGGCAAATTCATGAAAAATAAAAGAAAACTCCTAAAAAATAGGAAAAAGATAAGGAAAATGATAAGGAGTTTTAAAAAATACCCTGAAGCCACGAACAAGGCAAATAGTTGTAAATGTGTAGGTCGCTCCACACTTTACACAGAGAATGATACCCTGTAAGGGATTTAATGAACTTAACTTCCACGAAATCTTTTATGATTTCCCGAAAGTTGGGTGGACAAATGATAGGGAGAAAAATAAACACTGGTTGTGCAATTAATGTTGCATTAATTATGCCAACGTTGGGTCAACAATAAACCCCATTGGAAAGGGCTCAAAACCCTGAATATTAATTATTTTCGTAATTAGTAAAAATGGGAAAAATTAGCTATTGATAATAGTTGTTAGATATATTTGATAATGTCATGGCTAATATGATTTATGTTTAGATTTCAGATCTTACTTAACAGGACAAATCAGTACTTAACTGTTGATCAGTACTTATACTGGAAGTCAGGACTTAAAGATATCAGTACTTATATTATCAGGAGATAATCATCAGAAGTTAGATATCAGAACTTAAGTGCTGAAGGACGATCAGATAAGGACAGTAGCTGATTAAAGAAAAGAAGATCAAGATAAACATAAGAAGAGATATGCATGAAGAAGGAGTTTCGTGAAGAATGGAATACTTGGAAGAAAAGATATCTGATTGATATATTTTAGGAAGCAGAATTATATTCCATATCAATTAGCGATTATCTTGTAACTGTGTAATATATAAACACAGACATAGGGTTTACACTATAAGTGTTATCATATTCGAGAAGATTATTTATTGTAACCCTAGCAGCTCTCGTGATACTTGTTCATCACTGAGAAGTAACAGTTCCATACTGTAACAGAGTTTATTGTTTCAATAAAGTTTGTTTTCTGTTACTTAATATATTAAAGTTCGATTTGATTGTATTATACACTGTATTCACCCCCCTCTACAGTGTGTGTGACCTAACAAGTGGTATCAGAGCTTATCTGTTAACACACATACAGTTAAAGATCCAAACACAATCATGTCTGACACAGAAACTCCAACTAAGCCTACCAAAACTGAAGAACCTCCAAAGACACATATTCAAAGTCGGTATGAGACTATCAGAGTTCCCATACTGAGACCATCTGAATATCCCATATGGAAGGTAAGGATGACCATGTTCCTGGAAGTAACAGATCCAGAATACCTTGATAGAATCAAGGAAGGGCCTCACAAACCAACCAAGCTCGCTGTTGCAGTTGCAGGTGAAGCAGCAAAGACCGTACCAAAGGAGAAGAGTGATTATACTGCTGAAGATATAGCATCAATTGCTAAGGATGCTAAGGTACGACACTTACTGCATAGTGCCATTGATAATGTAATATCAAACAAGGTAATCAACTGCAAGACTACTAAGGAGATATGGGATGCTCTGGAAACAAGGTGTCAGGGAACTGACACAATTAAGAAGAACAGGAAGACAATACTCACTCAAGAGTATGAACACTTTGACTCAAAGACTAATGAGTCATTGAATGATTTATATGATAGATTTGTCAAACTTTTGAATGATTTGTCATTGGTTGATAAAGAGTATGATCTTGAAGATTCAAACCTTAAATTCCTGTTAGCTCTTCCTGAATGCTGGGATTTGAAGGCAACGACAATAAGAGACAACTACAATCTTGATGATACAACTCTTGATGAAATCTATGGAATGCTCAAGACTCATGAACTTGAGATGGAACAAAGAAGCAAGAGGAAAGGAGGAAAGTCAAGGACAGTTGCTCTTAAGGCTGAAGAAGAATTCCCCAAAGCAGCTTCCTCAAGGAAAGACAAGGATTCTGAAAGCTTGCCTGAGACTGATGCTGATGAGGAGATGATGAAGCTGTGTGCTCTTATGGTGAAAGGAATCACAAAGATTGCATACAGGAAGTTCAGGAAGGGAAAGAAGTTTTCCAGGAAAGGCATAAGTTCTGATAAGAAGAATTTCAGAAGATCTGAAGGCAGAGGAGGAAAGTCTGACAGAGGAGATTATACCAATGTTAAATGCTATAACTGTGGTGAGAAAGGCCACATATCTCCTGATTGCAAGAAGGTAAAGGGTGACAAAGGCAAGGCTCTTGTCACAAAGCAGAAAAGCTGGACAGACACCTCAGACTCTGAAAGTGAGGAGAACTATGCATTGATGGCAAATGCTGATAAAGAAAGTGCTGAGAGCAGTTCTGAAGCTGCTGAAACAAAGGTACCTCGGACTACTTATGCTTTTCATACTGATGATATTAATGAGTTGAGAAGATATCTTAAAACCATGTTTGTTAGTTATAGAGATCAAACTTTAACATGTGAAAGATTAACTTCTGAAAATCTTGCATTTAAGAAAAGAAATAATTTCTCAGAAAAAGAGTTAGTCATGTTCCATCAAACTCAGAAGGATAGAGATGATGCTTTTTATGTTAGGGATGAAGTGCTAAAAATGAATGAATCTCTAAAAACTGAGTTAGAAAAGGAAAGAGAGATTATCAGGACTTGGACTAACTCTAGAAAAACAGCTCAAAATTTGCTAAGTAGTGGAAACTGGAAAGAGGGCTTAGGTTATGGAGAAGATAAGAATGATAAAGGAACTGAAGAAATTAAGCTTGTTATTAAACAAAAGCCAAAGTTAAAACCTGTTAAGTTTGTAACTGTAAAGTCTGAGAATGAGAAATCAGAAGTTAAAGAGGAATTAACTTCTGACAAACTAAAACAGGAAAAGACAGCTGAAGTAAACATAGGCTTAATGACAAAGAAGCAGCTTAAGCATAAGCTGAAAGATGTTAAGAATGCAAACAAGGTAAAATCACCTAGGAAAAATAGGAATGGAAAGGAAGGTGTGAATAAAAGCAATAATTATAAACCTGTTCCTGATGCTCCTAGGAAAACATGTCATAACTGTGGAAGTTCTAACCATCTGGCTTCTTTTTGCAGGAAGAATAAGAATATTAACTCCTTACCTTCAAAATCAGGAGTTAAGAGTCAGTCTGTTAGATACAAACCACAAAATCCTTGTTTTCATTGTGGTAGTTTATGGCATTCCATTTATACTTGTAAGGAATATCATAGTTTGTACTATGATTATTATCAAATAAAACCTTCTTTGAAGAAAGTTTCCATTGTTCCTTCTAGTGTAAATTCTGATTCAAAGTCTGATAGTGTAAGTTCTGATAAGAAAAATGTTAACATAAACTCTGATGCTAAATCTGCTGCAAATGTTAACAAACTTAATAAGGCCAAAGGATCCAAGCAAGTCTGGGTCCTTAAAACTAATAATTAGTGGTCTTTGTGATTGCAGGGCAACAGGAAAAATATTCTAGTTCTGGACAGTGGATGTTCAGGACATATGACTGGAAATAAGGCCCTGCTATCAGACTTTGTGGAGAAAACTGGCCCAAGTGTTTCTTATGGAGATGGCAATATTGGAAAAACATTGGGATATGGCAATATCAATCTTGGAAATGTCATAATTAAAGAAGTAGCTCTGGTCTCAGGACTTAAACACAATCTACCGAGTATAAGTCAAATCTGTGACAGAGGTTATCATGTTGATTTCTTTGAAGAACACTGTGAAATTGTGAGTAAATCTAAAGGCAAAGTTGTTCTAAAAGGATACAGGCGTGGTAACATTTATGAAGCTAAGCTTTCAACAAGTACTGATGGTTCTGCAATCTGTCTAATGAGTAGAGCATCAATTGAAGAAAGCTGGAATTGGCACAAGAAACTCTCTCATTTAAATTTCAACAATATAAATGAACTGGTCAAGAAAAATCTTGTGAGAGGACTGCCAAAGTCAGTATTTGCTCCTGATGGCCTTTGTAATTCCTGTCAGAAGGCCAAACAAAGAAAATCTTCATTCAAGAACAAGACTGAATCATCAATTCTTGAGCCTTATCATTTACTACATGTTGATCTATTTGGTCCAGTGAATATTATGTCTATTGCAAAGAAGAAATATGCATTGGTCATAGTGGATGAGTTCACCAGATACACACGGGTGTATTTCTTGCACACAAAAAGTGAAACTGCATCTATCTTGATTGATCATGTCAAACATTTGGATAAATTGGTAAAAGATTCTGTGAAAATTTTAAGGAGTGATAATGGCACTGAGTTCAAGAATTTGATAATGGAAGAGTTCTGCAAAAACCATGGAATAAAGCATGAATTTTCTGCTCCTGGAACTCCACAGCAAAATGGAGTTGTTGAAAGGAAGAATTGAACTCTCATTGAAGCTGCACGTACAATGCTTGAAGAAGCAAAGCTTCCAACCTATTTCTGGGCTGAAGCTGTGCAGACTGCTTGTTTTACTCAAAATGCAACACTCATTAACAAGCATGGAAAAACACCATATGAGATGGTGAAGAAAAAGAAGCCAAATCTGAAATACTTTCATGTATTTGGATGCAAGTGTTTTGTTCTCAAGACTCATCCTGAACAGCTATCCAAGTTTGATCTAAAAGCTGATGAAGGAATCTTTGTTGGATATCCACTTTCCACAAAAGCCTTCAGAGTCTATAATTTGAGAACAAAAGTGGTCATGGAATCTATCAATGTCTCTTTTGATGACAAGAAGATTACTGGTCTTGAAGATTTCATTGATCATGATCAGCTGAGATTTGAAAATGATGACTCAAATTCTGATACTGAAAATCCTGACAGTCTAAGTCCTGATACTGTAAACTCTGATGGATTAAACTCTGATGTTATTAAAACTGTGGTGACTACGTCAAAGGAAGATGCACCTATGCAGGGGGAGCATACTCAAGATCCTACCACATCTCAAGAAACATCAGAACATACATTTGGCTCTTCAAGTTCTGATTCGTCAAGTTCTGATAAGCCAAGTTGTGATAGTGCTGAAAATCTAAATTCTGAAGAATCCAACTCAGAGAGCATAGTTTCAGGGGGAGCATCAGAAAATGAAAATAGCATGGATCATGGGGGAGCATCCAGTTCTAGAGAAAACCTTCCATCTGCAAGGAAGTGGACAAAGTCACATACACCTGATTTGATAATTGGAAATCATGATGCAGGTGTCAGAACTAGAACAGGTACTTCAAATGAATGTCTTTACAATTCTTTTCTCTCTCAGACTGAGCCAAAGAAAGTGGAAGAAGCTCTTCAAGATGCTGATTGGGTGAAAGCAATGCAGGAAGAGTTAAATGAATTTGAAAGAAACAAAGTCTGGACCCTAGTGCCAAGACTAAAGAATAGATCTGTTGTTGGTACAAAGTGGGTATTCAGAAACAAAACTGACAGTGATGGCATAATTACACGGAATAAGGCAAGGCTGGTTGCAAAAGGATATTCTCAACATGAGGGAATTGACTATGATGAAACATTTGCACCAGTTGCTAGGTTAGAAGCCATAAGGATATTTTTGGCTTATGCTGCTCACAAAAAGTTTATTGTCTTTCAAATGTCAAAAGTGCTTTTCTCAATGGAGAATTGGAGGA
This sequence comes from Apium graveolens, assembly GCF_009905375.1. NCBI lineage: Eukaryota > Viridiplantae > Streptophyta > Magnoliopsida > Apiales > Apiaceae > Apium > Apium graveolens. The sequence continues at coordinate 297,536,269 of NC_133649.1, forward strand.
GGAAGTATATGTTGAACAACCTCCAGGCTTTGTAGATTCCAAACATCCAGATTATGTCTACAGGCTTGATAAAGCACTCTATGGACTTAAGCAAGCTCCTAGAGCATGGTATGAGACTTTAGCTCAGTTTCTTCTGGAAAGTGGATTCAACAGAGGAACAATAGACAAAACACTGTTCTACCTCAACCATGGAAAGGACTTACTTCTGGTCCAGATTTATGTTGATGATATCATTTTTGGGTCTACAAATGACAAACTTTGCAAGAAGTTTGCCAAACTAATGCAGTCAAGATATCAGATGAGTATGATGGGGGAACTTAGCTATTTTCTGGGCCTTCAAGTCAAGCAGAATGAAGAAGGCACTTTTATTTGTCAAACCAAGTACACCAGAAACTTGCTGAAGAAATTTAGAATGCAAGATTGTTCAAGTGCATCCACTCCCATGGCCACTGCAACAAAACTGGATAAGGATACTGGTAAATCAGTAGATATTACTGACTACAGAGGTATGATTGGCTCTCTACTCTAACTAACTGCTAGTAGGCCTGATTTCATGTATGTTACCTGTCTTTGTGCAAGATTTCAAGCAGATCCAAGAGAACCTCACTTAACAGCTGTGAAAAGAATCTTTAAGTATCTTAAAGGAACAGCTGATATGGGATTGTGGTATCCTAGAGAATCAGATTTTAAACTAATAGGTTACTCAGATGCAGATTTTGCAGGTTGCAAAATTGACAGGAAAAGCACAAGTGGAAGCTGCCAATTTCTTGGAGGCAGATTGGTTTCTTGGTTCAGCAAGAAACAAAAGTCAATTTCCACATCAACTGCAGAAGCAGAGTATATTGCTGCAGGAAGCTGTTGTGCACAGATTCTTTGGATGAAGAATCAGTTACTGGATTATGGGTTAACATATTTCCAAATCCCTATTTACTGTGATAATCAAAGTGTTATTGCTATGACAGGTAATCCAGTACAACACTCTATGACAAAGCACATCAGCATCAGGTACCACTTCATAAGGGAACATGTGGATGAAGGTACAGTGGAATTGCACTTTGTTCCAACAGATCAACAACTAGCAGATATCTTCACAAAACCACTGTGTGAAGCCACTTTTACAAGATTGGTAAATGAACTTGGAATGGTTTCAGGTTCTTTTTCTAAATCTGTCTAGTTTTGTTCTGTTTCATTAGACTTTATGATCAGTATTTACAGAATGTAATCTCTTTGTGTATTCTGTGATTAATTGAAATATGCGTTCAAGTACTCATTGTTGTCTGATATATGTTTCTAAACTCTGATAAGTGATATGTCTGTTTAAGTAACTATTCAATCCTATGAGGATAACTGTGCTAGATACTGACCTAGTAGTCTTTAATAAACAGATGATCCCATGTAAGAAGTAATTATTTCTGTGGAAATCTTATGACACATGTAAATTCTGATAATTGAGCTTAGTTGAGTTTACTTTGTTTATCTTATTACTAAGTCACAAATTAAAATAATGCTACTCATCTGTTAAGTTCTGATACTAGTAAAACTGCTGAATGTACTAAGTGCTGATAAACCTCAATTATCAAAAGAAAAAGCAAAAAGATCAAAGAATAAAATCAGGTACTCCTTTGAGATCTAGAGTAAAAATGTGGAAGGGACGACCCAAGTGCATTGCTGGTATTAAGTAAATATGCATTAGAAAAGCAAAATATTTTCTTGGTGACTTTTCACACTCTATGATTACTGGAGAAATACTCTGATAATAGCATAAATTCTGATAAACAGTCGTGACTCACTTACACTGAGAAGCCACTGTAAAATAGAATTTAAAAAGATGCATAAAATTAGCACAAAACAGTTGAGGTGGACTCAAGCATGAACTCATTCATCAGTAGGTTTCAGGATAATGACAGCTCTTTAGCAAAATTTTAGTTATGCCTTATTTCTAAGATGTACTGAAGTGAATCAGACTTTACTCCTTGTCTGAAATTTAGCTTAATGCACACACTAATCACTCCATCTGAATGATGAAAATTACTGTGGTGGTCTATGTTGTTTTAGATAAACAGTCATTGTGTCATTTTGCACTAACTCTGAGGACAAGTTCTGGTTGCATATTCTGACGATTAAGTTCTGAAGAGTATAACTCAGAACTTGTATGAGGATTTACTTAGATAGGCATTCCTTTTTCGAGTTAAGAAATTATGTCCTGATGACTGTTAAGTTCTGAAATAAGTCTAAGTTCTGATATTATAGTCTAAATTCTTTACTTGACTTATTTGTGGATAAAATTTGATAACAGTCTCAGTACAAACTAGAACATGTGAAGTGGAAGATTAATAGTCACTATGGTTAGGATTAATGGTACTCGTACTTGAACAGTCAACTTTTACTTGTGTCTTGTGCGCATTCAACCATATTTTCTCTTTCCAATGAATGTTATTCTTTTTCAAAGTCAGGGGAAACGAGGTAGAATTAATTCTACCTGTCAGCATTAAATACTTTTACGTCTCCTGGCATTCTCTTGCCTATATAAACAGCCTCTTCACATCAGCCTTCCCATCAAATTCTTTCTCACAAACTTACCTTCATACTTTTTCTTTCAAAAACACAATGGTCAGATACAACATATTTTTGAACTACCAAAACTTCAATATGGAGCTAAGCTGTGCCGATTGGCAGCAGGAATGGCACGTCACGGCCATTCCCGAGGAGATATGGGACTCTGTCCCACGGGAGGTACTGACCCAACTCCTGTTCTTCTATATGGACTACCATCGCCATCTGGAGCGATTGGAGGAGGAAAGGCTGGAAGCTCTCCGCCAGCAAGAGCGTATCATCCGACTCGCCATTCTATTTGTCGAGAGTAGGAAGAAGAAGAAATGATTTAATCTCGTCTTCTTCCTATTTTTCTTCATCATCAGCTTTGTCAGGCTTCTTAGCTAGGACTAAGGCTGTTGATGTTAGGTTTAGTAGCTTAGGTCACTTGATTTCTTTTCAGAATATTAATGATGCAGTGAAAAATAATTAAATCAGTGGGAACGGTTTCAATTTTGAATTAAAACTATTTCACCTTGATTAATGGAATATCTGGGTAAATGGAACGGTTTTTTCCTTGAAAACAGGCAAGTGGGCACTGTTTTCTCGCGCCCAGTAACTATCCGTTATTACTGCATGTCTGACAGGTGTCCAACGGTAACATTTTTTTTTGGAGTATAAGTACGACAGAGAAAGGATTTCTTTAATCTTTTATTTCCTTCATACTTTTTCTCTCTACTTGCTTTTACTCTCTCTTTCTCTCACGTTGGTTTTTCATACAGACATTTTATCAAACACCTAACAGGCACTTTTAAATCTCAATTTTTCACATGGCACCTAAGGATTTAATTATTGATGGAGCTAAGTTTGTTCCAAACAACTATGCTGCAATTCTTGATCATGCTGAAGTTCCATCTGAATTGCATTTTGTGCAAGATCTTCTTGCACACAGTGAGATTGGGTATGCATTAACCCAACCTTCAGTCTTTTCGAGTCAACAAGTTCTGATATTTTGGCGGACTGGGCACTTTGATGATGGTGGTAAACATGGCACTCCCAGTATTGTTTTCGAAGTGGGTGATTCATCTTATGCAGTCACTCCTGGTATAATACACAAAGCTCTATATCTCCCAGAAGGTTGTACTTTTTCAATTCCAGAAGAATCAGCTCTTCAGGAGTTAATGGCAAATTTGGGGTATGAACGGAGTTTGGCAAAACTTGGGCAGTTGAAACGGGCTCATATCAGAAGAGAATGGAGCTTCTTCTTCGACTGCATCACCAAAGCTTTTGGGAATAAATGTTCGAATTTTGATGCTATCCCAATTCAAAGTCAGCACATAGGGTATGCTATTATCAATCAAACTCATTTTGACTTTGCAACTGGTATAATTGGTTTTATTGGAGATAGGATGACAGAGGATAGGAATATTGTCTATTTTGCTAGATTCTGTCAACTTATTTATACTTTTTGTACTGATGAACCTCAATTAGTCAGTTCCTCAACCCCACCTTTTAAAGTTGCAAAACGCTACTTTAATGATCTGGTAAATGCTGACACTAAGAAATCAGTGGTTAGACCATTACTTCCTCAGTCTGTAAAACAGATCTTAGTAAATGCTGATCCTGATACTTATAGATCTGTTTACTCTGATGTCCAACCAACCACAAACACCAAAAACCATCATCCTCAGCACCTACCACTCATTCTACTCAACCTACCCTCAGGACATATCTTAAATCCTATCTCTCCACTTCCCAAACTGTTCCTCAAACACCTCAAAAGAGAAGGAGGATTGCCTTGAGAGATGAATCTGATACTGAGGAACAGGTTCCTTCTTCAGAACCTGTTGTAGGTGAAGCTGAGAAAGAGACTTCTCAGAAGGATTCTGGATTTGGGGGATCTAGGCTTCTCAAAAGGCTTAGAAGAATGACAGTTCCTGAAACTCCCAAGGAATCCAAATCAACAAAGAGATACAAGAAACAGAGGGCAAAAAGGCCAGTTTCAGATGATGAAGAGGAAGCAGCTAAGGAAGGGGATCAGGAATCTCTGATCTCACAAGACAAGGAATTTGCTCCAGTCACTTCTTCTCCATCAACTCCATCTCAGGAAGCTGTTTCTGCAAAGGCTAACACACCATCTGTGTCTCCTGTTGATCCAGGCACAAGTGCTGATATTGATGTTCAAAACTTGGTTGTGCCTGAAGTAATTCTCTTAGAAGCTCCAACAGCAAATAATCCTTCCACAACACATGTTACTGATGCTGTTCAAACTCCAGAGTTATCAACAACACCTCTGCATCATGATGCTGATGATCAGACTTTAGGTGAGCATCAGGATTTGGTTGTTGATCAGAACTTAGAACCAGATCAGCAATTAGAGGATCCTGAAACCTCCATTGTTACTCACACTGTTGTCTTATCCGAAGATACTGATTCTTTAAGTTCTGATGCTGCAAATGCTGGAGATACTGGTGATGCTGCTCCAACTGCAGATGCTGATGCAGCAGGTCCTTCAGGACATGCTCCTCAACAGACTATTCTAAAGTCTGAACTGATTAAGAAGTTTGTTACCGGAGAAGCCCCAGTACCTTGGAGTGAGACTCCTGCAGGACAGGAGTGGACTAAGGAATGAAACTCAGTTTCATGTGTTCCAACTGAAAAGCATCTTGCTGAGCACTTGACTAAAGCTGATGAAATGTTAAATTCTGATGATTTCAAAATCCAGCTTAGAGTCACTGCATTGAGTACTAAACATCTACAAGGTCTTCATTCAACTACTAATGCAGAGCTACACAAGATTCAGGAGAACTTTATCAAACAGGAACAAGTTTGGAAAATTGATAAGAAAAAGTTCTTCCAACCTACCATTGACAGGATTGCTTATATTGAGAAGACTCAAGATCATCAACAAGCTCAGATTGATGAAATTCTGAAAAATCAAGCTTCTCAACAATCACAACTAACTGAAATCCAAACCTCAGTGGAATTGCTTATCTCTCTTCTACTACCTGCTGATGCCAAAAAGGGGGAGAAAGTAATTAAGTCCAAATGCAAGGCTGACAAGACACTGACAGGAAAGGATAATGAAAAAGATGATCAAGGAAACTCTGGAATGGGTAGAGGTCATAGTCAAGGTAGAGGATTCACATCAAGACAAGCTAGTCACAGGACAAGTTCTGATACTGGGAAAAGATTAATTTCTTCTATTGGTAAAAGGATAAGTTCCGATGAACTTTTGGATCTTGATGAGGAAATGTCAAGATAGTTATTTCTTTAGGAAAATCCAGGAATGGACTTGGAGAGTTTAATGAAAGAAGAAGCCAGGCTTAAATCAGAGAAAGTCACATCTAAATCTGAAGCTTCTGGTAAAGAGCCACTTCCAAAACTCAAAGGCATTGTAATCAAAGAAAGGACACATACTGAAGCAACATTGGCTAGATCACAACCGCAGATAGATCCAAGATCCAAGGGTAAAGAAAAGGTTGGTGAACCTATCAAGGTTTATGTGCCTCCTGAGGATGAAGAAATTACTGATGAAAAGGATAATCTTGCTCTGACTTCAAGAAAAGTTCTTAAAACAACCTCTGACATGGCTCAAGTTGTTCAGAGTCAAGAAATTGTAAGTTCTGATATTCAGAAGAAGCAAGTAACCTCTGACATAGCTCAAGTTAACTTGATATCAGAAGATAGACCAAAGACACTCTCACCAGGATTCACTAAAGCAAAACAGACTCAACCTTTGAAGACTACTGCAAGTGGTTTTGAAGCAAGAGTAGTTACTGGAAAGGAAGCAAGAGATAAAACTGGATTGGGAAGTGTTGATGAAAGAAGAGTACATAACACTACAAATGATCCAACTTCCTTGAGTGAACCAGGCATTGGAGCAACTCCTGAGAGATTGAATCAACTGGAATCTGTATAGATGGTTTACCATACCTACTTGAAAGAATACATCATATTGTATTTCATGACAGATTTTAGGGTTTATCATATAAGACAAAATGCCATTCCATTGAAGTATTTTGAAGAATTGGAGCATGTACTTTTCTTACTTCAAGTGGATGACAGAATAACAGGAACTGCTGCAAACTACTTAAAAGAACAGATTAAGAGACATAAAAGGCTTTATTCTGTTAAGTCTGACAGCACATATGTTCCAAAGTACAGAGATCACAATGGTGATATTGTTGATATGAAGCCTAATACTGCACAGATCAGAACATATCTTGGTATTAAGGGACTTGAATTCAATCTGGAGTCTGACAAAGCCTATGTCATAAGACTAGATCAGGAGTTGAGAAAAGCAAAGATCAATGATCTCAGAGCTGCAATCTTTCAAACTGGTGAAGATACTGTAGAGCTTAAAGATGTTAAAAGGAGAATGATTGATGAACTCAGATATGCTGAGAAATGTTTGTTGAAGAACTATCTCAGAACAACTCCTGACATCAGAGAGATCAGATAATGAAGCCAAGTCGAAGATCTACAACTGCTTAAATTCTGATATTTGTACAGACTGAAGTTGTTATCAGAAGTTGAATATTGGTAAAGCTTTAAGGACTGTAAGTTGTAGTTATCTAGTCTAATTCTCATGCATTTGTACTTAATGTTTTTGACATCATCAAATATCTGTTAAACTTGTATATTATGCTAATTTACAAGTTGGGGGAGATTGTTAGATATATTTGATAATGTCATGGCTAATATGATTTATGTTTAGATTTCAGATCTTACTTAACAGGACAAATCAGTACTTAACTGTTGATCAGTACTTATACTGGAAGTCAGGACTTAAAGGATATCAGTACTTATATTATCAGGAGATAATCATCAGAAGTTAGATATCGGAACTTAAGTGCTGAAGGACGATCAGATAAGGACAGTAGCTGATTAAAGGAAAGAAGATCAAGATAAACATAAGAAGAGATATGCATGAAGAAGGAGTTCCGTGAAGAATGGAATACTTGGAAGAAAAGATATCTGATTGATATATTTTAGGAAGCAGAATTATATTCCATATCAATTAGCGATTATCTTGTAACTGTGTAATATATAAACACAGACATAGGGTTTACACTATAAGTGTTATCATATTCGAGAAGATTATTTATTGTAACCCTAGCAGCTCTCGTGATACTTGTTCATCACTGAGAGGTAACAGTTCCATACTGTAACAGAGTTTATTGTTTCAATAAAGTTTGTTTTTTGTTACTTAATATATTAAAGTTCGATTTGATTGTATTATACACTGTATTCACCCCCCTCTACAGTGTGTGTGACCTAACAATAGTCCTAAAAGGGATATGAATTCTTGTGGATCAGCATCTGAGAGGCCTTATAAGATAAGGAATCAATTTCCTACTTTTTAGGACTCCAAAGTCCACTCTAAATCTGAGACTTGTCCACCAAGTCTTCAAACCCTAACCTAATTATAAGGCATCATATGCCTATATAAGGGGTCTCCCCCCACAAATCAGAACTAAGTTTTTTGACTTGATATTTGGCAAATAACAAAGTACGTAGACATCTTGTGAAGGCAGATCGAGTCACAAAATACGAGAGCAGTCAAATTGAGTCTCGAAGCTCATGAACCCTAGTAACAAATATGACCTAGTTTTCAATTCATAACAATATTTTATATTCTTGCAGTCTAATTATTTGATTGAAAATTTATGAGAGTTTTTGGATTTTTTTATTCATGTTTAAACTTATTATGATCTTTGTTATTGTAAAAAAACAAGACTTGATCATAATCTTGATGATGTTGTGCTAGATTTGGGATTCTCGCAAAGTTTTATTTATATGTTTTTATGGTGTCAAAAAATTATTTCATAATGATATGTTCAAACTTGGAATGAATGAATAGACAAGGAAATGGTTACCACTGTTGCACTGTGGATTTGGATCAAAGTACTTTTTACCGCCATTTTCTATTTTTTGTCTAACTTAAAAGTGGAAAGCTCCCAAAGGCCTATAATTTCGATCTACTTCGTTTTTGTTATCATTTTTTTTAACAACAACTATTGGATTTTTAATATTTTCAGTATTTCTTTGCCTCATTTTTATGTATCCGTTTACATTTGATTCAGTTTTTTATGAAATATATCTGATCATTTTGCATGTTGAATTTGCCCATTATTTAAGTTTTGAAACACCTTAGCATCGGGTCGCAAAATTACCGGTACCTTCTTCCCGGGGAATGACTTTGTGAAGCACCTTCAGTGTCTTCTCTTAGTAAGTTAACCAAATTGAGTGGTGATTTATTTGCGTGCAAGAGATATTAATGATGTTGCTCACACTTAAATGAATCGAACTTACGGTTGAATGTGCATGGTTAGGAAATTACGGTTGAATGTGTCTGGTTAGGAACTTACGGTCGAATATGCTTGGTTAGTAACTTACGGTTGAATGTGCTTGGGTAGGCTTTTATAGTTGAATAAATGCAAATTCCACATTATTTAGGGAGAAAAAATATCTGAAAATCAGTCAACTATTGTATGGATATTTTTCAACTTATATGTTTAAATTTATCTACAGCTTTTGTGAATATGTGTTGACTTGCTATATTGTTTTTATCTTAATTTTTCAGGAAATTTCTAGACATCTTGTATTAGATTTCTGTGGCTTCAATTTAGATTTGTGTGCTTTGAGTTTATCTAATTAGTATTTAGTACTTGGGATCTTGGATATTGGGATGTACCTCTGATTTACAGTATCATATTAGTTTTTCACTTTCTAGTGTGTTACAATGTTACTTAAAATCTTGGAGCAAATTGCTCGACTGATTTTGTATAGTATTTTGGAAGACTGATAAATTGTCTTTTGTTAAATATCTACGAATTCTAGTAAATGATATAATTGATGATAACTAATAACTTTTTTTGAGACTTATTTATTTGCTAGGTCTAAATTTATATTTTAATTATATTTCTAGCAGAAGTCCACATATCACTCGAATTTATCTTTTTTCTTATAGACATATCAGTATTTACCGTGTACATGGAAATCCTAATGACAGATGAGGATTTGCACAGTCAGCAAATCCTGATTCTGCATCAGTCAGCAAATCCTGATGAATCAGTGTTTACAGTATATTATAGTTTGTAATTCACAGTCAGCAAATTCTGATTTTGCTTCAGTCAGCAAATCTTAATTCACAATGCGTTTTATTTAATATTATTTTATAATAATTCAAAACATCCCCTTCTAAGATTTTAGATTGGACAAATATAAATTAGGCTTTTTGAGAAAAAAATATGAGTTATGACGGTAGAAACATTTTGTTAAGAAGAATAAAATGTGTGTTATATAAATGTTTTGAAATAATACTGGGTCCAATGTTTTCTGCGGCCCAGATTCAGCCCAAAGAGAAAGGCGTGTGTGGGGGCATACATATACCTATATATAAGGGGTAGGGATTTGTCCTCTCTCCCTCCTTCCCCCCTAACAATTTTACAAATTCCTACGGTTAGTTAACTTATAACATTTTCGATACATAAATTAGGGTTTATTTATCAATCAAATCATATACTAATACTACTACTTGTTTTGTGCAGATACAACTCTACACATGGCGGAACAGGGTGGTGGTGGTGGTGGTAGCCAGTGCCAGGCAGTTGATCTCTCCAAGCACCCCTCTGGAATTGTACCCACTCTTCAGTATGCATCCCCCCTCCCCTTCATTTTCACCCCTTTTCTCGATTTTACTGTGTTACAGATTTCATTATTTTACACTTCCCTTCGATGCCAATTTTACTACCTTCATATTATTTACTTGATAATAATGTTAACGTACACATGTGCCTGCTTTTACATTTCTTTCTAATTATACCTAATTATTCTCTTGTATGTAAACAAATGATGCCTTAATTCACCTATAAGCTGCCACGTTGTTTCACACAAGACTTATTTAAAAGTTTATCCCTCCATTTCCCCTTTTTTCTTTGCCTCATTTGTTGCTAGCATCCTAATAAACACCGCGAACCTTTCCCGCCCTAGGCTACTCCTGTTTACATTTTAGGAATAAGTTATAGTTATGAATTATATAATTATTACAGCTTCTACAACATCTGTGTTTTTGTGGCTTGTGATGATTTTTTAACTCTCACACTTTGATTATGGGGTTAATGCTAAAGTTACAGGAGTATAAAATTAGGCTGAAGTATAAATTTTGATCACCACTAATTTTCTACTAACAGGAATATAGTATCAACTGTCAACTTGGATTGCAAGTTAGATTTGAAAGCCATCGCATTGCAAGCAAGAAATGCTGAATATAACCCCAAGGTTCGAATCTTCATCATAATATCACTATACTTCAGCTTTCTTTGATGGAAGAGGAAGAAAAGAAGCCAGACTATATTATGTCATTCAAAATAATCTTTTGGATAATTGTGGTCTAGGAAATGAAAGACTTGTTTTGTTTCAGTTGTATACCTTGGCTAATGATAGTTAGCTGTGTAGGTCATTTTTTAATTGAAATTTCACTAATCATTTATTTGCAAAGCTCATGCTTGCACTTGAATGTTTGAGAACCATTACAAGTTATTGCTAACTAAATGTTTAGCTTTGTTGATCATGCTTTTTTAATGATTACACAGCGTTTTGCTGCTCTAATCATGCGAATCAGGGATCCAAAGTCAAAAGCACTAATATTTGCTTCGGGGAAAATGGTGAGTTTTGTTGACAGTTTCGTTCCTCAACTCCCTATGATTTATTTTTATCAAACAGCAGATGCTTAACTTTTACATGTGTCTTTCTGTTGATTTAAGTTATATAAGGCTTAACAATCTTACTGCAGCGCTGTTTGTAAATCTTTACCCAAATTTCTTGTAATTATCACGGCATACTGGCATGGACAATTTAATCTATATGTTGTAATATAAAAAGTTGGTCATTTTACTTGTACAAGAATGACAGGAATAACAATTGTTTTAACTAAGATTGAGAATAATAAAAATTTCCGTAAGTATCTGCTGATTTAAATGATTGGGATACACTTTTACAAAATGGGACAACAATAACAATTTTTTAAATAAAATTGACAACAATAACAATTTCCTTATGTACCGGCTAGTTTTGATGATTGGAATACGCATTTACAAAATGGGTATTCCGTTTATATAAGATGTATTAATTTTTTAAGTATAAGCAGCTGCCAAATGGGTATACCATTAAGTGGGTATCGCTTTATATGCGATGCATTATTTTTTTTAGAATGCGCATATGTCAAATGGTTATTCCATATGGGATACTCCTTTCACAAATGTGTATCCTTTTAAATATTTAAATAGAAATAAAAAAATTCAAGATACCCCATTCCAAAATGCATAACATCAGTACCCCTTTAGAAAATGCGTATTCAAATTGTAAATGTCGGTCGCATACTATAATATCGGTAATTTTATTACCCCAATCTGAAAAATGGTTACATACCTGGCCTTCATCCTTCACTTGCCACCTTTAGCTTATTCGGTTATTTTATATTATATGTGGGTTGTGCATTTGCCTTGATTCTTATATTTATTATAAATTTTAACTATTAATAACTTCCCTCGTGATATAGTCCTCATGTTGTGTCCAGGTTTGTACGGGAGCAAAGAGTGTACAACAGTCAAAATTGGCTGCAAGGAAGGTCGGCAATTTATCATGAATTTTGATTTTATATCTGCTTTTTACTATGGTCTTAGAACTTGAGTTACTATGGGACATTTATCGGGTTTGGTCTGTTAAAATCTTTAAAACCCAATAATGAGAATCTTTGTTATATATATGTGATTTTTAACATCCAAGACTTAGTAAATAAATACTTACGAGATGTTCATATAACATTTATATTTGATGTCCAGTATGCACGAATTGTTCAAAAGGTTGGATTTTCTGCCAAATTCAAGGTATCCCTTCTCTTGGACAATTACAGTATCCATTTTAGAAACTTATTGTTATCTTAATGGCTTTTAATATTATGTTCCATTGATATGCCAGGACTTTAAGATACAAAACATTGTTGGTTCTTGTGATGTGAAATTTCCCATCAGACTTGAAGCTTTAGCATATTCCCATGGTGCCTTTTCAAGTGTATGTCTGAGCTGTTGTCTGGCTTTCTTAACCATGGAAATTAAAAATAGATGCTGCAATTTTTAGTGCTAATTGTGTTTATGTGTTTGCAGTATGAACCAGAATTGTTTCCTGGTCTAATATATCGGATGAGACAACCCAAGATTGTCCTCCTCATCTTTGTATCAGGAAAAATTGTAATTACCGGAGCAAAGGTGATGCAGGCTGCCATAAACATTTACTTATAAACTTTTTGTTACCTTTAAAGGCTTACAGTCTTTCGAATGGCTCATGCACAGGTGAGAGAAGAAATTTATACAGCATTTGAGAATATATACCCTGTTCTTACAGAGTTCAGGAGGAATTCGCAGCAGTGGTATGCAATATATTTCTTTCTTGTTATTTTCTTAATGGAAGTGCAACTATCTTTCTTATTATGTAATGTGTGTTTGTGCTTGGAGTCTTATTAAATTTTCCGTTGCCTGTGTTTGCAGACTTGTGCAGATTTGTGCTTGATGAAGAATCAACTTGATATATCAACTTGATACTGAAGAGCTTTCAACTACATGTACCCGGGCTCTAATAAGACTGCTATAAGAATTGACATGGCTGGGTTAGAGTTTTTTTTATGTAATGAATAATGATTCTGAATAATTAAGACATATGGTTTTGGTTTTTTATGTGATACAGTTACATAGACAATCTATATACAAGTGGAAAAGCATTTAAATTTTGGGGGCCATTGTTTATGGTATATTAGTTCGATTAACAAGATTTTATTGTTAATTTCATGTGTTTGTTTTCGGTTTAAGATTTTAATATGTTGGATGATAATTCATTGTGATTTACCGAGTCACTTATTTACAGTGCGGTGTTGTTTGTTGGATCATAAGTTTTTGTCATTTTCCGAGTAACTTACTCCCCAATGTGTCTGGTTAAAGAGTACAAGCCCTGAACTTAATCTGAAGTTGCATGTCATGCTGGTTAGTTTTGAGCTACAAATGGCAAATCATCCCTTTAGTTCATTCGAAATGTCTTTTTTTTGCTAATTGAAATGTGTTTTTTTTATGTTGATAAAAATATTATTTGCCCTACCATGTTCTTAGTTTTACTGGGACAACTAGTCTGTACAGTATATATATATTAGTAGATTGCCTTGGTTATATTGTTTCGTCATCTCGAAAGAGCTAATTCCGCAACTTATTACTTGCTCTTGCTTGCCCTTCTTTCGATAAGTGTCCTATATTTTTGTTCTTTTTGCTGAATATGTATCTTATATTTACATTAGTGGTAAATCTCCGGACAATTTAGTAAAAGAAGATCAGTTTAGGTAAAAGTGTTGTAAGTACGAGGATATAAGCTTCTTTAAGTTCTCTAGACCGTAAGAAGTTGATAGTAAGATAATTACATTTGAGCAAACACTATTGTTGCATAAAATTTGAGCAACCGTGTACATGTAGATGTAGTTTCGAAAAGCTACCATATCTAAAATATTATGTGAATATAAATGTCTGTGTTATCCTACCAAAAAAGAGATTTACATAAAAAATGTGAAGACGGATAAGAATAGCAAAGCCACCAGAAACGGGCGACTTCCAGAAGACCGTGATAACAATATCTGAATCGGAAAACTGCATTGGCCTTGTGATAAATTCTGTGTAGTCACAGCAGCCAAACCTTGAAAATTGCAGCTCAAATTCCCTTGATTCTGTACCTGAAAGTAGGCATTAAATGCGTATGATGCATTTCCATAAGCATCCAAGCCATTACAAGATGACCCGTAACCAAGGGTCGTACAATCAGAAAATGTGCAGGCATAATCGATATTCTCAGCAAGTTTACTCAAATCTTTAGCATTTGGATTGAACACGCACCATCTCTTTGGTAGATACTGCACATTTTGTGCAGGAACGACAAGCTTGTTCTGTCCTTTTCCCGAAAAATCCATTCCAAATTTTGGTTGTCCGTCATACTTAAAAATTCCCCAGTGACGCTCAAAGTTACCAGGAGCTATGCTCTTGATATCTTCATCAATTAGTCCAAACAAGTAGACTTCTACAAATCCAGGTCGAAGAGGTGTGCCTTTATTAGTTCCAAGCTTTGGTAAAAGGCCATTGTAGAATCGGTATGCATTGTTCATATTAGCATTCTTGTCACCGTCGGTGGGCCATCCAACCTCGCCTACGATAATTGCCATGTCAGCATATCCGGCAGCTTTCAAGGCAGAGACCAGAGTGTCAAAATTTGCGTCAAAGACGTTTTGGTAGGCGATCCCATTATTCACAAATTTAATCTTCAAACTGATTGAGTTCATCTTGGATGGAAATCACTCAATCTGGATCTCCAAGAGCTTCGCTGCTTCCTTTGGTTCCATTTGTGATAGAAAACCAGAATCAATTCAATTGTTTGCAGCAACTCTTCTAACCCTTACTCCAGTATTAGAAATACTAAGTACCACATTCCAAAAATGGTCTTTACTCCATTCTTTACGTCTTGATAGACTAGCTCTTGGCGACTCAGCATTTCCAGAATTAAGTTGAGTCTGACTAGTAGATGGTCATTAAACAACGGTCTCGCTTAAAACCCACAACCTTACAAGTTCAATGAACTCGCTTTTGACAAAATCGCTCCATGTCAGAAATAAAGAAGATTAGTATTTTATTCCGTGTTTCATAAACACGAGAATCTCATAATCGTTTGTTCATTTTAAAATCTTGAATCATTACAAATTTTATCTTGTTTAGCAAGAATGCATGGGTGTCGTATCTAATACATACATCCTTAATCTAATTAAGCATGCATCATTAAACTACTCTACACATACATTCATCATATGAGCATATATATGTAAAGTGCAATAAAGTAAACGTGGTTGGTTATGGCTTATCCTATGTGATCTTTATCAAGCTATTGACAAAGATCTAGGTCAATCTATGGTGAAAAATAAATACAAGCTAACTACTACATGTCTACTTTCTTGAGTTGTCTCTTCCTTGTATTGCTTCCTTGGATGGCATCCATGTGAGATTACCCTTCCTTGATATGAAATCTTTATGTCTTCATGTACATTACAAGAATGAAATATAAAAACTAATCTTAAGAACTTATAAGAAGAACTCGAGTTACATTCGAGATCTATAATTACAAAATCAAACGACATGCAAGCCGTATTAAAAAAAAACAAAACCATTAACCTAAGGTCATAAGCTATAACCATCCACCATGATCAATTAACACATAAGAATATGTTAAAACACATAATCTAATCTTAACATATCATACCCATCATGATCTAGTCACAAAAAAAAATCTGGAAAAATTCAGAAAAGTAAGAATTCTGAAAACATTAAATCGCTGTTTATAGGCAGTAAACGACGTCAAACGCCTTACAGAAGAGTCCATGATAGCTTTAGCTATTTGTTTTGTTCAGACACTCGATTCCGTATCGAAAAGGGTATTCGTTCGCGAAAATCGGACACCAGACCCAGATTTTAGAAGATCTGCAACATCTGATTTAGAATCCATATCTAATACGATTCTCATTATAAGAACAAACATAAATCATATATATCAGTATACGTACAGATTATATAATCATCATAAAATTATACAACTCACATGAATATCGTATATTCAAATCATGCATATACAATCATATTGTATCAACATCAAAACATGGCAAATCCTTGTGGTTGTTAATGGCCTCACAAGCTAAAAAATAAACATTGAATTCCATTAGTGATTAAGACATAACATGATATAAAGAAAAAGACGAAGAAAAATGCGAGTGAAATTACCCCTATCAGAGGCCTGAGAAAGGCCAACTTTCTAGAGAGAAAACTCCTCTAGGGGAGTCCAGGTGTCTGTTTGGTCGTTATCCGCAATAAGGGCTTGGTAAGCGGCCTCCTCCTCAACAGTTAGCCTAATGCTAGCTGGGCTACCATCAACTACCTTGCAAAAGGGACAACGAAATAAGCCGGCCCAATCGCCTCCGGCCCAGGTTAGCCTAAAAAATTCAACTCTTCACTTTGGGTTGTTCTCAACAATGTAGTTGCTATCAAAAATATGGGGACACTTGGGCCTTTGACGGATAAAAAGCCAGCCCGGTTGAGTTAAAAGACTATTATAAAATTTAAAAAAATTTCTAAAAGGGGGCACTGAAAGGGGAAAATTATTCTTAAGGCACAAAACCATAAAATATATGATATTCCTCCATGCAATTAGAGGGAGTTGACATGGGTTTACTTGAACATCTGCGAGGAGGCGAGGGATAAATTCATGAAAGGGGAACCTAAGGCCGACAACTATGGCACCCCGATAAATAAAAAGAGTATCCCCTTCCCAATTGCAAGTTCTATCTCCTGGGGTGGCCGGAGTAATCCTAAGGTAAGGAGGAATTTATAGAGGGAGTTATAACTCTCTATTCTACCATCTACTTCATGGAATATGTTACCGTGATTATAAGAATCTAACTCACCAAGGGAAGGATATTCATCCCCCCTAGTGTTAATTATGTCAACTAAAGATGAGTATGAAGAACGAATCTGAATGAGGGTACCTCGTTTGGAAGTATTCATCTTCGCAAGTCTGGCAAGGTCTCGATCCACCATTGATATTCTTGGGAAGATGGCTTGAAATTCAAAAAATGGTTGAAGGTGGTGAAGCGACAGTGGCAAAGAACACCGGAAATTGCCTTCCTAAGAGAGAAACTAGAGAGATTTGATAGAGAGTTTTTGACTAATGAGTGAAATGAGAAACTCAAGTTCATTCTATTCTTATATAGCACAGGAAATGGGAGATTAAACGACGAAAGCCCATAAAGGTAAGGCCCAATTAAGGGAAGGTCCAGGAAAATGAAGAGTCTGAAACAATCTAAAAGGTTCGAGGTAAGCCGAAAGAGGATAGTTCGATCAGAGTCATGATCGATTAAAGAAGAATCTTGGTCGAATTTTTATTCGGCGTGGATGGTAAAAAGTACTATAGTTCGATCAGAATCCTGATCGATTAAGGCAGAATCCTGGTCGAAATTTTCATCGACCAGGGGCAAAATTGGCCAGAATTCGATCAGATTCCTGGTCGATTAAGGCAGAAGCCTGGTCAAAATTTTCATCGATCGGGGGGCAAAATTGGTCAGAATTCGATCAGATTCCTGGTCGATTAAGGCAGAATCTTGGTCAAAATTTTCATCGACTGGGGAGGCAAAATTGGCCAAAATTCGACTAGAATCCTGGTCAAAATCGACCAGGAATCCTGGTCAAAATTTTTATCGACTAGGGGGACAAAATTGGCCAAAATTCAACCAGAATCCTAGTCAAAATCGACCAGGAATACTGGTCGATTAAAGTAGAATCCTGGTCGAAATTTTCATCGATCAGGAGGGCAAAATTGACCGAAAGTCAACCAGAAACCTGGTCGAAATCGATCAGGATTCCTGGTTGATTAGGGCAGAATCATGATAAAAAATTCCAGAAAATAAGAAAAAATTCCAGAAAAATAAGGAAAAAATCCAGAAAATTGAAAGAAAATTCTATAAAATAAAGAAAAATTCCAAAAAATGAGGAAAAATTAAAGGAAAATTCCAGAAAATAAGGAAAAATTCTAGAAAATGAGGAAAATTGAATGATAATTCCAGAAAATGAGGAAAATGAGGAAAAATTCAATAAAAATAAGGAAACATTCCGGAAATCTAGGGCAAATTCCTGGAAAATACCAGAAAACTATTAAAAAATAGGAATAAGGTAAGGAAAATGATAAGGAGTTTTAAAAATACCTTGAAGCCACGAACAAGGCAAATCGTTGTAAATGTGTAGGTCGCTCCACACTTTACGCAGAGAACGATACCCTGTAAGGGATTAAATGAACTTAACTTTCACAAAATCTTTTATAATTTCCCAGAAGTTGGGGGGAAAATAATAGAGAGAAAAATAAACCATGGCTGTGCAATTAATGTTGCATTAATTATGCCCGTGTTGGGTCAACAATAAAGCCCATTATAAAGGGCCCAAAACCTTGAATATTAATTATTTTCGTAATTAGTAAAAATGGAAAAAATCAGCTATTGATAAAATTCATAAAGGAATACGAGTCCTTTTGGATCAGCCTCTGAGAGGCCTTATAAGATAAGGAATCAATTTCCTACTTCTGAGGACTCCAAAGTCCACTCTAAATCTGAGACTCAAAAGTGAAAAGCTCCCAAAGGCCTATAATTTCGATCTACTTCGTTTTTGTGATCATTTTTATAACAACAACTATTGACTTTTTAATATTTTCAGTGTTTCTTTGCCTCATTTTTATGTATCCGTTTACATTTGATTCAGTTTTTTATCAAATATATCTGATCATTTTGCAGGTTGAATTTGCCCATACAAGTTATTTTCTTTAAGTTTTGAAACACCTTAGCATCTGGTCGCAAAATTGTCGGTACCTTCTTCCTGGGAAATGACTTTGTAAAGCACCTTCAGTGTCTTCTTTTAGTAAGTTAACCAAATTGAGTGGTGATTTATTTGCGTGCAAGAGATGTTAATGATGTTGCTCACACTTAAATGAATCGAACTTACGGTAGAATGTGTCTGGTTAGGAAATTACAGTTGAATGTGCCTCGTTAGGAACTTACGGTCGAATATGCTTGGTTAGTAACTTACGGTTGAATGTGCTTGGTTAGGCTTTTAGAGTTTAATAAATGCAAATTCCACATTATTTAGGGAGAAAAAAAAATCTGAAAATCAGTCAACTATTGTATGAATGTTTTTCAACTTATATGTTTAAATTTATCTATAGCTTTTGTGAATATGTGTTGACTTGCTATTTTATTTTTATCTTAATTTTTCAGGTAATTTTTAGACATCATTGTATTTGATTTATGTGGCTTCAATTTAGATTTGTGTGCTTTGAGTTTATCTAACTAGTATTTAGTACTTGGGATCTTGGATATTGTGATGTACCTCTGATTTACAGTATTATATTAGCTTTTCACTTTCCAGTGTGTTACAATGTTACTTAAAATCTTGGAGCAAATTGCTCGACTGATTTTGTATAGTATTTTGGAAGACTGATAAATTGTCTTTTGTTAATTATCTACGAATTCTAGTAAATGATATAATCCATGATAATTATTAACTTTCTTTGAGACTGATTTATTTGCTAGGTCTAAATTTATGTTTTAATTATATTTCTAGCAGAAGTCCACATATCACTCGAATTTGTCTATTTTCTTATAGACATATCAGTATTTACTGTGTACATGAAAATCCTAATGATAGATTGGGATTTGCTGACTGTGCAAATCCTGATTCTGCATCAGTGAGCAAATCCTGATGAATCAGTGTTTACAGTATATTATAGTTTATAATTCACAGTCAGCAAATTCTGATTTTGCCTCAGTCAGCAAATTTTAATTCACAATGCGTTTTTATTTAATATTATTTAATATTATTTTATAATAATTCAAAACATCCCCTTCTAAGATTTTCGATTGGACAAATATAAATTATGCCTTTTGGGAAAAAATTATGAGTTATGACGGTAGAAACATTTTTTTTAGAAGAACAAAATGTGTGTCACATAAATGATCCGAAAAATAATTTTTCGTAACACTAACAAAAAAATAATGCTAAAAAAATAACTCACACTATGCGAAGTGGGAAAAATCCCAATCCCAATTTCAATTAAATGATAAACGATGTTTCACGAGAAAAACTTGTATTTGAATATACTCAATTTATGCATGTAAAAATCATTTTCTAACAAAAAGAAGGGTATCGGGTTCAAGATCTTGGATCGGTCCAATGTTTTGAAGTAATATTGAGTTAATTCTCGTAATCCTGGCCGATTAAGGCAGAATCCTGGTCGAAATTTTCATCGATCAGGAGGGCAAAATTTGACGAACATCGACCAGAATCCTGATTCGACCAGGATTCCTGGTTGATTAGGGCAGAATTATGGTAAAAAATTCCAGAAAATAAGGAAAAAATTCCAGAAAATTAAGGAAAAATTTCAGAGAATTGAAGGAAAATTCCAGAAAATAAGGAAAAATTCCAGAAAATGAGTAAAAATTAAAGTAAAATTCCATAAAATAAGGAAAAAAAATCCAGAAATGAGGAAAAATTCCATAAAATAAGGAAAAATTCTGGAAATCTAGGGCAAATTCATGAAAAATAAAAGAAAACTCCTAAAAAATAGGAAAAAGATAAGGAAAATGATAAGGAGTTTTAAAAAATACCCTGAAGCCACGAACAAGGCAAATAGTTGTAAATGTGTAGGTCGCTCCACACTTTACACAGAGAATGATACCCTGTAAGGGATTTAATGAACTTAACTTCCACGAAATCTTTATGATTTCCCGAAAGTTGGGTGGACAAATGATAGGGAGAAAAATAAACACTGGTTGTGCAATTAATGTTGCATTAATTATGCCAACGTTGGGTCAACAATAAACCCCATTGGAAAGGGCTCAAAACCCTGAATATTAATTATTTTCGTAATTAGTAAAAATGGGAAAAAATTAGCTATTGATAATAGTTGTTAGATATATTTGATAATGTCATGGCTAATATGATTTATGTTTAGATTTCAGATCTTACTTAACAGGACAAATCAGTACTTAACTGTTGATCAGTACTTATACTGGAAGTCAGGACTTAAAGATATCAGTACTTATATTATCAGGAGATAATCATCAGAAGTTAGATATCAGAACTTAAGTGCTGAAGGACGATCAGATAAGGACAGTAGCTGATTAAAGAAAAGAAGATCAAGATAAACATAAGAAGAGATATGCATGAAGAAGGAGTTTCGTGAAGAATGGAATACTTGGAAGAAAAGATATCTGATTGATATATTTTAGGAAGCAGAATTATATTCCATATCAATTAGCGTTATCTTGTAACTGTGTAATATATAAACACAGACATAGGGTTTACACTATAAGTGTTATCATATTCGAGAAGATTATTTATTGTAACCCTAGCAGCTCTCGTGATACTTGTTCATCACTGAGAAGTAACAGTTCCATACTGTAACAGAGTTTATTGTTTCAATAAAGTTGTTTTCTGTTACTTATATATTAAAGTTCGATTTGATTGTATTATACACTGTATTCACCCCCCTCTACAGTGTGTGTGACCTAACAAGTGGTATCAGAGCTTATCTGTTAACACACATACAGTTAAAGATCCAACACAATCATGTCTGACACAGAAACTCCAACTAAGCCTACCAAAACTGAAGAACCTCCAAAGACACTATTCCAAAGTCGGTATGAGACTATCAGAGTTCCCATACTGAGGACCATCTGAATATCCCATATGGAAGGTAGGATGACCATGTTCCTGGAAGTAACAGATCCAGAATACCTTGATAGAATCAAGGAAGGGCCTCACAAACCAACCAAGCTCGCTGTTGCAGTTGCAGGTGAAGCAGCAAAGACCGTACCAAAGGAGAAGAGTGATTATACTGCTGAAGATATAGCATCAATTGCTAAGGATGCTAAGGTACGACACTTACTGCATAGTGCCATGATAATGTAATATCAAACAAGGTAATCAACTGCAAGACTACTAAGGAGATATGGGATGCTCTGGAAACAAGGTGTCAGGGAACTGACACAATTAGAAGAACAGGAAGACGACATACTCACTCAAGAGTATGAACACTTTGACTCAAAGACTAAGAGTCATTGAATGATTTATATGATAGATTTGTCAAACTTTTGAATGATTTGTCATTGGTTGATAAAGAGTATGATCTTGAGATTCAAACCTTAAATTCCTGTTAGCTCTTCCTGAATGCTGGGATTTGAAGCAACGACAATAAGAGACAACTACAATCTTGATGATAAACTCTTGATGAAATCTATGGAATGCTCAAGACTCATGAACTTGAGATGGAACAAAGAAGCAAGAGGAAAGGAGGAAAGTCAGGACAGTTGCTCTTAAGGCTGAAGAAGATTCCCCAAAGCAGCTTCCTCAAGGAAAGACAAGGATTTGACTAAAGCTTGCCTGAGACTGATGCTGATGAGGAGATGATGAAGCTGTGTGCTCTTATGTGAAAGGAATCACAAGTTGCATACAGGAAGTTCAGGAAGGGAAAGAAGTTTTCCAGGAAAGGCATATAGTTCGATAAGAAGAATTTCAGAAGATCTGAAGAGGCAGAGGAGGAAAGTCTGACAGAGGAGATTATACCAATGTTAAATGCTATAACTGTGGTGAGAAAGGCCACATATCTCTGATGCAAGAAGGTAAAGGGTGACAAAGGCAAGGCTCTTGTCACAAAGCAGAAAAGTGGACAGAACCTCAGACTCTGAAAGTGAGGAACTATGCATTGATGGGCAATGCTGATAAAGAAAGTGCTGAGAGCAGTTCTGAAGCTGCTGAAACAAAGGTACCTCGGGACTACTTATGCTTTCATACTGATGATTAATGAGTTGAGAAGATATCTTAAAACCATGTTTGTTAGTTATAGAGATCAAACTTTAACATGTGAAAGATTAACTTCTGAAAATCTTGCATTTAAAGAAAAGAAATAATTTCTTCAGAAAAAGAGTTAGTCATGTTCCATCAAACTCCAGAAGGATAGAGATGATGCTTTTTATGTTAGGGATGAAGTGCTAAAAATGATGAATCTCTAAAAACTGAGTTAGAAAAGGAAAGAGAGATTATCGGATTGGACTAACTCTAAAAAAACTCAAAATTTGCTAAGTAGTGGAAAACTGGAAAGAGGGCTTAGGTTATGGAGAGATAAGAATGATAAAGGAACTGAAGAAATAAGCTTGTTATTTAAAACAAAGCCAAAGTTAAAACCTGTTAAGTGTAACTGTAAAGTCTGAGATGAGAAATCAGAAGTTAAAGAGGAATAATTCTGACAAACTAAAACAGGAAAAGACAGCTGAAGTAAACATAGGCTTAATGACAAAGAGCCAGTAAGCATAAGCTGAAAGATGTTAAGAATGCAAACAAGGTAAAATCACCTAGGAAAATAGGAATGGAAAGGAAGGTGTGAATAAAAGCAATAATTATAAACCTGTTCCTGATGCTCCTAGGAAAAACATGTCATAACTGTGGAAGTTCTAACCATCTGGCTTCTTTTTGCAGGAAGAATAAGAATATTAACTCCTTACCTTCAAATCAGGGTGTTAAGAGTCAGTCTGTTAGATCAAAACCACAAAATCCTTGTTTTCATTGTGGTAGTTTATGGCATTCCTTATACTTGTAAGGAATATCATAGTTTGTACTATGATTATTATCAAATAAAAACCTTCTTTGAGAAAGTTTCCATTGTTCCTTCTAGTGTAAATTCTGATTCAAAGTCTGCTAGTGTAAGTTTGATAAGAAAAATGTTAACATAACTCTGATGCTAAATCTGCTGCAAATGTTAACAAAACTTAATAAGGCCAAAGGATCCAAGCAAGTCTGGGTCCTTAAAAACTAATAATTAGTGGTCTTTCGTGATTGCAGGGCTAACAGGAAAAATATTCTAGTTCTGGACAGTGGATGTTCAGGACATATGACTGGAAATAAGGCCCTGCTATAACGGACTTTGTGGCGAAAACTGGCCCAAGTGTTCTTATGGAGATGGCAATATTGGAAAAACATTGGGATATGGCACTATCACTATCTGGAAATGTCCTAATTAAAGAAGTAGCTCTGGTCTCAGGACTTAAACACAATCTACCGCGTATAAGTCAATCTGTGACAGAGGTATCATGTGATTTCTTGAAGAACACTGTGAAATTGTGAGTAAATCTAAAGGCAAAGTTGTTCTAAAGGATACATGCGTTGGTACATTTATGAAGCTAAGCTTCAACACGTACTGATGGTTCTGCAATCTGTCTAATGAGTAGAGCATCAATTGAAGAAAGCTGGAATTGGCACAAGAAACTCTCTCATTAAATTTCAACAATATAAATGAACTGGTCAAGAAAATCTTGTGAAGAGGACTGCCAAAGTCAGTATTTGCTCTGATGGCCTTTGTAATTCCTGTCAGAAGGCCAAACAAAGAAAATCTTCATTCAAGAACAAGACTGAATCATCAATTCTTGAGCCTTATCATTTACTACATGTTGATCTATTTGGTTCCATGGAATATTATGGTCTATTGCAAAGAAGAAATATGCATTGGTCATCGTGGATGAGTTCACCAGATACACACTGGGTGTATTTCTTGCACACAAAAGTGAAACTGCATCTATCTTGATTGATCATGTCAAACATTTGGATAAATTGGTAAAAGATTCTGTGAAAATTTTAAGGAGTGATAATGGCACTGAGTTCAAGAATTTGATAATGGAAGAGTTCTGCAAAAAAACCATGGATAAGCATGAATTTTCTGCTCATGGAACTCCACAGCAAAATGGAGTTGTTGAACGGAGAATTGAACTCTCATTGAAGCTGCACGTACCAATGCTTGAAGAAGCAAAGCTTCAACCATTTTCTGGGCTGAAGCTGTGCAGACTGCTTGTTTACCTCAAAATGCAACACTCATTAACAGCATGGAAAAACACCATATGAGATGGTGAAGAAAAAGAAGCCAAATCTGAAATACTTTCATGATTTGGATGCAAGTGTTTTGTTCTCAAGACTCATCCTGAACAGCAATCCAAGTTATGATCTAAAAGCTGATGAAGGAATCTTGGTTGGATATCCCTTTCCCAACAAAGCCTGCAGAGTCTATAATTTGAGAACAAAAGTGGTCTGGAATCTATCCATGTCTCTTTGATGACAAGAAGATTACTGGTCTGAGATTTCATTGATCCTGATCAGCTGAGATTTGAAAATGATGACTCAAATTCTGATACTGAAAATCCTGACAGTCTAAGTCCTGATACTGTAAACTCTGATGGATTAAACCTCTGATGTTATTAAACTGTGGTGACTACGTCAAAGGAAAGATGCACCTATGCAGGGGGAGGCATACTCAAGATCCTACCACATCTCAAGAAACATCAGAACATACATTTGGCTCTTCAAGTTCTGATTCGTCAAGTTCTGATAAGCCAAGTTGTGATAGTGCTGAAAATCTAATTCTGAAGAATCCAACTCAGAGAGCATAGTTTCAGGGGGAGCATCAGAAAATGAAATAGCATGGATCAATGGGGGAGCATCCAGTTCTATGAGAAAACCTTCCATCTGCAAGGAAGTGGACAAAGTCACATACACCTGATTTGATAATTGGAATCATGATGCAGGTGTCAGAACTAGAACAGGTACTTCAAATGAATGTCTTACAATTCTTTTCTCTCTCAGACTGAGCCAAAGAAAGTGGAAGACAGCTCTTCAAGATGCTGATTGGGTGAAGCAATGCAGGAAGAGTTAAATGAATTTGAAAGAAACAAAGTCTGGACCCTAGTTGCCAAGACTAAAGAATAGATCTGTTGTTTGGTACAAGTGGGTATTCAGCAAACAAACCTGACAGTGATGGCACTATTACACGGAATAAGGCACGGCTGGTTGGCAAAAGGATATTCTCAACATGAGGTGAATTGACTATGATGAACCATTTGCACCAGTTGCTAGGTTAGAAGCCATAAGGATATTTTGGCTTAATGCTGCTCACAAAAAGTTTATTGTCTTTTCAAATGTCAAAAGTGCTTTCTCAAGGAGAATTGGAGGAGGAAGTATATGTTGAACAACCTCCAGGCTTTGTAGATTCCAAACATCCAGATTATGTCTACAGGCTGATAAAGCACTCTATGGACTTAAGCAGCTCCTAGAGCATGGTATGAGACTTTAGCTCAGTTTCTTCTGGAAAGTGGATTCAACAGAGGAACAATAGACAAAACACTGTTCTACCTCAACCATGGAAATGACTTACTTCTGGTCCAGATTTATGTGATGATATCATTTTTGGGTCTACAAATGACAAACTTTGCAAGAAGTTGCCAAACTAATGCAGTCAAGATATCAGATGAGTATGATGGGGGAACTTAGCTTATTTTCTGGGCCTTCAAGTCAAGCAGAATGAAGAAGGCACTTTATTTGTCAAACCAAGTACACCAGAAACTTGCTGAAGAAATTTAGAATGCACGATTGTTCAAGTGCCATCCACTCCCATGGCCACTGCAACAAAACTGGATAAGATACTGGTAAATCAGTAGATATTACTGACTACAGAGGTATGATTGGCTCTCTACTCTAACTAACTGCTAGTAGGCCGATTTCATGTATGTTACCTGTCTTGTGCAAGATTTCAAGCAGATCCAGAGAAACTCACTTAACAGCTGTGAAAAGAATCTTTAAGTATCTTAAAGGAACAGCTGATATGGGATTGTGGTATCCTAGAGAATCAGATTTTAAACTAATAGGTTACTCAGATGCAGATTTTGCAGGTTGCAAAATTGACAGGAAAAGCACAAGTGGAAGCTTGCCAATTTCTTGGAGGCAGATGGTTTCTTGGTCAGCAAGAAACAAAAGTCAATTTTCACATCAACTGCAGAAGCAGAGTATATTGCTGCAGGACTGCTGTGTGCACAGATTCTTTGATGAAGAATCAGTTACTGGATTATGGGTTAACATATTTCAAAATCCCTATTTACTGTGATAATCAAAGTGCTATTGCTATGACAGGTAATCCAGTTCAACACTCTATGACAAAGCACATCAGCATCAGGTACCACTTCATAAGGGAACATGTGGATGAAGGTACAGTGGAATTGCACTTTGTTCCAACAGATCAACAACTAGCAGATATCTTCACAAAACCACTGTGTGAAGCCACTTTTACAAGATTGGTAAATGAACTTGGAATGGTTTCAGGTTCTTTTCTAAATCTGTCTAGTTTTGTTCTGTTCATTAGACTTTATGATCAGTATTTACAGAATTAATCTCTTGTGTATTCTGTGATTAATTGAAATATGCGTTTAAGTACTGATTGTTCTGATATATGTTTCTAAACTCTGATAAGTGATATGTCTGTTAAGTAACTATTCAATCCTATGAGGATAACTGTGCTAGATACTGACCTAGTAGTCTTCAATAAACAAATGATCCATGTAAGAAGTAATTATTTCTGTGGAAATCTTATGACACAGCAAATTCTGATAATTGAGCTTAGTTGAGTTTACTTTGTTTATCTTATTACTAAGTCACAAATTAGAATAATGCTACTCATCTGTTAAGTTCTGATACTAGTAAAACTGCTGAATGTACTAAGTGCTGATAAACCTCACTTATCAAAAGAAAAAGCAAAAAGATCAAAGAATAAAATCAGGTACTCCTTTGAGATCTAGAGTAAAAATGTGGAAGGGACGACCCAAGTGCATTGCTGGTATTAAGTAAATATGCATTAGAAAAGCAAAATATTTTCTTGGTGACTTTTCACACTCTATGATTACTGGAGAAATACTCTGATAATAGCATAAATTCTGATAAGCAGTCGTGACTCACTTACACTGAGAAGCCACTGTAAAATAGAATTTAAAAGATGCATAAAATTAGCACAAAACAGTTGAGGTGGACTCAAGCATGAACTCATTCATCAGTAGGTTTCAGGATAATGACAGCTCTTTAGCAAAATTTTAGTTATGCCTTATTTCTAAGATGTACTGAAGTGAATCAGACTTTACTCTTGTCTGATTTAGCTTAATGCACACACTAATCACTCCATCTGAATGATGAAAATTACTGTGGTGGTCTATGTTGTTTTAGATAAACAGTCATTGTGTCATTTTGCACTAACCTGAGGACAAGTTCTGGTTGCATATTCTGACGATTAAGTTCTGAAGAGTATAACTCAGAACTTGTATGAGGATTTACTAGATAGGCATTCCTTTTTCGAGTTAAGAAATTATGTTCTGATGACTGTTAAGTTCTGAATAAGTCTAAGTTCTGATATTACAGTCTAATTCTTTACTTGACTTATCTGTGGATAAAATTTGATAACAGTCTCGTACAAACTAGAACATGTGAAGTGGAAGATTAATAGTCACTATGGTTAGGATTAATGGTACTCGTACTTGAACAGTCAACTTTTACTTGTGTCTTGTGCGCATTCAACCATTTTCTCTTTCCAATGAATGTTATTCTTTTTCAAGTCAGGGGAACGAGGTAGAATTAATTCTACCTGTCAGCATTAAATACTTTTACGTCTCCTGGCATTCTCTTGCCTATATAAACAGCCTCTTCACATCAGCCTTCCCATCAAATTCTTTCTCACAAACTTACCTTCATACTTTTTCTTTCAAAAACACAATGGTCAGATACAACATGTTTTTGAACTACCAAAACTTCAATATGGAGCTAAGCTGTGCCGATGGCAGCAGGAATGGCACGTCACGGCCATTCCTGAGGAGATATGGGACTCTGTCCCACGGAGGTACTGACCCACTCCTGTTCTTCTATATGGACTACCATCGCCATCTGGAGCGATTGGAGGAGGAAAGGCTGGAAGCTCTCCGCCAGCAAGAGCGATCATCCGACTCGCCATTCTGTTTGTCGAGAGTAGGAAGAAGAAGAAATGATTTAATCTCGTCTTCTTCCTATTTTTCTTCATCATCAGCTTTGTCAGGCTTCTTAGCTAGGACTAAGGCTGTTGATGTTAGGTTTAGTAGCTTAGGTCACTTGATTTCTTTTCAGAATATTAATGATGCAGTGAAAAATAATTAAATCAGTGGGAACGGTTTCAATTTTGAATTAAAACTATTTCACCTTGATTAATGGAATATCTGGGTAAATGGAACGGTTTTTTCCTTGAAAACAGGCAAGTGGGCACTGTTTTCTCGCGCCCAGTAACTATCCGTTATTACTGCATGTCTGACAGGTGTCCAACGGTAACATTTTTTTTTGGAGTATAAGTACGACAGAGAAAGGATTTCTTTAATCTTTTATTTCCTTCATACTTTTTCTCTCTACTTGCTTTTACTCTCTTTCTCTCACGTTGGTTTTTCATACAGACATTTTATCAAACACCTAACAGGCACTTTTAAATCTCAATTTTTCACATGGCACCTAAGGATTTAATTATTGATGGAGCTAAGTTTGTTCCAAACAACTATGCTGCAATTCTTGATCATGCTGAAGTTCCATCTGAATTGCATTTTGTGCAAGATCTTCTTGCACACAGTGAGATTGGGTATGCATTAACCCAACCTTCAGTCTTTTCGAGTCAACAAGTTCTGATATTTTGGCGGACTGGGCACTTTGATGATGGTGGTAAACATGGCACTCCCAGTATTGTTTTCGAAGTGGGTGATTCATCTTATGCAGTCACTCCTGGTATAATACACAAAGCTCTATATCTCCCAGAAGGTTGTACTTTTTCAATTCCAGAAGAATCAGCTCTTCAGGAGTTAATGGCAAATTTGGGGTATGAACGGAGTTTGGCAAAACTTGGGCAGTTGAAACGGGCTCATATCAGAAGAGAATGGAGCTTCTTCTTCGACTGCATCACCAAAGCTTTTGGGAATAAATGTTCGAATTTTGATGCTATCCCAATTCAAAGTCAGCACATAGGGTATGCTATTATCAATCAAACTCATTTTGACTTTGCAACTGGTATAATTGGTTTTATTGGAGAGGATGACAGAGGATAGGAATATTGTCTATTTTGCTAGATTCTGTCAACTTATTTATACTTTTTGTACTGATGAACCTCAATTAGTCAGTTCCTCAACCCCACCTTTTAAAGTTGCAAAACGCTACTTTAATGATCTGGTAAATGCTGACACTAAGAAATCAGTGGTTAGACCATTACTTCCTCAGTCTGTAAAACAGATCTTAGTAAATGCTGATCCTGATACTTATAGATCTGTTTACTCTGATGTCCAACCAACCACAAACACCAAAAACCATCATCCTCAGCACCTACCACTCATTCTACTCAACCTACCCTCAGGACATATCTTAAATCCTATCTCTCCACTTCCCAAACTGTTCCTCAAACACCTCAAAGAGAAGGAGGATTGCCTTGAGAGATGAATCTGATACTGAGGAACAGGTTCCTTCTTCAGAACCTGTTGTAGGTGAAGCTGAGAAAGAGACTTCTCAGAAGGATTCTGGATTTGGGGGATCTAGGCTTCTCAAAAGGCTTAGAAGAATGACAGTTCCTGAAACTCCCAAGGAATCCAAATCAACAAAGAGATACAAGAAACAGAGGGCAAAAAGGCCAGTTTCAGATGATGAAGAGGAAGCAGCTAAGGAAGGGGATCAGGAATCTCTGATCTCACAAGACAAGGAATTTGCTCCAGTCACTTCTTCTCCATCAACTCCATCTCAGGAAGCTGTTTCTGCAAAGGCTAACACACCATCTGTGTCTCCTGTTGATCCAGGCACAAGTGCTGATATTGATGTTCAAAACTTGGTTGTGCCTGAAGTAATTCTCTTAGAAGCTCCAACAGCAAATAATCCTTCCACAACACATGTTACTGATGCTGTTCAAACTCCAGAGTTATCAACAACACCTCTGCATCATGATGCTGATGATCAGACTTTAGGTGAGCATCAGGATTTGGTTGTTGATCAGAACTTAGAACCAGATCAGCAATTAGAGGATCCTGAAACCTCCATTGTTACTCACACTGTTGTCTTATCCGAAGATACTGATTCTTTAAGTTCTGATGCTGCAATGCTGGAGATACTGGTGATGCTGCTCCAACTGCAGATGCTGATGCAGCAGGTCCTTCAGGACATGCTCCTCAACAGACTATTCTAAAGTCTGAACTGATTAAGAAGTTTGTTACCGGAGAAGCCCCAGTACCTTGGAGTGAGACTCCTGCAGGACAGGAGTGGACTAAGGAATGAAACTCAGTTTCATGTGTTCCAACTGAAAAGCATCTTGCTGAGCACTTGACTAAAGCTGATGAAATGTTAAATTCTGATGATTTCAAAATCCAGCTTAGAGTCACTGCATTGAGTACTAAACATCTACAAGGTCTTCATTCAACTACTAATGCAGAGCTACACAAGATTCAGGAGAACTTTATCAAACAGGAACAAGTTTGGAAAATTGATAAGAAAAAGTTCTTCCAACCTACCATTGACAGGATTGCTTATATTGAGAAGACTCAAGATCATCAACAAGCTCAGATTGATGAAATTCTGAAAAATCAAGCTTCTCAACAATCACAACTAACTGAAATCCAAACCTCAGTGGAATTGCTTATCTCTCTTCTACTACCTGCTGATGCCAAAAAGGGGGAGAAAGTAATTAAGTCCAAATGCAAGGCTGACAAGACACTGACAGGAAAGGATAATGAAAAAGATGATCAAGGAAACTCTGGAATGGGTAGAGGTCATAGTCAAGGTAGAGGATTCACATCAAGACAAGCTAGTCACAGGACAAGTTCTGATACTGGGAAAAGATTAATTTCTTCTATTGGTAAAAGGATAAGTTCCGATGAACTTTTGGATCTTTGAGGAAATGTCAAGATAGTTATTTCTTTAGGAAAATCCAGGAATGGACTTGGAGAGTTTAATGAAAGAAGAAGCCAGGCTTAAATCAGAGAAAGTCACATCTAAATCTGAAGCTTCTGGTAAAGAGCCACTTCCAAAACTCAAAGGCATTGTAATCAAAGAAAGGACACATACTGAAGCAACATTGGCTAGATCACAACCGCAGATAGATCCAAGATCCAAGGGTAAAGAAAAGGTTGGTGAACCTATCAAGGTTTATGTGCCTCCTGAGGATGAAGAAATTACTGATGAAAAGGATAATCTTGCTCTGACTTCAAGAAAAGTTCTTAAAACAACCTCTGACATGGCTCAAGTTGTTCAGAGTCAAGAAATTGTAAGTTCTGATATTCAGAAGAAGCAAGTAACCTCTGACATAGCTCAAGTTAACTTGATATCAGAAGATAGACCAAAGACACTCTCACCAGGATTCACTAAAGCAAAACAGACTCAACCTTTGAAG
Organism: Apium graveolens; assembly: GCF_009905375.1. NCBI lineage: Eukaryota > Viridiplantae > Streptophyta > Magnoliopsida > Apiales > Apiaceae > Apium > Apium graveolens. The sequence continues at coordinate 297,568,696 of NC_133649.1, forward strand.
ACTACTGCAAGTGGTTTTGAAGCAAGAGTAGTTACTGGAAAGGAAGCAAGAGATAAAACTGGATTGGGAAGTGTTGATGAAAAGAGTACATAACACTACAAATGATCCAACTTCCTTGAGTGAACCAGGCATTGGAGCAACTCCTGAGAGATTGAATCAACTGGAATCTGTATAGATGGTTTACCATACCTACTTGAAAGAATACATCATATTGTATTTCATGACAGATTTTAGGGTTTATCATATAAGACAAAATGCCATTCCATTGAAGTATTTTGAAGAATTGGAGCATGTACTTTTCTTACTTCAAGTGGATGACAGAATAACAGGAACTGCTGCAAACTACTTAAAAGAACAGATTAAGAGACATAAAAGGCTTTATTCTGTTAAGTCTGACAGCACATATGTTCCAAAGTACAGAGATCACAATGGTGATATTGTTGATATGAAGCCTAATACTGCACAGATCAGAACATATCTTGGTATTAAGGGACTTGAATTCAATCTGGAGTCTGACAAAGCCTATGTCATAAGACTAGATCAGGAGTTGAGAAAAGCAAAGATCAATGATCTCAGAGCTGCAATCTTTCAAACTGGTGAAGATACTGTAGAGCTTAAAGATGTTAAAGGAGAATGATGATGAACTCAGATATGCTGAGAAATGTTTGTTGAAGAACTATCTCAGAACAACTCCTGACATCAGAGAGATCAGATAATGAAGCCAAGTCGAGATCTACAACTGCTTAAATTCTGATATTTGTACAGACTGAAGTTGTTATCAGAAGTTGAATATTGGTAAAGCTTTAAGGACTGTAAGTTGTAGTTATCTAGTCTAATTCTCATGCATTTGTACTTAATGTTTTTGACATCATCAAATATCTGTTAAACTTGTATATTATTGCTAATTTACAAGTTGGGGGAGATTGTTAGATATATTTGATAATGTCATGGCTAATATGATTTATGTTTAGATTTCAGATCTTACTTAACAGGACAAATCAGTACTTAACTGTTGATCAGTACTTATACTGGAAGTCAGGACTTAAAGGATATCAGTACTTATATTATCAGGAGATAATCATCAGAAGTTAGATATCGGAACTTAAGTGCTGAAGGACGATCAGATAAGGACAGTAGCTGATTAAAGGAAAGAAGATCAAGATAAACATAAGAAGAGATATGCATGAAGAAGGAGTTCCGTGAAGAATGGAATACTTGGAAGAAAAGATATCTGATTGATATATTTTAGGAAGCAGAATTATATTCCATATCAATTAGCGATTATCTTGTAACTGTGTAATATATAAACACAGACATAGGGTTTACACTATAAGTGTTATCATATTCGAGAAGATTATTTATTGTAACCCTAGCAGCTCTCGTGATACTTGTTCATCACTGAGAGGTAACAGTTCCATACTGTAACAGAGTTTATTGTTTCAATAAAGTTTGTTTTTGTTACTTAATATATTAAAGTTCGATTTGATTGTATTATACACTGTATTCACCCCCCTCTACAGTGTGTGTGACCTAACAATAGTCCTAAAAGGGATATGAATTCTTGTGGATCAGCATCTGAGAGGCCTTATAAGATAAGGAATCAATTTCCTACTTTTTAGGACTCCAAAGTCCACTCTAAATCTGAGACTTGTCCACCAAGTCTTCAAACCCGAACCTAATTATAAGGCATCATATGCCTATATAAGGGGTCTCCCCCCACAAATCAGAACTAAGTTTTTTGACTTGATATTTGGCAAATAACAAAGTACGTAGACATCTTGTGAAGGCAGATCGAGTCACAAAATACGAGAGCAGTCAAATTGAGTCTCGAAGCTCATGAACCCTAGTAACAAATATGACCTAGTTTTCAATTCATAACAATATTTTATATTCTTGCAGTCTAATTATTTGATTGAAAATTTATGAGAGTTTTGGATTTTTTTATTCATGTTTAAACTTATTATGATCTTTGTTATTGTAAAAAACAAGACTTGATCATAATCTTGATGATGTTGTGCTAGATTTGGGATTCTCGCAAAGTTTTATTTATATGTTTTTATGGTGTCAAAAAATTATTTCATAATGATATGTTCAAACTTGGAATGAATGAATAGACAAGGAAATGGTTACCACTGTTGCACTGTGGATTTGGATCAAAGTACTTTTTACCGCCATTTTCTATTTTTTGTCTAACTTAAAAGTGGAAAGCTCCAAAGGCCTATAATTTCGATCTACTTCGTTTTTGTTATCATTTTTTTTAACAACAACTATTGGATTTTTAATATTTTCAGTATTTCTTTGCCTCATTTTTATGTATCCGTTACATTTGATTCAGTTTTTTATGAAATATATCTGATCATTTTGCATGTTGAATTTGCCCATTATTTAAGTTTTGAAACACCTTAGCATCGGGTCGCAAAATTACCGGTACCTTCTTCCCGGGGAATGACTTTGTGAAGCACCTTCAGTGTCTTCTCTTAGTAAGTTAACCAAATTGAGTGGTGATTTATTTGCGTGCAAGAGATATTAATGATGTTGCTCACACTTAAATGAATCGAACTTACGGTTGAATGTGCATGGTTAGGAAATTACGGTTGAATGTGTCTGGTTAGGAACTTACGGTCGAATATGCTTGGTTAGTAACTTACGGTTGAATGTGCTTGGGTAGGCTTTTATAGTTGAATAAATGCAAATTCCACATTATTTAGGGAGAAAAAATATCTGAAAATCAGTCAACTATTGTATGGATATTTTTCAACTTATATGTTTAAATTTATCTACAGCTTTTGTGAATATGTGTTGACTTGCTATATTGTTTTTATCTTAATTTTTCAGGAAATTTCTAGACATCTTGTATTAGATTTCTGTGGCTTCAATTTAGATTTGTGTGCTTTGAGTTTATCTAATTAGTATTTAGTACTTGGGATCTTGGATATTGGGATGTACCTCTGATTTACAGTATCATATTAGTTTTTTCACTTTCTAGTGTGTTACAATGTTACTTAAAATCTTGGAGCAAATTGCTCGACTGATTTTGTATAGTATTTTGGAAGACTGATAAATTGTCTTTTGTTAAATATCTACGAATTCTAGTAAATGATATAATTGATGATAACTAATAACTTTTTTGAGACTTATTTATTTGCTAGGTCTAAATTTATATTTTAATTATATTTCTAGCAGAAGTCCACATATCACTCGAATTTATCTTTTTTCTTATAGACATATCAGTATTTACCGTGTACATGGAAATCCTAATGACAGATGAGGATTTGCACAGTCAGCAAATCCTGATTCTGCATCAGTCAGCAAATCCTGATGAATCAGTGTTTACAGTATATTATAGTTTGTAATTCACAGTCAGCAAATTCTGATTTTGCTTCAGTCAGCAAATCTTAATTCACAATGCGTTTTATTTAATATTATTTTATAATAATTCAAAACATCCCCTTCTAAGATTTTAGATTGGACAAATATAAATTAGGCTTTTTGAGAAAAAAATATGAGTTATGACGGTAGAAACATTTGTTAAGAAGAATAAAATGTGTGTTAATATAATGTTTTGAAATAATACTGGGTCCAATGTTTTCTGCGGCCCAGATTCAGCCCAAAGAGAAAGGCGTGTGTGGGGGCATACATATACCTATATATAAGGGGTAGGGATTTGTCCTCTCTCCCTCCTTCCCCCCTAACAATTTTACAAATTCCTACGGTTAGTTAACTTATAACATTTTCGATACATAAATTAGGGTTTATTTATCAATCAAATCATATACTAATACTACTACTTGTTTTGTGCAGATACAACTCTACACATGGCGGAACAGGGTGGTGGTGGTGGTGGTAGCCAGTGCCAGGCAGTTGATCTCTCCAAGCACCCCTCTGGAATTGTACCCACTCTTCAGTATGCATCCCCCCTCCCCTTCATTTTCACCCCTTTTCTCGATTTTACTGTGTTACAGATTTCATTATTTTACACTTCCCTTCGATGCCAATTTTACTACCTTCATATTATTTACTTGATAATAATGTTAACGTACACATGTGCCTGCTTTTACATTTCTTTCTAATTATACCTAATTATTCTCTTGTATGTAAACAAATGATGCCTTAATTCACCTATAAGCTGCCACGTTGTTTCACACAAGACTTATTTAAAAGTTTATCCCTCCATTTCCCCTTTTTTCTTTGCCTCATTTGTTGCTAGCATCCTAATAAACACCGCGAACCCTTTCCCGCCCTAGGCTACTCCTGTTTACATTTTAGGAATAAGTTATAGTTATGAATTATATAATTATTACAGCTTCTACAACATCTGTGTTTTTGTGGCTTGTGATGATTTTTTAACTCTCACACTTTGATTATGGGTTAATGCTAAAGTTACAGGAGTATAAAATTAGGCTGAAGTATAAATTTTGATCACCACTAATTTTCTACTAACAGGAATATAGTATCAACTGTCAACTTGGATTGCAAGTTAGATTTGAAAGCCATCGCATTGCAAGCAAGAAATGCTGAATATAACCCCAAGGTTCGAATCTTCATCATAATATCACTATACTTCAGCTTTCTTTGATGGAAGAGGAAGAAAAGAAGCCAGACTATATTATGTCATTCAAAATAATCTTTTGGATAATTGTGGTCTAGGAAATGAAAGACTTGTTTTGTTTCAGTTGTATACCTTGGCTAATGATAGTTAGCTGTGTAGGTCATTTTTTAATTGAAATTTCACTAATCATTTATTTGCAAAGCTCATGCTTGCACTTGAATGTTTGAGAACCATTACAAGTTATTGCTAACTAAATGTTTAGCTTTGTTGATCATGCTTTTTTAATGATTACACAGCGTTTTGCTGCTCTAATCATGCGAATCAGGGATCCAAAGACAAAAGCACTAATATTTGCTTCGGGAAAATGGTGAGTTTTGTTGACAGTTTCGTTCCTCAACTCCCTATGATTTATTTTTATCAAACAGCAGATGCTTAACTTTTACATGTGTCTTTCTGTTGATTTAAGTTATATAAGGCTTAACAATCTTACTGCAGCGCTGTTTGTAAATCTTTACCCAAATTTCTTGTAATTATCACGGCATACTGGCATGGACAATTTAATCTATATGTTGTAATATAAAAAGTTGGTCATTTTACTTGTACAAGAATGACAGGAATAACAATTGTTTTAACTAAGATTGAGAATAATAAAAATTTCCGTAAGTATCTGCTGATTTAAATGATTGGGATACACTTTTACAAAATGGGACAACAATAACAATTTTTTTAAATAAAATTGACAACAATAACAATTTCCTTATGTACCGGCTAGTTTTGATGATTGGAATACGCATTTACAAAATGGGTATTCCGTTATATAAGATGTATTAATTTTTTAAGTATAAGCAGCTGCCAAATGGGTATACCATTAAGTGGGTATCGCTTTATATGCGATGCATTATTTTTTTTAGAATGCGCATATGTCAAATGGTTATTCCATATGGGATACTCCTTTCACAAATGTGTATCCTTTTAATATTTAAATAGAAATAAAAAATTCAAGATACCCCATTCCAAAATGCATAACATCAGTACCCCTTTAGAAAATGCGTATTCAAATTGTAAATGTCGGTCGCATACTATAATATCGGTAATTTTATTACCCCAATCTGAAAAATGGTTACATACCTGGCCTTCATCCTTCACTTGCCACCTTTAGCTTATTCGGTTATTTTATATTATATGTGGGTTGTGCATTTGCCTTGATTCTTATATTTATTATAAATTTTAACTATTAATAACTTCCCTCGTGATATAGTCCTCATGTTGTGTCCAGGTTTGTACGGGAGCAAAGAGTGTACAACAGTCAAAATTGGCTGCAAGGAAGGTCGGCAATTTATCATGAATTTTGATTTTATATCTGCTTTTTACTATGGTCTTAGAACTTGAGTTACTATGGGACATTTATCGGGTTTGGTCTGTTAAAATCTTTAAAACCCAATAATGAGAATCTTTGTTATATATATGTGATTTTTAACATCCAAGACTTAGTAAATAAATACTTACGAGATGTTCATATAACATTTATATTTGATGTCCAGTATGCACGAATTGTTCAAAAGGTTGGATTTTCTGCCAAATTCAAGGTATCCCTTCTCTTGGACAATTACAGTATCCATTTTAGAAACTTATTGTTATCTTAATGGCTTTTAATATTATGTTCCATTGATATGCCAGGACTTTAAGATACAAAACATTGTTGGTTCTTGTGATGTGAAATTTCCCATCAGACTTGAAGCTTTAGCATATTCCCATGGTGCCCTTTCAAGTGTATGTCTGAGCTGTTGTCTGGCTTTCTTAACCATGGAAATTAAAAATAGATGCTGCAACTTTTTAGTGCTAATTGTGTTTATGTGTTTGCAGTATGAACCAGAATTGTTTCCTGGTCTAATATATCGGATGAGACAACCCAAGATTGTCCTCCTCATCTTTGTATCAGGAAAAATTGTAATTACCGGAGCAAAGGTGATGCAGGCTGCCATAAACATTTACTTATAAACTTTTTGTTACCTTTAAAGGCTTACAGTCTTTCGAATGGCTCATGCACAGGTGAGAGAAGAAATTTATACAGCATTTGAGAATATATACCCTGTTCTTACAGAGTTCAGGAGGAATTCGCAGCAGTGGTATGCAATATATTTCTTTCTTGTTATTTTCTTAATGGAAGTGCAACTATCTTTCTTATTATGTAATGTGTGTTTGTGCTTGGAGTCTTATTAAATTTTCCGTTGCCTGTGTTTGCAGACTTGTGCAGATTTGTGCTTGATGAAGAATCAACTTGATATATCAACTTGATACTGAAGAGCTTTCAACTACATGTACCCGGGCTCTAATAAGACTGCTATAAGAATTGACATGGCTGGGTTAGAGTTTTTTTTATGTAATGAATAATGATTCTGAATAATTAAGACATATGGTTTTGGTTTTTATGTGATACAGTTACATAGACAATCTATATACAAGTGGAAAAGCATTTAAATTTTGGGGGCCATTGTTTATGGTATATTAGTTCGATTAACAAGATTTTATTGTTAATTTCATGTGTTTGTTTTCGGTTTAAGATTTTAATATGTTGGATGATAATTCATTGTGATTTACCGAGTCACTTATTTACAGTGCGGTGTTGTTTGTTGGATCATAAGTTTTTGTCATTTTCCGAGTAACTTACTCCCCAATGTGTCTGGTTAAAGAGTACAAGCCCTGAACTTAATCTGAAGTTGCATGTCATGCTGGTTAGTTTTGAGCTACAAATGGCAAATCATCCCTTTAGTTCATTCGAAATGTCTTTTTTTTGCTAATTGAAATGTGTTTTTTTTATGTTGATAAAAATATTATTTGCCCTACCATGTTCTTAGTTTTACTGGGACAACTAGTCTGTACAGTATATATATATTAGTAGATTGCCTTGGTTATATTGTTTCGTCATCTCGAAAGAGCTAATTCCGCAACTTATTACTTGCTCTTGCTTGCCCTTCTTTCGATAAGTGTCCTATATTTTTGTTCTTTTTGCTGAATATGTATCTTATATTTACATTAGTGGTAAATCTCCGGACAATTTAGTAAAAGAAGATCAGTTTAGGTAAAAGTGTTGTAAGTACGAGGATATAAGCTTCTTTAAGTTCTCTAGACCGTAAGAAGTTGATAGTAAGATAATTACATTTGAGCAAACACTATTGTTGCATAAAATTTGAGCAACCGTGTACATGTAGATGTAGTTTCGAAAAGCTACCATATCTAAAATATTATGTGAATATAAATGTCTGTGTTATCCTACCAAAAAAGAGATTTACATAAAAAATGTGAAGACGGATAAGAATAGCAAAGCCACCAGAAACGGGCGACTTCCAGAAGACCGTGATAACAATATCTGAATCGGAAAACTGCATTGGCCTTGTGATAAATTCTGTGTAGTCACAGCAGCCAAACCTTGAAAATTGCAGCTCAATTCCCTTGATTCTGTACCTGAAAGTAGGCATTAAATGCGTATGATGCATTTCCATAAGCATCCAAGCCATTACAAGATGACCCGTAACCAAGGGTCGTACAATCAGAAAATGTGCAGGCATAATCGATATTCTCAGCAAGTTTACTCAAATCTTTAGCATTTGGATTGAACACGCACCATCTCTTTGGTAGATACTGCACATTTTGTGCAGGAACGACAAGCTTGTTCTGTCCTTTTCCCGAAAAATCCATTCCAAATTTTGGTTGTCCGTCATACTTAAAAATTCCCCAGTGACGCTCAAAGTTACCAGGAGCTATGCTCTTGATATCTTCATCAATTAGTCCAAACAAGTAGACTTCTACAAATCCAGGTCGAAGAGGTGTGCCTTTATTAGTTCCAAGCTTTGGTAAAAGGCCATTGTAGAATCGGTATGCATTGTTCATATTAGCATTCTTGTCACCGTCGGTGGGCCATCCAACCTCGCCTACGATAATTGCCATGTCAGCATATCCGGCAGCTTTCAAGGCAGAGACCAGAGTGTCAAAATTTGCGTCAAAGACGTTTTGGTAGGCGATCCCATTATTCACAAATTTAATCTTCAAACTGATTGAGTTCATCTTGGATGGAAATCACTCAATCTGGATCTCCAAGAGCTTCGCTGCTTCCTTTGGTTCCATTTGTGATAGAAAACCAGAATCAATTCAATTGTTTGCAGCAACTCTTCTAACCCTTACTCCAGTATTAGAAATACTAAGTACCACATTCCAAAAATGGTCTTTACTCCATTCTTTACGTCTTGATAGACTAGCTCTTGGTGACTCAGCATTTCCAGAATTAAGTTGAGTCTGACTAGTAGATGGTCATTAAACAACGGTCTCGCTTAAAACCCACAACCTTACAAGTTCAATGAACTCGCTTTTGACAAAATCGCTCCATGTCAGAAATAAAGAAGATTAGTATTTTATTCCGTGTTTCATAAACACGAGAATCTCATAATCGTTTGTTCATTTTAAAATCTTGAATCATTACAAATTTTATCTTGTTTAGCAAGAATGCATGGGTGTCGTATCTAATACATACATCCTTAATCTAATTAAGCATGCATCATTAAACTACTCTACACATACATTCATCATATGAGCATATATATGTAAAGTGCAATAAAGTAAACGTGGTTGGTTATGGCTTATCCTATGTGATCTTTATCAAGCTATTGACAAAGATCTAGGTCAATCTATGGTGAAAAATAAATACAAGCTAACTACTACATGTCTACTTTCTTGAGTTGTCTCTTCCTTGTATTGCTTCCTTGGATGGCATCCATGTGAGATTACCCTTCCTTGATATGAAATCTTTATGTCTTCATGTACATTACAAGAATGAAATATAAAAACTAATCTTAAGAACTTATAAGAAGAACTCGAGTTACATTCGAGATCTATAATTACAAAATCAAACGACATGCAAGCCGTATTAAAAAAAAACAAAACCATTAACCTAAGGTCATAAGCTATAACCATCCACCATGATCAATTAACACATAAGAATATGTTAAAACACATAATCTAATCTTAACATATCATACCCATCATGATCTAGTCACAAAAAAAAATCTGGAAAAATTCAGAAAAGTAAGAATTCTGAAAACATTAAATCGCTGTTTATAGGCAGTAAACGACGTCAAACGCCTTACAGAAGAGTCCATGATAGCTTTAGCTATTTGTTTTGTTCAGACACTCGATTCCGTATCGAAAAGGGTATTCGTTCGCGAAAATCGGACACCAGACCCAGATTTTAGAAGATCTGCAACATCTGATTTAGAATCCATATCTAATACGATTCTCATTATAAGAACAAACATAAATCATATATATCAGTATACGTACAGATTATATAATCATCATAAAATTATACAACTCACATGAATATCGTATATTCAAATCATGCATATACAATCATATTGTATCAACATCAAAACATGGCAAATCCTTGTGGTTGTTAATGGCCTCACAAGCTAAAAAATAAACATTGAATTCCATTAGTGATTAAGACATAACATGATATAAAGAAAAAGACGAAGAAAAATGCGAGTGAAATTACCCCTATCAGAGGCCTGAGAAAGGCCAACTTTCTAGAGAGAAAACTCCTCTAGGGGAGTCCAGGTGTCTGTTTGGTCGTTATCCGCAATAAGGGCTTGGTAAGCGGCCTCCTCCTCGACAGTTAGCCTAATGCTAGCTGGGCTACCATCAACTACCTTGCAAAAGGGCCAACGAAATAAGCCGGCCCAATCGCCTCCGGCCCAGGTTAGCCTAAAAAATTCAACTCTTCACTTTGGGTTGTTCTCAACAATGTAGTTGCTATCAAAAATATGGGGACACTTGGGCCTTTGACGGATAAAAAGCCAGCCCGGTTGAGTTAAAAGACTATTATAAAATTTAAAAAAATTTCTAAAAGGGGGCACTGAAAGGGGAAAATTATTCTTAAGGCACAAAACCATAAAATATATGATATTCCTCCATGCAATTAGAGGGAGTTGACATGGGTTTACTTGAACATCTGCGAGGAGGCGAGGGATAAATTCATGAAAGGGGAACCTAAGGCCGACAACTATGGCACCCCGATAAATAAAAAGAGTATCCCCTTCCCAATTGCAAGTTCTATCTCCTGGGGTGGCCGGAGTAATCCTAAGGTAAGGAGGAATTTATAGAGGGAGTTATAACTCTCTATTCTACCATCTACTTCATGGAATATGTTACCGTGATTATAAGAATCTAACTCACCAAGGGAAGGATATTCATCCCCCCTAGTGTTAATTATGTCAACTAAAGATGAGTATGAAGAACGAATCTGAATGAGGGTACCTCGTTTGGAAGTATTCATCTTCGCAAGTCTGGCAAGGTCTCGATCCACCATTGATATTCTTGGGAAGATGGCTTGAAATTCAAAAAATGGTTGAAGGTGGTGAAGCGACAGTGGCAAAGAACACCGGAAATTGCCTTCCTAAGAGAGAAACTAGAGAGATTTGATAGAGAGTTTTTGACTAATGAGTGAAATGAGAAACTCAAGTTCATTCTATTCTTATATAGCACAGGAAATGGGAGATTAAACGACGAAAGCCCATAAAGGTAAGGCCCAATTAAGGGAAGGTCCAGGAAAATGAAGAGTCTGAAACAATCTAAAAGGTTCGAGGTAAGCCGAAAGAGGATAGTTCGATCAGAGTCATGATCGATTAAAGAAGAATCTTGGTCGAATTTTTATTCGGCGTGGATGGTAAAAAGTACTATAGTTCGATCAGAATCCTGATCGATTAAGGCAGAATCCTGGTCGAAATTTTCATCGACCAGGGGCAAAATTGGCCAGAATTCGATCAGATTCCTGGTCGATTAAGGCAGAAGCCTGGTCAAAATTTTCATCGATCGGGGGGCAAAATTGGTCAGAATTCGATCAGATTCCTGGTCGATTAAGGCAGAATCTTGGTCAAAATTTTCATCGACTGGGGAGGCAAAATTGGCCAAAATTCGACTAGAATCCTGGTCAAAATCGACCAGGAATCCTGGTCAAAATTTTTATCGACTAGGGGGACAAAATTGGCCAAAATTCAACCAGAATCCTAGTCAAAATCGACCAGGAATACTGGTCGATTAAAGTAGAATCCTGGTCGAAATTTTCATCGATCAGGAGGGCAAAATTGACCGAAAGTCAACCAGAAACCTGGTCGAAATCGATCAGGATTCCTGGTTGATTAGGGCAGAATCATGATAAAAAATTCCAGAAAATAAGAAAAAATTCCAGAAAAATAAGGAAAAAATCCAGAAAATTGAAAGAAAATTCTATAAAATAAGGAAAAATGAGGAAAAATTAAAGGAAAATTCCAGAAAATAAGGAAAAATTCTAGAAAATGAGGAAAATTGAATGATAATTCCAGAAAATGAGGAAAATGAGGAAAAATTCAATAAAAATAAGGAAACATTCCGGAAATCTAGGGCAAATTCCTGGAAAATACCAGAAAACTATTAAAAAATAGGAATAAGGTAAGGAAAATGATAAGGAGTTTTAAAAATACCTTGAAGCCACGAACAAGGCAAATCGTTGTAAATGTGTAGGTCGCTCCACACTTTACGCGGAGAACGATACCCTGTAAGGGATTAAATGAACTTAACTTTCACAAAATCTTTTATAATTTCCCAGAAGTTGGGGGGAAAATAATAGAGAGAAAAATAAACCATGGCTGTGCAATTAATGTTGCATTAATTATGCCCGTGTTGGGTCAACAATAAAGCCCATTATAAAGGGCCCAAAACCTTGAATATTAATTATTTTCGTAATTAGTAAAAATGGAAAAAATCAGCTATTGATAAAATTCATAAAAGGAATACGAGTCCTTTTGGATCAGCCTCTGAGAGGCCTTATAAGATAAGGAATCAATTTCCTACTTCTGAGGACTCCAAAGTCTACTCTAAATCTGAGACTCAAAAGTGAAAAGCTCCCAAAGGCCTATAATTTCGATCTACTTCGTTTTTGTGATCATTTTTATAACAACAACTATTGACTTTTTAATATTTTCAGTGTTTCTTTGCCTCATTTTTATGTATCCGTTTACATTTGATTCAGTTTTTTAATCAAATATATCTGATCATTTTGCAGGTTGAATTTGCCCATACAAGTTATTTTCTTTAAGTTTTGAAACACCTTAGCATCTGGTCGCAAAATTGTCGGTACCTTCTTCCTGGGAAATGACTTTGTAAAGCACCTTCAGTGTCTTCTTTTAGTAAGTTAACCAAATTGAGTGGTGATTTATTTGTGTGCAAGAGATGTTAATGATGTTGCTCACACTTAAATGAATCGAACTTACGGTAGAATGTGTCTGGTTAGGAAATTACAGTTGAATGTGCCTCGTTAGGAACTTACGGTCGAATATGCTTGGTTAGTAACTTACGGTTGAATGTGCTTGGTTAGGCTTTTAGAGTTTAATAAATGCAAATTCCACATTATTTAGGGAGAAAAAAAAATCTGAAAATCAGTCAACTATTGTATGAATGTTTTTCAACTTATATGTTTAAATTTATCTATAGCTTTTGTGAATATGTGTTGACTTGCTATTTTATTTTTATCTTAATTTTTCAGGTAATTTTTAGACATCATTGTATTTGATTTATGTGGCTTCAATTTAGATTTGTGTGCTTTGAGTTTATCTAACTAGTATTTAGTACTTGGGATCTTGGATATTGTGATGTACCTCTGATTTACAGTATTATATTAGCTTTTCACTTTCCAGTGTGTTACAATGTTACTTAAAATCTTGGAGCAAATTGCTCGACTGATTTTGTATAGTATTTTGGAAGACTGATAAATTGTCTTTTATTAATTATCTACGAATTCTAGTAAATGATATAATCCATGATAATTATTAACTTTCTTTGAGACTGATTTATTTGCTAGGTCTAAATTTATGTTTTAATTATATTTCTAGCAGAAGTCCACATATCACTCGAATTTGTCTATTTTCTTATAGACATATCAGTATTTACTGTGTACATGAAAATCCTAATGATAGATTGGGATTTGCTGACTGTGCAAATCCTGATTCTGCATCAGTGAGCAAATCCTGATGAATCAGTGTTTACAGTATATTATAGTTTGTAATTCACAGTCAGCAAATTCTGATTTTGCCTCAGTCAGCAAATTTTAATTCACAATGCGTTTTTATTTAATATTATTTAATATTATTTTATAATAATTCAAAACATCCCCTTCTAAGATTTTCGATTGGACAAATATAAATTATGCCTTTTGGGAAAAAATTATGAGTTATGACGGTAGAAACATTTTTTTTAGAAGAACAAAATGTGTGTCACATAAATGATCCGAAAAATAATTTTTCGTAACACTAACAAAAAAATAATGCTAAAAAAATAACTCACACTATGCGAAGTGGGAAAAATCCCAATCCCAATTTCAATTAAATGATAAACGATGTTTCACGAGAAAAACTTGTATTTGAATATACTCAATTTATGCATGTAAAAATCATTTTCTAACAAAAAGAAGGGTATCGGGTTCAAGATCTTGGATCGGTCCAATGTTTTGAAGTAATATTGAGTTAATTCTCGTAATCCTGGCCGATTAAGGCAGAATCCTGGTCGAAATTTTCATCGATCAGGAGGGTAAAATTTGACGAACATCGACCAGAATCCTGATTCGACCAGGATTCCTGGTTGATTAGGGCAGAATTATGGTAAAAAATTCCAGAAAATAAGGAAAAATTCCAGAAAATTAAGGAAAAATTTCAGAGAATTGAAGGAAAATTCCAGAAAATAAGGAAAAATTCCAGAAAATGAGTAAAAATTAAAGTAAAATTCCATAAAATAAGGAAAAAAATCCAGAAAATGAGGAAAAATTCCATAAAAATAAGGAAAAATTCTGGAAATCTAGGGCAAATTCATGAAAAATAAAAGAAAACTCCTAAAAAATAGGAAAAAGATAAGGAAAATGATAAGGAGTTTTAAAAAATACCCTGAAGCCACGAACAAGGCAAATAGTTGTAAATGTGTAGGTCGCTCCACACTTTACACAGAGAATGATACCCTGTAAGGGATTTAATGAACTTAACTTCCACGAAATCTTTTATGATTTCCCGAAAGTTGGGTGGACAAATGATAGGGAGAAAAATAAACACTGGTTGTGCAATTAATGTTGCATTAATTATGCCAACGTTGGGTCAACAATAAACCCCATTGGAAAGGGCTCAAAACCCTGAATATTAATTATTTTCGTAATTAGTAAAAATGGGAAAAATTAGCTATTGATAATAGTTGTTAGATATATTTGATAATGTCATGGCTAATATGATTTATGTTTAGATTTCAGATCTTACTTAACAGGACAAATCAGTACTTAACTGTTGATCAGTACTTATACTGGAAGTGAGGACTTAAAGATATCAGTACTTATATTATCAGGAGATAATCATCAGAAGTTAGATATCAGAACTTAAGTGCTGAAGGACGATCAGATAAGGACAGTAGCTGATTAAAGAAAAGAAGATCAAGATAAACATAAGAAGAGATATGCATGAAGAAGGAGTTTCGTGAAGAATGGAATACTTGGAAGAAAAGATATCTGATTGATATATTTTAGGAAGCAGAATTATATTCCATATCAATTAGCGATTATCTTGTAACTGTGTAATATATAAACACAGACATAGGGTTTACACTATAAGTGTTATCATATTCGAGAAGATTATTTATTGTAACCCTAGCAGCTCTCGTGATACTTGTTCATCACTGAGAAGTAACAGTTCCATACTGTAACAGAGTTTATTGTTTCAATAAAGTTTGTTTTCTGTTACTTAATATATTAAAGTTCGATTTGATTGTATTATACACTGTATTCACCCCCCTCTACAGTGTGTGTGACCTAACAAGTGGTATCAGAGCTTATCTGTTAACACACATACAGTTAAAGATCCAAACACAATCATGTCTGACACAGAAACTCCAACTAAGCCTACCAAAACTGAAGAACCTCCAAAGACACAGATTCAAAGTCGGTATGAGACTATCAGAGTTCCCATACTGAGACCATCTGAATATCCCATATGGAAGGTAAGGATGACCATGTTCCTGGAAGTAACAGATCCAGAATACCTTGATAGAATCAAGGAAGGGCCTCACAAACCAACCAAGCTCGCTGTTGCAGTTGCAGGTGAAGCAGCAAAGACCGTACCAAAGGAGAAGAGTGATTATACTGCTGAAGATATAGCATCAATTGCTAAGGATGCTAAGGTACGACACTTACTGCATAGTGCCATTGATAATGTAATATCAAACAAGGTAATCAACTGCAAGACTACTAAGGAGATATGGGATGCTCTGGAAACAAGGTGTCAGGGAACTGACACAATTAAGAAGAACAGGAAGACAATACTCACTCAAGAGTATGAACACTTTGACTCAAAGACTAATGAGTCATTGAATGATTTATATGATAGATTTGTCAAACTTTTGAATGATTTGTCATTGGTTGATAAAGAGTATGATCTTGAAGATTCAAACCTTAAATTCCTGTTAGCTCTTCCTGAATGCTGGGATTTGAAGGCAACGACAATAAGAGACAACTACAATCTTGATGATACAACTCTTGATGAAATCTATGGAATGCTCAAGACTCATGAACTTGAGATGGAACAAAGAAGCAAGAGGAAAGGAGGAAAGTCAAGGACAGTTGCTCTTAAGGCTGAAGAAGAATTCCCCAAAGCAGCTTCCTCAAGGAAAGACAAGGATTCTGAAAACTTGCCTGAGACTGATGCTGATGAGGAGATGATGAAGCTGTGTGCTCTTATGGTGAAAGGAATCACAAAGATTGCATACAGGAAGTTCAGGAAGGGAAAGAAGTTTTCCAGGAAAGGCATAAGTTCTGATAAGAAGAATTTCAGAAGATCTGAAGGCAGAGGAGGAAAGTCTGACAGAGGAGATTATACCAATGTTAAATGCTATAACTGTGGTGAGAAAGGCCACATATCTCCTGATTGCAAGAAGGTAAAGGGTGACAAAGGCAAGGCTCTTGTCACAAAGCAGAAAAGCTGGACAGACACCTCAGACTCTGAAAGTGAGGAGAACTATGCATTGATGGCAAATGCTGATAAAGAAAGTGCTGAGAGCAGTTCTGAAGCTGCTGAAACAAAGGTACCTCGGACTACTTATGCTTTTCATACTGATGATATTAATGAGTTGAGAAGATATCTTAAAACCATGTTTGTTAGTTATAGAGATCAAACTTTAACATGTGAAAGATTAACTTCTGAAAATCTTGCATTTAAGAAAAGAAATAATTTCTCAGAAAAAGAGTTAGTCATGTTCCATCAAACTCAGAAGGATAGAGATGATGCTTTTTATGTTAGGGATGAAGTGCTAAAAATGAATGAATCTCTAAAAACTGAGTTAGAAAAGGAAAGAGAGATTATCAGGACTTGGACTAACTCTAGAAAAACAGCTCAAAATTTGCTAAGTAGTGGAAACTGGAAAGAGGGCTTAGGTTATGGAGAAGATAAGAATGATAAAGGAACTGAAGAAATTAAGCTTGTTATTAAACAAAAGCCAAAGTTAAAACCTGTTAAGTTTGTAACTGTAAAGTCTGAGAATGAGAAATCAGAAGTTAAAGAGGAATTAACTTCTGACAAACTAAAACAGGAAAAGACAGCTGAAGTAAACATAGGCTTAATGACAAAGAAGCAGCTTAAGCATAAGCTGAAAGATGTTAAGAATGCAAACAAGGTAAAATCACCTAGGAAAAATAGGAATGGAAAGGAAGGTGTGAATAAAAGCAATAATTATAAACCTGTTCCTGATGCTCCTAGGAAAACATGTCATAACTGTGGAAGTTCTAACCATCTGGCTTCTTTTTGCAGGAAGAATAAGAATATTAACTCATTACCTTCAAAATCAGGAGTTAAGAGTCAGTCTGTTAGATACAAACCACAAAATCCTTGTTTTCATTGTGGTAGTTTATGGCATTCCATTTATACTTGTAAGGAATATCATAGTTCGTACTATGATTATTATCAAATAAAACCTTCTTTGAAGAAAGTTTCCATTGTTCCTTCTAGTGTAAATTCTGATTCAATGTCTGATAGTGTAAGTTCTGATAAGAAAAATGTTAACATAAACTCTGATGCTAAATCTGCTGCAAATGTTAACAAACTTAATAAGGCCAAAGGATCCAAGCAAGTCTGGGTCCTTAAAACTAATAATTAGTGGTCTTTGTGATTGCAGGGCAACAGGAAAAATATTCTAGTTCTGGACAGTGGATGTTCAGGACATATGACTGGAAATAAGGCCCTGCTATCAGACTTTGTGGAGAAAACTGGCCCAAGTGTTTCTTATGGAGATGGCAATATTGGAAAAACATTGGGATATGGCAATATCAATCTTGGAAATGTCATAATTAAAGAAGTAGCTCTGGTCTCAGGACTTAAACACAATCTACCGAGTATAAGTCAAATCTGTGACAGAGGTTATCATGTTGATTTCTTTGAAGAACACTGTGAAATTGTGAGTAAATCTAAAGGCAAAGTTGTTCTAAAAGGATACAGGCGTGGTAACATTTATGAAGCTAAGCTTTCAACAAGTACTGATGGTTCTGCAATCTGTCTAATGAGTAGAGCATCAATTGAAGAAAGCTGGAATTGGCACAAGAAACTCTCTCATTTAAATTTCAACAATATAAATGAACTGGTCAAGAAAAATCTTGTGAGAGGACTGCCAAAGTCAGTATTTGCTCCTGATGGCCTTTGTAATTCCTGTCAGAAGGCCAAACAAAGAAAATCTTCATTCAAGAACAAGACTGAATCATCAATTCTTGAGCCTTATCATTTACTACATGTTGATCTATTTGGTCCAGTGAATATTATGTCTATTGCAAAGAAGAAATATGCATTGGTCATAGTGGATGAGTTCACCAGATACACATGGGTGTATTTCTTGCACACAAAAAGTGAAACTGCATCTATCTTGATTGATCATGTCAAACATTTGGATAAATTGGTAAAAGATTCTGTGAAAATTTTAAGGAGTGATAATGGCACTGAGTTCAAGAATTTGATAATGGAAGAGTTCTGCAAAAACCATGGAATAAAGCAGGAATTTTCTGCTCCTGGAACTCCACAGCAAAATGGAGTTGTTGAAAGGAAGAATTGAACTCTCATTGAAGCTGCACGTACAATGCTTGAAGAAGCAAAGCTTCCAACCTATTTCTGGGCTGAAGCTGTGCAGACTGCTTGTTTTACTCAAAATGCAACACTCATTAACAAGCATGGAAAAAACACCATATGAGATGGTGAAGAAAAAGAAGCCAAATCTGAAATACTTTCATGTATTTGGATGCAAGTGTTTTGTTCTCAAGACTCATCCTGAACAGCTATCCAAGTTTGATCTAAAAGCTGATGAAGGAATCTTTGTTGGATATCCACTTTCCACAAAAGCCTTCAGAGTCTATAATTTGAGAACAAAAGTGGTCATGGAATCTATCAATGTCTCTTTTGATGACAAGAAGATTACTGGTCTTGAAGATTTCATTGATCATGATCAGCTGAGATTTGAAAATGATGACTCAAATTCTGATACTGAAAATCCTGACAGTCTAAGTCCTGATACTGTAAACTCTGATGGATTAAACTCTGATGTTATTAAAACTGTGGTGACTACGTCAAAGGAAGATGCACCTATGCAGGGGGAGCATACTCAAGATCCTACCACATCTCAAGAAACATCAGAACATACATTTGGCTCTTCAAGTTCTGATTCGTCAAGTTCTGATAAGCCAAGTTGTGATAGTGCTGAAAATCTAAATTCTGAAGAATCCAACTCAGAGAGCATAGTTTCAGGGGGAGCATCAGAAAATGAAAATAGCATGGATCATGGGGGAGCATCCAGTTCTAGAGAAAACCTTCCATCTGCAAGGAAGTGGACAAAGTCACATACACCTGATTTGATAATTGGAAATCATGATGCAGGTGTCAGAACTAGAACAGGTACTTCAAATGAATGTCTTTACAATTCTTTTCTCTCTCAGACTGAGCCAAAGAAAGTGGAAGAAGCTCTTCAAGATGCTGATTGGGTGAAAGCAATGCAGGAAGAGTTAAATGAATTTGAAAGAAACAAAGTCTGGACCCTAGTGCCAAGACTAAAGAATAGATCTGTTGTTGGTACAAAGTGGGTATTCAGAAACAAAACTGACAGTGATGGCATAATTACACGGAATAAGGCAAGGCTGGTTGCAAAAGGATATTCTCAACATGAGGGAATTGACTATGATGAAACATTTGCACCAGTTGCTAGGTTAGAAGCCATAAGGATATTTTTGGCTTATGCTGCTCACAAAAAGTTTATTGTCTTTCAAATGTCAAAAGTGCTTTTCTCAATGGAGAATTGGAGGAGGAAGTATATGTTGAACAACCTCCAGGCTTTGTAGATTCCAAACATCCAGATTATGTCTACAGGCTTGATAAAGCACTCTATGGACTTAAGCAAGCTCCTAGAGCATGGTATGAGACTTTAGCTCAGTTTCTTCTGGAAAGTGGATTCAACAGAAGAACAATAGACAAAACACTGTTCTACCTCAACCATGGAAAGGACTTACTTCTGGTCCAGATTTATGTTGATGATATCATTTTTGGGTCTACAAATGACAAACTTTGCAAGAAGTTTGCCAAACTAATGCAGTCAAGATATCAGATGAGTATGATGGGGGAACTTAGCTATTTTCTGGGCCTTCAAGTCAAGCAGAATGAAGAAGGCACTTTTATTTGTCAAACCAAGTACACCAGAAACTTGCTGAAGAAATTTAGAATGCAAGATTGTTCAAGTGCATCCACTCCCATGGCCACTGCAACAAAACTGGATAAGGATACTGGTAAATCAGTAGATATTACTGACTACAGAGGTATGATTGGCTCTCTACTCTAACTAACTGCTAGTAGGCCTGATTTCATGTATGTTACCTGTCTTTGTGCAAGATTTCAAGCAGATCCAAGAGAACCTCACTTAACAGCTGTGAAAAGAATCTTTAAGTATCTTAAAGGAACAGCTGATATGGGATTGTGGTATCCTAGAGAATCAGATTTTAAACTAATAGGTTACTCAGATGCAGATTTTGCAGGTTGCAAAATTGACAGGAAAAGCACAAGTGGAAGCTGCCAATTTCTTGGAGGCAGATTGGTTTCTTGGTTCAGCAAGAAACAAAAGTCAATTTCCACATCAACTGCAGAAGCAGAGTATATTGCTGCAGGAAGCTGTTGTGCACAGATTCTTTGGATGAAGAATCAGTTACTGGATTATGGGTTAACATATTTCCAAATCCCTATTTACTGTGATAATCAAAGTGCTATTGCTATGACAGGTAATCCAGTACAACACTCTATGACAAAGCACATCAGCATCAGGTACCACTTCATAAGGGAACATGTGGATGAAGGTACAGTGGAATTGCACTTTGTTCCAACAGATCAACAACTAGTAGATATCTTCACAAAACCACTGTGTGAAGCCACTTTTACAAGATTGGTAAATGAACTTGGAATGGTTTCAGGTTCTTTTTCTAAATCTGTCTAGTTTTGTTCTGTTTCATTAGACTTTATGATCAGTATTTACAGAATGTAATCTCTTTGTGTATTCTGTGATTAATTGAAATATGCGTTCAAGTACTCATTGTTGTCTGATATATGTTTCTAAACTCTGATAAGTGATATGTCTGTTTAAGTAACTATTCAATCCTATGAGGATAACTGTGCTAGATACTGACCTAGTAGTCTTTAATAAACAGATGATCCCATGTAAGAAGTAATTATTTCTGTGGAAATCTTATGACACATGTAAATTCTGATAATTGAGCTTAGTTGAGTTTACTTTGTTTATCTTATTACTAAGTCACAAATTAAAATAATGCTACTCATCTGTTAAGTTCTGATACTAGTAAAACTGCTGAATGTACTAAGTGCTGATAAACCTCAATTATCAAAAGAAAAAGCAAAAAGATCAAAGAATAAAATCAGGTACTCCTTTGAGATCTAGAGTAAAAATGTGGAAGGGACGACCCAAGTGCATTGCTGGTATTAAGTAAATATGCATTAGAAAAGCAAAATATTTTCTTGGTGACTTTTCACACTCTATGATTACTGGAGAAATACTCTGATAATAGCATAAATTCTGATAAACAGTCGTGACTCACTTACACTGAGAAGCCACTGTAAAATAGAATTTAAAAAGATGCATAAAATTAGCACAAAACAGTTGAGGTGGACTCAAGCATGAACTCATTCATCAGTAGGTTTCAGGATAATGACAGCTCTTTAGCAAAATTTTAGTTATGCCTTATTTCTAAGATGTACTGAAGTGAATCAGACTTTACTCCTTGTCTGAAATTTAGCTTAATGCACACACTAATCACTCCATCTGAATGATGAAAATTACTGTGGTGGTCTATGTTGTTTTAGATAAACAGTCATTGTGTCATTTTGCACTAACTCTGAGGACAAGTTCTGGTTGCATATTCTGACGATTAAGTTCTGAAGAGTATAACTCAGAACTTGTATGAGGATTTACTTAGATAGGCATTCCTTTTTCGAGTTAAGAAATTATGTCCTGATGACTGTTAAGTTCTGAAATAAGTCTAAGTTCTGATATTATAGTCTAAATTCTTTACTTGACTTATTTGTGGATAAAATTTGATAACAGTCTCAGTACAAACTAGAACATGTGAAGTGGAAGATTAATAGTCACTATGGTTAGGATTAATGGTACTCGTACTTGAACAGTCAACTTTTACTTGTGTCTTGTGCGCATTCAACCATATTTTCTCTTTCCAATGAATGTTATTCTTTTTCAAAGTCAGGGGAAACGAGGTAGAATTAATTCTACCTGTCAGCATTAAATACTTTTACGTCTCCTGGCATTCTCTTGCCTATATAAACAGCCTCTTCACATCAGCCTTCCCATCAAATTCTTTCTCACAAACTTACCTTCATACTTTTTCTTTCAAAAACACAATGGTCAGATACAACATATTTTTGAACTACCAAAACTTCAATATGGAGCTAAGCTGTGCCGATTGGCAGCAGGAATGGCACGTCACGGCCATTCCCGAGGAGATATGGGACTCTATCCCACGGGAGGTACTGACCCAACTCCTGTTCTTCTATATGGACTACCATCGCCATCTGGAGCGATTGGAGGAGGAAAGGCTGGAAGCTCTCCGCCAGCAAGAGCGTATCATCCGACTCGCCATTCTATTTGTCGAGAGTAGGAAGAAGAAGAAATGATTTAATCTCGTCTTCTTCCTATTTTTCTTCATCATCAGCTTTGTCAGGCTTCTTAGCTAGGACTAAGGCTGTTGATGTTAGGTTTAGTAGCTTAGGTCACTTGATTTCTTTTCAGAATATTAATGATGCAGTGAAAAATAATTAAATCAGTGGGAACGGTTTCAATTTTGAATTAAAACTATTTCACCTTGATTAATGGAATATCTGGGTAAATGGAACGGTTTTTTCCTTGAAAACAGGCAAGTGGGCACTGTTTTCTCGCGCCCAGTAACTATCCGTTATTACTGCATGTCTGACAGGTGTCCAACGGTAACATTTTTTTTTGGAGTATAAGTACGACAGAGAAATGATTTCTTTAATCTTTTATTTCCTTCATACTTTTTCTCTCTACTTGCTTTTACTCTCTCTTTCTCTCACGTTGGTTTTTCATACAGACATTTTATCAAACACCTAACAGGCACTTTTAAATCTCAATTTTTCACATGGCACCTAAGGATTTAATTATTGATGGAGCTAAGTTTGTTCCAAACAACTATGCTGCAATTCTTGATCATGCTGAAGTTCCATCTGAATTGCATTTTGTGCAAGATCTTCTTGCACACAGTGAGATTGGGTATGCATTAACCCAACCTTCAGTCTTTTCGAGTCAACAAGTTCTGATGTTTTGGCGGACTGGGCACTTTGATGATGGTGGTAAACATGGCACTCCCAGTATTGTTTTCGAAGTGGGTGATTCATCTTATGCAGTCACTCCTGGTATAATACACAAAGCTCTATATCTCCCAGAAGGTTGTACTTTTTCAATTCCAGAAGAATCAGCTCTTCAGGAGTTAATGGCAAATTTGGGGTATGAACGGAGTTTGGCAAAACTTGGGCAGTTGAAACGGGCTCATATCAGAAGAGAATGGAGCTTCTTCTTCGACTGCATCACCAAAGCTTTTGGGAATAAATGTTCGAATTTTGATGCTATCCCAATTCAAAGTCAGCACATAGGGTATGCTATTATCAATCAAACTCATTTTTCAACTACTAATGCAGAGCTACACAAGATTCAGGAGAACTTTATCAAACAGGAACAAGTTTGGAAAATTGATAAGAAAAAGTTCTTCCAACCTACCATTGACAGGATTGCTTATATTGAGAAGACTCAAGATCATCAACAAGCTCAGATTGATGAAATTCTGAAAAATCAAGCTTCTCAACAATCACAACTAACTGAAATCCAAACCTCAGTGGAATTGCTTATCTCTCTTCTACTACCCGCTGATGCCAAAAAGGGGGAGAAAGTAATTAAGTCCAAATGCAAGGCTGACAAGACACTGACAGGAAAGGATAATGAAAAAGATGATCAAGGAAACTCTGGAATGGGTAGAGGTCATAGTCAAGGTAGAGGATTCACATCAAGACAAGCTAGTCACAGGACAAGTTCTGATACTGGGAAAAGATTAATTTCTTCTATTGGTAAAAGGATAAGTTCCGATGAACTTTTGGATCTTGATGAGGAAATGTCAAGATAGTTATTTCTTTAGGAAAATCCAGGAATGGACTTGGAGAGTTTAATGAAAGAAGAAGCCAGGCTTAAATCAGAGAAAGTCACATCTAAATCTGAAGCTTCTGGTAAAGAGCCACTTCCAAAACTCAAAGGCATTGTAATCAAAGAAAGGACACATACTGAAGCAACATTGGCTAGATCACAACCGCAGATAGATCCAAGATCCAAGGGTAAAGAAAAGGTTGGTGAACCTATCAAGGTTTATGTGCCTCCTGAGGATGAAGAAATTACTGATGAAAAGGATAATCTTGCTCTGACTTCAAGAAAAGTTCTTAAAACAACCTCTGACATGGCTCAAGTTGTTCAGAGTCAAGAAATTGTAAGTTCTGATATTCAGAAGAAGCAAGTAACCTCTGACATAGCTCAAGTTAACTTGATATCAGAAGATAGACCAAAGACACTCTCACCAGGATTCACTAAAGCAAAACAGACTCAACCTTTGAAGACTACTGCAAGTGGTTTTGAAGCAAGAGTAGTTACTGGAAAGGAAGCAAGAGATAAAACTGGATTGGGAAGTGTTGATGAAAGAAGAGTACATAACACTACAAATGATCCAACTTCCTTGAGTGAACCAGGCATTGGAGCAACTCCTGAGAGATTGAATCAACTGGAATCTGTATAGATCGTTTACCATACCTACTTGAAAGAATACATCATATTGTATTTCATGACAGATTTTAGGGTTTATCATATAAGACAAAATGCCATTCCATTGAAGTATTTTGAAGAATTGGAGCATGTACTTTTCTTACTTCAAGTGGATGACAGAATAACAGGAACTGCTGCAAACTACTTAAAAGAACAGATTAAGAGACATAAAAGGCTTTATTCTGTTAAGTCTGACAGCACATATGTTCCAAAGTACAGAGATCACAATGGTGATATTGTTGATATGAAGCCTAATACTGCACAGATCAGAACATATCTTGGTATTAAGGGACTTGAATTCAATCTGGAGTCTGACAAAGCCTATGTCATAAGACTAGATCAGGAGTTGAGAAAAGCAAAGATCAATGATCTCAGAGCTGCAATCTTTCAAACTGGTGAAGATACTGTAGAGCTTAAAGATGTTAAAAGGAGAATGATTGATGAACTCAGATATGCTGAGAAATGTTTGTTGAAGAACTATCTCAGAACAACTCCTGACATCAGAGAGATCAGATAATGAAGCCAAGTCGAAGATCTACAACTGCTTAAATTCTGATATTTGTACAGACTGAAGTTGTTATCAGAAGTTGAATATTGGTAAAGCTTTAAGGACTGTAAGTTGTAGTTATCTAGTCTAATTCTCATGCATTTGTACTTAATGTTTTTGACATCATCAAATATCTGTTAAACTTGTATATTATGCTAATTTACAAGTTGGGGGAGATTGTTAGATATATTTGATAATGTCATGGCTAATATGATTTATGTTTAGATTTCAGATCTTACTTAACAGGACAAATCAGTACTTAACTGTTGATCAGTACTTATACTGGAAGTCAGGACTTAAAGGATATCAGTACTTATATTATCAGGAGATAATCATCAGAAGTTAGATATCGGAACTTAAGTGCTGAAGGACGATCAGATAAGGACAGTAGCTGATTAAAGGAAAGAAGATCAAGATAAACATAAGAAGAGATATGCATGAAGAAGGAGTTCCGTGAAGAATGGAATACTTGGAAGAAAAGATATCTGATTGATATATTTTAGGAAGCAGAATTATATTCCATATCAATTAGCGATTATCTTGTAACTGTGTAATATATAAACACAGACATAGGGTTTACACTATAAGTGTTATCATATTCGAGAAGATTATTTATTGTAACCCTAGCAGCTCTCGTGATACTTGTTCATCACTGAGAGGTAACAGTTCCATACTGTAACAGAGTTTATTGTTTCAATAAAGTTTGTTTTTTGTTACTTAATATATTAAAGTTCGATTTGATTGTATTATACACTGTATTCACCCCCCTCTACAGTGTGTGTGACCTAACAATAGTCCTAAAAGGGATATGAATCCTTGTGGATCAGCATCTGAGAGGCCTTATAAGATAAGGAATCAATTTCCTACTTTTTAGGACTCCAAAGTCCACTCTAAATCTGAGACTTGTCCACCAAGTCTTCAAACCCTAACCTAATTATAAGGCATCATATGCCTATATAAGGGGTCTCCCCCCACAAATCAGAACTAAGTTTTTTGACTTGATATTTGGCAAACAACAAAGTACGTAGGCATCTTGTGAAGGCAGATCGAGTCACGAAATACGAGAGCAGTCAAATTGAGTCTCGAAGCTCATGAACCCTAGTAACAAATATGACCTAGTTTTCAATTCATAACAATATTTTATATTCTTGCAGTCTAATTATTTGATTGAAAATTTATGAGAGTTTTTGGATTTTTTTATTCATGTTTAAACTTATTATGATCTTTGTTATTGTAAAAAAACAAGACTTGATCATAATCTTGATGATGTTGTGCTAGATTTGGGATTCTCGCAAAGTTTTATTTATATGTTTTTATGGTGTCAAAAAATTATTTCATAATGATATGTTCAAACTTGGAATGAATGAATAGACAAGGAAATGGTTACCACTGTTGCACTGTGGATTTGGATCAAAGTACTTTTTACCGCCATTTTCTATTTTTTGTCTAACTTAAAAGTGGAAAGCTCCCAAAGGCCTATAATTTCGATCTACTTCGTTTTTGTTATCATTTTTTTTAACAACAACTATTGGATTTTTAATATTTTCAGTATTTCTTTGCCTCATTTTTATGTATCCGTTTACATTTGATTCAGTTTTTTATGAAATATATCTGATCATTTTGCATGTTGAATTTGCCCATTATTTAAGTTTTGAAACACCTTAGCATCGGGTCGCAAAATTACCGGTACCTTCTTCCCGGGGAATGACTTTGTGAAGCACCTTCAGTGTCTTCTCTTAGTAAGTTAACCAAATTGAGTGGTGATTTATTTGCGTGCAAGAGATATTAATGATGTTGCTCACACTTAAATGAATCGAACTTACGGTTGAATGTGCATGGTTAGGAAATTACGGTTGAATGTGTCTGGTTAGGAACTTACGGTCGAATATGCTTGGTTAGTAACTTACGGTTGAATGTGCTTGGGTAGGCTTTTATAGTTGAATAAATGCAAATTCCACATTATTTAGGGAGAAAAAATATCTGAAAATCAGTCAACTATTGTATGGATATTTTTCAACTTATATGTTTAAATTTATCTACAGCTTTTGTGAATATGTGTTGACTTGCTATATTGTTTTTATCTTAATTTTTCAGGAAATTTCTAGACATCTTGTATTAGATTTCTGTGGCTTCAATTTAGATTTGTGTGCTTTGAGTTTATCTAATTAGTATTTAGTACTTGGGATCTTGGATATTGGGATGTACCTCTGATTTACAGTATCATATTAGTTTTTCACTTTCTAGTGTGTTACAATGTTACTTAAAATCTTGGAGCAAATTGCTCGACTGATTTTGTATAGTATTTTGGAAGACTGATAAATTGTCTTTTGTTAAATATCTACGAATTCTAGTAAATGATATAATTGATGATAACTAATAACTTTTTTTGAGACTTATTTATTTGCTAGGTCTAAATTTATATTTTAATTATATTTCTAGCAGAAGTCACATATCACTCGAATTTATCTTTTTTCTTATAGACATATCAGTATTTATCCCAATTTCAATTAAATGATAAACGGTGAAAAACTACTCAATTTATGCATGTAAAAATCATTTCTAACAAAAAGAAGGGTACCGGGCTAAGATCTTGGATGGGTCCAATGTTTTGAAATAATACTGGGTCCAATGTTTTCTGCGGCCCAGATTCAGCCCAAAGAGAAAGGCGTGTGTGGGGGCATACATATACCTATATATAAGGGGTAGGGATTTGTCCTCTCTCCCTCCTTCCCCCCTAACAATTTTACAAATTCCTACGGTTAGTTAACTTATAACATTTTCGATACATAAATTAGGGTTTATTTATCAATCAAATCATATACTAATACTACTACTTGTTTTGTGCAGATACAACTCTACACATGGCGGAACAGGGTGGTGGTGGTGGTGGTAGCCAGTGCCAGGCAGTTGATCTCTCCAAGCACCCCTCTGGAATTGTACCCACTCTTCAGTATGCATCCCCCCTCCCCTTCATTTTCACCCCTTTTCTCGATTTTACTGTGTTACAGATTTCATTATTTTACACTTCCCTTCGATGCCAATTTTACTACCTTCATATTATTTACTTGATAATAATGTTAACGTACACATGTGCCTGCTTTTACATTTCTTTCTAATTATACCTAATTATTCTCTTGTATGTAAACAAATGATGCCTTAATTCACCTATAAGCTGCCACGTTGTTTCACACAAGACTTATTTAAAAGTTTATCCCTCCATTTCCCCTTTTTTCTTTGCCTCATTTGTTGCTAGCATCCTAATAAACACCGCGAACCTTTCCCGCCCTAGGCTACTCCTGTTTACATTTTAGGAATAAGTTATAGTTATGAATTATATAATTATTACAGCTTCTACAACATCTGTGTTTTTGTGGCTTGTGATGATTTTTTAACTCTCACACTTTGATTATGGGGTTAATGCTAAAGTTACAGGAGTATAAAATTAGGCTGAATTATAAATTTTGATCACCACTAATTTTCTACTAACAGGAATGTAGTATCAACTGTCAACTTGGATTGCAAGTTAGATTTGAAAGCCATCGCATTGCAAGCAAGAAATGCTGAATATAACCCCAAGGTACGAATCTTCATCATAATATCACTTTACTTCAGCTTTCTTTGATGGAAGAGGAAGAAAAGAAGCCAGACTATAGGATAATTGTGGTCTAGGAAATGAAAGACTTGTTTTGTTTCAGTTGTATACCTTGGCTAATGATAGTTAGCTGTGTAGGTCATTTTTTAATTAAAATTTCACAAATCATTTATTTGCAAAACTCATTCTTGCACTTGAATGTTTGAGAACCATTACAAGTTATTGCTAACTAAATGTTTAGCTTTGTTGATCATGCTTTTTTAATGATTACACAGCGTTTTGCTGCTGTAATCATGCGAATCAGGGATCCAAAGACAACAGCACTTATATTTGCTTCGGGGAAAATGGTGAGTTTTGTTGACAGTTTCGTTCCTCAACTCCTATAATTTATTTTTATCAAACAGCAGATGCTTAACTTTTACATGTGTCTTTCTGTTGATTTAAGTTATATAAGGCTTAACAATCTTACTGCAGCGCTGTTTGTAAATCTTTAGCCAAATTTCTTGTAATTATCACGGCATACTGGCATGGCCAATTTAATCTATACGTTGTAATGTAAAAAGTTGGTCATTTTACTTGTACAAGAATGAGAGGAATAATAATTGTTTTAACTAAGATTGAGAATAATAAAAATTTCCGTAAGTATGTTCTGATTTAAATGATTGGGATACACTTATACAAAACGGGACAATAATAACAATTTTTTAAATAAAATTGACAAAAATAACAATTTCCTTATCTACCGGCTAGTTTTGATGATTGGGATACGCATTTACAAAATAAGTATTCCGTTTATATTGTTGAGTAACCAGCTCATCTAAAACCTTAAGGTATTAGAGGAAGGCCCCAATAGGATCATATATTTAACACTCCCCTCACTCGAAAGCCCATTTATGGGTCGAAGAGTGGAACACCAGCACCCATCTTTGGGGTATTAATTGCCTTTAGTGTCCACAATAAATTGTGAGAATATTGGGGGTGGCTGGGAATCGAACCTTAGTTCTCCCGCCAGCCTAAGCTCTGATACCATGTTGAATGTTGGGGGTGGCTGGGAATCGAACCTTAGTTCTCCCGCCAGCCTAAGCTCTGATACCATGTTGAGTAACCAGCTCATCTAAAACCTTAAGGTATTAGAGGAAGGCCCCAATAGGATCATATATTTAACATATATAAGATGTATCAATTTTTTAAGTATAAGCATCTGCCAAATGGGTATACCATTAAGTGGGTATCCCTTTATATGCGATGCATTATTTTTTTTAGAATGCGCATCTGTCAAATGGTTATTCCATATGGGATACTCCTTTCACAAATGCGTATCCTTTTAAATATTTAAATAGAAATAAAAAAATTCAAGATACCCTATTCCAAAATGCATAACATCAGTACCCCTTTAGAAAATGCGTATTCAAATTGTAAATGTCGGTGACATACGATAATATCGGTATTCCTATTACCCCAATCTGAAAAATGGTTATATACCTGGCCTTCATCCTTCACTTGCCACCTTTAGCTTATTTGGTTATATTATATTATATGTGGGTTGTGCATTTGCCCTGATTCTTATATTTATTATAAATTTTAACTATTTATAACTTCCCTCGTGATATAGTCCTCATGTTGTGTCCAGGTTTGTACGGGAGCAAAGAGTGAACAACAGTCAAAATTGGCCGCAAGGAAGGTCGGCAATTTATCATGAATTTTGATTTTATATCTGCTTGTTACTATGGTCTTAGAACTTGAGTTACTATGGGACATTTATCGGGTTTGGTCTGTTAAAGTCTTTAACACCCAATAATGAGAATCTTTGTTATATATGTGATTTTTAACAGCCAAGACTTAGTAAATAAATACTTGCGAGATGTTCATATAACATTTATATTTGATGTCCAGTATGCACGAATTGTTCAAAAGCTTGGATTTTCTGCCAAATTCAAGGTATCCCTTCTCTTGGACAATTATAGTATCCATTTTAGAAACTTATTGTTATCTTAATGGCTTTTAATATTATGTTCCATTGATATGCCAGGACTTTAAGATACAAAACATTGTTGGTTCTTGTGATGTGAAATTTCCCATCAGACTTGAAGGTTTAGCATATTCCCATGGTGCCTTTTCAAGTGTATGTCTAAGCTGTTGTCTGGCTTTCTTAACCATGGAAATTAAAAATAGATGCTGCAATTTTTAGTGCTAATTGTGTTTATGTGTTTGCAGTATGAACCAGAATTGTTTCCTGGTCTAATATATCGGATGAGACAACCCAAGATTGTCCTCCTCATCTTTGTATCAGGAAAAATTGTAATTACCGGAGCAAAGGTGATGCAGGCTGCCATAAACATTTACTTATAAACTTTTTATTACCTTTAAAGGCTTACAGTCTTTCGAATGGCTCATGCACAGGTGAGAGAAGAAACTTATACAGCATTTGAGAATATATACCCTGTTCTTACAGAGTTCAGGAGGAATTCGCAGCAGTGGTATGCAATATATTTCTTTCTTGTTATTTTCTTAATGGAAGTGCAACTATCTTTCTTATTATGTAATGTGTGTTTGTGCTTGGAGTCTTATTACATTTTCAGTTGCCTGTGTTTGCAGACTTGTGCAGATTTGTGCCTGATGAAGAATCAACTTGATATATCAGCTTGATACTGAAGAGCTTTCAACTGCATGTACCCGGGCTCTAATAAGACGGCTATAAGAATTGACATGGCTGGGTTAGAGTTTTTTTTATGTAATGATTAATGATTCTGAATAATTAAGACATATGGTTTTGGTTTTTTATGTGATACAGTTAAATAGACAATCTATATACAAGTGGAAAAGCATTTAAATTTTGGGGGCCATTGTTTATGGTATATTAGTTCGATTAACAAGATTTTATTGTTAATTTCATGTGTTTGTTTTCGGTTTAAGATTTTAATATGTTGGATGATAATTCATTGTGATTTACCGAGTCACTTATTTACAGTGCGGTGTTGTTTGTTGGATCATAAGTTTTTGTCATTTTCCGAGTAACTTACTCCCCAATGTGTCTGGTTAAAGAGTACAAGCCCTGAACTTAATCTGAAGTTGCATGTCATGCTGGTTAGTTTTGAGCTACAAATGGCAAATCATCCCTTTAGTTCATTCGAAATGTCTTTTTTTTGCTAATTGAAATGTGTTTTTTTTATGTTGATAAAAATATTATTTGCCCTACCATGTTCTTAGTTTTACTGGGACAACTAGTCTGTACAGTATATATATATTAGTAGATTGCCTTGGTTATATTGTTTCGTCATCTCGAAAGAGCTAATTCCGCAACTTATTACTTGCTCTTGCTTGCCCTTCTTTCGATAAGTGTCCTATATTTTTGTTCTTTTTGCTGAATATGTATCTTATATTTACATTAGTGGTAAATCTCCGGACAATTTAGTAAAAGAAGATCAGTTTAGGTAAAAGTGTTGTAAGTACGAGGATATAAGCTTCTTTAAGTTCTCTAGACCGTAAGAAGTTGATAGTAAGATAATTACATTTGAGCAAACACTATTGTTGCATAAAATTTGAGCAACCGTGTACATGTAGATGTAGTTTCGAAAAGCTACCATATCTAAAATATTATGTGAATATAAATGTCTGTGTTATCCTACCAAAAAAGAGATTTACATAAAAAATGTGAAGACGGATAAGAATAGCAAAGCCACCAGAAACGGGCGACTTCCAGAAGACCGTGATAACAATATCTGAATCGGAAAACTGCATTGGCCTTGTGATAAATTCTGTGTAGTCACAGCAGCCAAACCTTGAAAATTGCAGCTCAAATTCCCTTGATTCTGTACCTGAAAGTAGGCATTAAATGCGTATGATGCATTTCCATAAGCATCCAAGCCATTACAAGATGACCCGTAACCAAGGGTCGTACAATCAGAAAATGTGCAGGCATAATTGATATTCTCAGCAAGTTTACTCAAATCTTTAGCATTTGGATTGAACACGCACCATCTTTTTGGTAGATACTGCACATTTTGTGCAGGAACGACAAGCTTGTTCTGTCCTTTTCCCGAAAAATCCATTCCAAATTTTGGTTGTCCGTCATACTTAAAAATTCCCCAGTGACGCTCAAAGTTACCAGGAGCTATGCTCTTGATATCTTCATCAATTAGTCCAAACAAGTAGACTTCTACAAATCCAGGTCGAAGAGGTGTGCCTTTATTAGTTCCAAGCTTTGGTAAAAGGCCATTGTAGAATCGGTATGCATTGTTCATATTAGCATTCTTGTCACCGTCGGTGGGCCAGCCAACCTCGCCTACGATAATTGCCATGTCAGCATATCCGGCAGCTTTCAAGGCAGAGACCAGAGTGTCAAAATTTGCGTCAAAGACGTTTTGGTAGGCGATCCCATTATCAACAATAGGACTGCTAACTCCATCAAAGAAGGCATAGTCAATGGGGAAGTTGTCATTGCCGTAAAGACTAAGGAAAGGATAAATGTTAACAGTAAAAGGGGCCTTGTTCTGTGCTAGGAATTGGACAATTTGGGTCATTTCGCCAAGTATGTCCTGCCTAAACCTTCCAGCAGAAGGGACCGGATTATTAACATCGGGTGAATTGTAGACATCAGCATTAAGAGGAACAGTTGCTTTAATATAATCTAACCCAGCTTCATTAAGGGCATTTTGGATGTTTCGAAGTGCTGGGAATGTAGTATCTAGAAATGAGTTATTGTAGGATGTCAAGAAAGGTTCATTGCCAACTGCCACATACCTGTAAAGAAGATCTAGAGATGAATTACAAGTACACTTTAGCCGGGGGCGTATCTAGTAAGATGCACCATGGGACACGTGTCCCTCTTAAAATCAAATTTTACATTTTTTTCACCATTAATTTTTTTGAAAATATATGAAAGTGCCCCCATAAAAATGCAAAACCATAAGAGTATCTTCCCAAAATTTGCTCAGTGTCTTCCTAAAAATATATTTCTGGATCCGCCCTGCTTGCAGGGGTTACATCAAACGTTTCAATGAATTTAGGCATGCAACAAATAATCAGATCCTGGACCAACAGATTTGGTCATACCAGGAAAAGGTTTATTATACGTATGAGGATTGATCAAAAGAACACATCTAAATTCCAAGAATGTCAACCTTAGAGACAGAGGCTCATTTAAATTTGATATCCTAACCAAATGACAAGAAATTTTATAACAAAACTAAAAAAAAAGAGAAGCTTGGACTTACTTGATGTTAACACCACCGTTGTAATTGTAACGAGTAACATTACGCTGGACCCATTGTTTAGCTCGTTTGTAAGTGTTCATGGCAGCAAGCTGATCATTAGGAATCGCAACCATGACCTCGATATCGGAGGCAACAAGAGCGTTCATGGTATTGTCATCAGTATCAAAGAGCTTAACTTTGTTGATTCCATTGTCTTTCAACATCTTAACTACCACTTTTGCTGGTAATTCATGACTGGCCATAGTACCCCAGTTCACACCTATACCATGTACACTTATAATAACCTCCTTTTTACTCAAAATCAACAAGTAGATGATCATGATGATAGTAATCCATACATGCCCTCTTGACATCCTTTAGATTCTAACAACAACAACTCTAATAAAAAGGGCGGAATATGAATAAATATTTTAGGCTTTATTCGATAAAAAAGATGGATATCAAAGTTTCAAGAGAAAGAGAGTAGTAGCTAGTAGTTGTTTTGTAGCAAAAGATGGAATAAAATTAAAGTGATAGTGGGGAAGATTGAATTTGAGGATTGTGAAACTAGGCGGGGTGTATAAAATATCTATTACAGATTTTTTCCTGACCATTTATACAAGGTGAAGAGTATTGTATTGTTTAATGGTCGAGATCTTGGTTAATACGTGAGTTAAAGAGTTTAATTCATGGCGATTAGTGGAGGAGGATAGTGAGAACAGAACACTGCAGGGGCCCAGTAGGCCCAGTCCAACTTTTTTGAAAAAGATGAATTTACCGAGTACCGACTAATAATATACTGATGAGTGGAGGGGTTAACATATTTTTCGAGAAGATCAATTAATTACCATGTATGACATTTGACAAACGTAGGGTTGACAAAATTATTATTTTTAAGAAATTTTTTTTAATAAGAAATATGAGATCAAATTTTTTATTTATAAAAAAAAAATTTTAAAAAATTATTTTAGTTATACGGTCAAACCTTCTAAACATATGTACCAGAAAGTCAAACATCATATATTAAAAAATAGAGGAAATATTATATTATCATTGTGTATGGGTCCCCCTTAAATATTAAATTTTATAACTATAATTTATTTCAATTAATAGTATAGATTTAAATGATGACATTCACACAATTTATCCCCAGTAGCATTGCGTTGAATTTGCTTTAAACAGATATTGAGAAGGGGGAAACAGACAGATTCATGTGGCAGTCGACTGTTTTGAGATGTGTGCATATTTATATCCCAGATGAGATGACCGACTTTTCTGAAACTAACATTACTCGGACTACTAAATTAATCTGGAAACTAGGCGGCCAGCTTTTTCATTCTTTCACGCCTTGGCCTTGCCCACTCCTTCACGTGTTTTACTTGTATTGGACTTGCTCCGAGCTCACACTTTTCAATTGCAATTCTAATTCAGTACTCCTCCGAGATACCATTCTAACTCTAAGTACTGCTCTGAACCATCATCCTTTCTTGGGAACTCCTATACATGTTCTAACTATGTTCATAATCCTACTCATAAAACCCACCATGCATACTATTATTCTGTTTTACTGATTAAAAGATACAACTCCTCCGTTTGTTATATTGTGATAGTAAATTAAATTTAAATTACTCCCACCTACAAGAACATAACTTCACTGTCTACTGCATAAACTTATCAAAAGTAAAACAATACACATTCAAATGAATTTACTTTTGAAAGGTTTTCTCCCTTTATAGACAGATATTTGAAGATAGTTAGCATCCAAAAACTGGCTTTATTCATTCAGTCATTTGTAAACTTACACAAATTCCCTCAAGAGTTAGCTGTGCTGACCAATTAGAATGAAAAGTGTTGATGGAGAAGAAAGAAAACTAGGCATGGTAAACTAAAGTTTCATCTCCTACCCCTCAATGTCTAGGAACTATGAACTTCACATGATAAGTTCATCTTCAAGATAGTTATACTCAAATCTGAACTCAGTCTTGATTCTTTGGCACCTGAACAAAATTAATACCATACATCACAATTAGAGATAAATAGATCAAAACTATTAAACAAATAGTACTTGAGAGCATTAAGTATTAAGTACTCACTCACCGAAACCCATTATTAAGTTCCAACTTAAAGCAGATGAATTAGTAAAACATTCAAATAATAAGGATCGCAATTCATTGTTTATAGTGACGAGTAGTCTATGACTAAATTCTATATGCAAATTCTTGGATGAACCCGAAAGTAGTCTGACTAAATTCCATATACAAATTATTGGATAAGCCCGATACTAGATGTCAAACAATTAATGTAGGATGCATATGGGTTATATGGTCTTGAGATATCAAATTATTTTAAAAGCCAAACAGGGACATACTTGGCCATGAGACCCATGACTGTATCACACAAAAGAACTTGCATGTGCTAACAATAATTTGAACAGTGACTAATAAATATGTAACAAAAATATGCCTGGTCATAACAAAAAACTTTCTTCACCTAAGCAACATATAGACATATGAGGAGTGTGAAGTTGAGGGGACGCAAAAGATCATATTTTTCTGGTATGCACACATGTATTTAGAATTAAGATTATTAACACCATATTCAGAGTACATGACATCAAATCAACAGGCGCTAAGGAACAGGTGAGTGAGATGTCATATCATTAGAGGACTGTCCAACCAACTCCATATATCTCCACTTGAAACTAGAAAGTAGGGTCTGATTACCTATACTCGGTATAAAAGAGGTTTTTAACATGAAGACCTACGGCTTTTTGAAGCAGGATCCCAATCTTATAAGTTATTAAGAACACAAGTTGGATGAAGTTTCTAAGAGTTTCTCAAAAACCAATAACAGTGTGTGCACATCTTTCTCTGTCTAAACAATTATGTGAACATCTTTCTATCTGTTTTCTCAAGGTCTACCATAATTTGGCCTAGGCACTTTACTCAACAGATATCCATGTACTCGGTTTCCATAAATTCCCAATTTATAATCAATAACAAATCGGTTTTAAAAACTAAAAATCATCTTTGGTATATCCATCAACAGCAAAGACCAACACCAAAAAGCTGCAAATACATGTACATAACTAGAACAAATAAGAAAGGAGTTGAGTGGACAAACCATCCATGTTGCGACTCATCACTAATATGGAAATCGAAGTACACATATGTCCCCTGCTCATAATCATCAGTGGCCACTTTTGGCTCCTCATGACGTTGAAACCACGTGTTGTATTTTTTATGGAATCTCCATGATTGCTTCTTCAACTCTTTTGCAGCTAGATACTGCTGATAAGTATTCTGTACAAAATAAAGGTTTATTTGAAAACGGATACATCACAGATATCTAACCGATGTATTGATAATCACTTGACTGGATAAAATCGACAACATAGATTCTAAACTACCTGTTGATAGTAAAAGGCAAAAAAAAGGGTATCAGTGCCGTAATTATCAGCTCCAAGTCGTTCCCAAAAGGAAGGACTGTTAACAATAGGGGCCTGTACTTGAGGATAGCTGGAGGGAGTAACGGTAGGGTGCCTCTGTAAATTCCAAATGAATACATACACACAGTAAATTCACATCAAATACATAAATTATGTATAAAAAAGGGGATACAGTATTTATCATATCATACAGGGATGTAACTCTTAGCACGTTCAGAATCTTTTTGCTGAGGGAGTTTGTAATATGCAGATTCAAGCATCTGCAGGTTGTATAATTGATCATGCATTCCTGCAGAATTCACAGGCTGTCCACCAAGGTTTTCACCTATGGCACCAAGGTCAGAAACACTTCTCCGCCCAATAACACCAAGGCTGCCAGACGACTGATTGGATTGTAGAGATTGCCCAGGAGACAGATCAATGTCCCTGCCTATTTGTCCACTCCCTGTTAAGGATCCACTTACTCCAGCCTACAGTAATGATGACATAAGAGTTCGCAATTAGTCACCTAAGCAGTGGCTTGATATCCATTGTAAAAGGAAAACCAACAGTATCATGTATGCAGTATGCTATGCTTTGAACAGGTGGTAAGATCCTCTAAAGATTCTGAATTGGCAACTCAGTAAGAGGACTCTTGGAAAAAGCAGCTAATGAAAAGCTAGAGCTGCTGTAACTCAAGATCACACTGACCACATGCCAACGGATGTTAACAAATATTTCATTCACATGTTTGCTTACTTGGATTTTATCTTACATGTATCTAATATTCCTTCAAGAAAACATACTCGCACACTATTCAAAATTTGCTTACTAATGGGGACAAAGCAGAAGTAAAAATTTACGATGTTCCCATGCTTTCCAAAATTTTCCCAAACATCTGAAATCCATATTCATCATGCAAAGCTATACAAAAATATACAGATATTAAACCAAACATACTGGTATTTCTGAAATATATGAAGTTTTTGATTCATCCTCATTCATATTATTCTTGACAACGCCTGTACTGGTGACAGTTTCGGCAGCTAAGTCATCAGACAAACTCTGCTGGTGCTGCAACTCTTCAACTTTTGCATGGCCTATTTCTGCATCAGCAACAAAACATAGAAATTCTAATATCTCTGAATTTCTCAATAAATTCTGAAAGGGCTTGTACTTAAAGAGAACTGCACTCTAGTTAAGTATTACCCTTATTTAGAAAGGGAAGGTCATTGGCAATAGAGAAGAAAAGAAAGAATGTTTCGAAGACTACATAATTAAATTAAGAAACCTGGATCTTTATGGGTAGTTGACATTGTTGCATGCTGACTGGACTGTTGCTGAATCAGATTTGACTGGGGTTGCAAGGAGGCAGATGTGACCGCGTGTTGACCAGGTGCTTGAACTCCAACACCTAACCCAACTAGAGGAGAGGTAGCTGCGCTCTGAGAATTGAACTGAGAATATAATTTGGATTTTGGAGTTAAATGATAGAATTACTACAGCAGTAAAGTGAAACAGTAAATACCACAAAACACCAGAGAATGTAAAAGAAGCATTAAGAGCTTTGAGGTTTTCGGCACAAGGAGTTCTTATTTGGGGCTGCTTCTTTTTTCTAATTCTTTTTTACACAAGGAACCTAAAGTCGGGATTGATTTGTTTTCAACATAGCAGATTAAAACCCAATCTGGTGATTCCATACCCATATGACTTTAGTCCAATATGCTCTATAAGAAGATGAGGGACGCTGCGTGGCATTTCCATTCTCCCTGCACCCTACAAGGCCTAGTCCATGTAACATTGCATTTTTTTAAAGTTACATTACACTAGAAGTTAAATTACATTAGGCAACATCTTATAGCGAGATCTTTTTTATTAAGTGGCGCCTCTTTGTAACCCCCCCCCCCAAAAAAAGAATTAATCAATGAGGTTTATATTAATGCAGCTTCACAAAGTTCCTTTTTTAAAATTTAATACGTATTGTAAAGAACTGAAGTCCAGTCACAGATTGCATAAGAATTTGAAGCATGCAGGGCGAGTATAACGAACTAGATTCACAGGAGAAAGGGTGTCTGTATTATAGTTTATATTGAAATATTGTGACATACCAAAATGACTTCCAAAACAGAATTGAGACATTCAAAGATGATAATATTGTTAAACATAAAAGCGAATTAAATTCACACTCACAGAAATAAAATGAATAAACGGCTGCTTAATTTCATCATGAATTTTAAATAATCTATGAAGTTTCCAACTGCAAGGCTCACCGTGTAAATTAGAATGACTTCCGAAACAGACTTGAGAGAATGAAGTTAACATTCACAGAAATTTAATCAATAAATGTCTCCTTATTTTATTAAAAAAGAAAATAATGAAAGTTTAAAGTTGAACTGCAATGCGCGCCATGTGAATATATGATGCATTGAGATGCTCACTATATTAAACATTAAAATATCCACATTCCAGGTCACTAACATAAAGAGATAATACAGTAGTAACAAAGAGACTGATAAAAGCTCAACACATTAAACTCTAGTCCCAGTCAAAGGAGGTGCTAACCTTATTTTATCTTGGATAGTAAAGGAGATGCTAACTTGTTCTACACTGGAACTGATAAAAAGTTTCCAGGTTCTTTTTTATAAATTTACCTCCGCTATTTATTCCATGTCACTCGTCTATATTTAATAAAGTCAAATATCCTCTAATCTAACTCCATATTGCAATTATAAACTAGATCTCCCTTTTCCTTAGCTTTCATACTTACATAATAATTTTTACAAATACTGGAACAAGTTGACATCAAAATTATGCTAGTATGGTTTATATTGCCTACTAATGTGGATACCCATATGAGAAGAGTATAACCATTTTGCTAAAAAAAAATTGGATACCCATGGAAAATACAATTCACAGTTTGGAAACTACGTAAATTACAAAACGAAACCTGGATAACAGATTAATAGCCACAGATATTTTAATGTTATTTATATAATTACCTGCTGCATGAGTGGATTATGTTGCTGTGATGAGAACTGCTTGTGATTTACACCAGAAAGGGGAGGCATGCCAAGCATGGTACTTTGACTTTGCTGTTGTACCTGTTGGAAACGCTGTAAAAACTTCTCCCTCTGATCTGGTGCAATTTCAGTTCTTCCACGAAACTGCCCCTAAAATGCAAGCAAATGGTCCACAACAGTGAATAACATACTTCAAGAACTGATTCTAACAAGAAGCCTATACTTGTGTAGTCAATGCAGGCAGTGTAAATTGGCTGGAGACAAAAGAATTCACCTTGATCCAACTGTGATCAGTCTCCCAAATATGAAAACAAGCTTGACTATTAATATAACCCCTTATAAGTAAATAAATATTTCTGGCAACTTTTTGGGTACAATTCTTTTTTTTTAATGCCTTTTAGTAGTAAGATAAAGCAAAACCAAAAAAATGGGGCTTTAAAAGGCCAAAAAGTTCAAAAACGAACAGATTTTTCTTATTATTAATACATGTCGCGGACTGATGCTAAAAGCAGTTATAAAACGACGTGCTAAAAAGCCCAAAATTTGAATGACATACTGATTCGTTTTGATTTTGGAAGGAACTTCCAGGCCTCCACTGCATCCCTGGAACTACAGAAGGAGAGAAGACCCTGCCAGACATGCCTGCAGTCTCTCCAACATTCCCACTGTCCATCATGTCATTAGCTTTGGCAGCTTGCGGCACCATCATTCTATTACTCAACGGGGATACCTGAGGCTGCGCTATCCCAGTACTGGTAAATTTTTCATCAGTACCTAATATACCTCTCTTTGTAATTTCAGAGGCAGAAGGAGCTAATACACCAAAGGCTCCATTGCTGGGAACTGTACCAACTGAACTAAAAGCATTACTACCTGATAATGCACTAGCCAGGTTACCTCTATCAACACCCCTTGGACCAGTTTCAGATAGAGCAGGGGATTTACGACCAGGAGAACCGGAAACCTCTTCTTCCTTTGTCGGGATAGATAAACTTACTGGAGCTGAAGAAACAACAGCTGCAACACTTTCTAACACCCCCCGAGTAGGACTGGGGCCTAAAAGTATTGTTGAAGCAGTAGATGCCCCAGGTAAAACATGAGACGTAGTATTTAGAGTCCCAGTTACATGGCTACCTGTTGGTGTTGCTGGAGCAGAAGCACCAGCGGTACTATTTTTAGAAGATGGAGTTTTTGGAACAATATCTGTATTGTCTTGAGAAGCTGTCTCCTGAACTTGCTCTTGAACTGAAGAACCCTGCTGGTTCGTAGAAGTCACCACAGCCTGGCAAAGAATACACCAAACAGACATTATCACTGCACTATTAAGATGCGTGAAAAGACCAGCCCAGATAAAAAGGTGATTCACGAAACTCTGAAATTAAATATAACTAGTAGAAGGCAACATATAAAACAATTTACTGTGATTGTGAGTGTATTAAGAAGATTTTATAATGCACGGCATTATCTATTAGTTAAAACTTGTGACCCATAGGAACCTGCTAACTATTTTATAAAACACAAAATATTTAAAACTAGACAATATTTCTCCTGCCACGGAAAAGTTAGTCATCACATACCAAGCCTCTTGAAATTAAGGACGGCGTTGTTTCCTTTATTAAAAGCAACCCTGAACAAACAACACTTTAAGGCTCCCTAATCAAATGGATACTTTTAGCATATGAGAGCTTGTTCTATTGTATGTATCCTCCTTTACAATAACTAAAGTAGAACACCGTGCAAGATATTAAAAGAATTTATGTCTTGCCTCCATGGTCAAATATGAGATATGAATGATAATATAAACAGTGATCAGAAAAACAGACAAAGAATGTAAAAGTGGCAAAGGCAGTGCCAGAAATGAGCTTATTTATAGCATAGGTGCTTTGTTAAGGTTATGTTGACTTTGTCAGAAGTTAGTGAGCAAAAGAAAATCAGCCATTTATGAATTATGACAGGATTCCAACGGAAAACAGAAAAAAAAACAATCACGAAATGTAATTAACAGGTATCAAATTCCAAAAATATTGTTAACCTGGGGTCTGGGATATGAAATCCGAAACCATTTCCAGTCACAAAAAATATAAAGACAGCAAAAACCAGTTATATATTATTATATATCAAAAA
Source organism: Apium graveolens (assembly GCF_009905375.1). Taxonomy (NCBI): domain Eukaryota; kingdom Viridiplantae; phylum Streptophyta; class Magnoliopsida; order Apiales; family Apiaceae; genus Apium; species Apium graveolens. The sequence goes on from NC_133649.1 coordinate 297,611,607, forward strand.
TGGTTCAAACCAGATGGAACAACGTATTAAAAAATTTAGAGATAAGCAATATGTTTAGGGATGACAATTTGTACCGAACCGATGGATACCCGATCCGTACCAATCCGATCGGGTTTTACCGAACCCGAATATTTCGGGTTTGGATTCAGGTTCGGATTTGATTTTTAAACCCGAACCATTTTCGGGTCGGGTTTGGTTTTAAAGCATACCGTTTCGAACCCGACCCGAAAACCCGAACCTCGTTCCGTTCCGACCCGAACCCGATCCGAAACCGGTGTTAATATATAAATAATATTTTATATTTTATAAGTAATAATATAATATATAATATAATACATTACTAATATTAGTACTAAAAATTTATACTTTTTACAAACTATTGCATTATAGTTGTTTAAATATGTTTTTAGCAGCATTTTCACTACAAGTATACTAAAGGTCAAGATTGTTGCATTATTTCACCAACAATTTTATTTATAGAGATATATTATCCATTGTCTTCTCAAAATCTTTAATTCAATCCCAAAAATTTCAATATCGTCATATTTATGAGCAATTTGCTCAAACCAGATCCTAGTAATTTTTCACTAGAGTTTGTGCAAATTAAGGTGCAATTTGATAGTGATCTACAAACCCGAATCCGAACCCGAACCCATCTGGTTCGGGTTTTTCCGGGTTCGGGTTCGGGTTTGGCAAAAATAATCGGGTTCGGGTTTGGTTTTTGCTAAACCCGTTTCGACCGACCCGATTGCCATCCCTAAATATGTTCCATATTAATTTGTACTTGTATGCCCTTTTGTGGCAATCCCAGCAGTAAATCTACAACTCAACAAAATTTTAAGACATATGACCCCGGAATAACTGTGTAACTGATGATGCCTTCAGTTTGGCATGATTATCCCTGGTTACTAAATGATCTGTGAATCAAAAGGATGCACGAAGTCTAACTAAAAATATCTCCAACAAGCTTCTTAACTGAAACAATCACCTCCAAGTTATACCATCTAGTCCAGATACTGAGAAATAACATACCGGTGATTGAGCTGAAGAAGTCGTCAAAGAGGTTTTCAAACTTAAAATGGCACCGGTTGCACCACCCTGCGGAAACAGAAAAAAGGACTACTCTCTTACAAAAGCATCTAAACATAAAAGAGCACATTCAATGTCTCTTTGTGCGATTACAAAGAGACATGAATAGTAAACAGGCTTCCATGTGGCATAATGAATCAAGAAAGTTCAGCTTTTGAGTTTGTGTCAGCTAATTACTTTTAGATTTAAGTTACTCTTACAAACAGAACTATCACCGATAACTCAAACTGACTGAGACACATTGGCGTTATGCTGACGGCATAATGGAGATCAATCACAGCACTAATGGTAATTACCATGCCATCTCCTTTAATAATTATAAGTTCTTCTTAAGTAGACATAGTTAGTGTCTAAATGCTCGTTAATAGTACGCTGGGGCTTATTTGTGTTTATGCACTGTGTATCTAAGTGAACAAAGAAACTTAATTGTGATAAAATTGAAAACCATTTGCAACAATAATTCTAACAAGGAAGCTTCTGTGTATCACAGCGCATTACAATTGAAAACCATTTGCAATGAAAATCCTAAAAGGGAAGCACTAGTGTACACTGTACTACAGAGCAAAACCACGTTGCTACAAGGCGAGAGCACCTAGAAGGCTATTTATAAGGCCCACTATAACGCATAAGCTGCTCTCCATTCTCTTTGCTAATGAAAAACCTCTTTACAGGGAGGAACACATGAGCTGTTAGAATTCTTTGTTCAAACTTATTGGTTGGTAAAACTGTTGTATTGACATTCGACATTACACAAAATGTCCATAATTGTATAACTATGTCTATGGATCTTCTGTTACATTGCAATATATTATCAATATTGTATTAAAAGCAAACACAGACATAAGCATCAAAGGAAGAAGGCTCAAGTCTCATAAACCAACAAGATCTAACAATGACCACCTAAGTTTGCACATGAAACCCATATATAAGCACACATATAGTGCAAGCATAAGGCAATACCTCATCAGCTTAATGATTACTCACCAACTGATGGGGTCAGAAATAAAGATAGATGACAGTAATTCTAAGTTGTTATAAAAAGTTAAGTCGATAAAATCTAACTTAATGATCTGTTCCCATAGTAAAATAACAAAGAGCTTCTACCAGTTTCTGGAAAATTATGACATCAGTTCTGGTTATCGTTTTTGCTGAACAGCTTAGTAGCAGCATGCCCAATCTTATGTATTTCAGTTTCATAACAATATAGGGCACACTATTAAAAGAATATTAAAACTATTCCGAAGTCCACAGGATAAAAACAATGCTCAAGCAAAAGATGTGTCACAGCTCAGATAGTTCACCTTCAAAAGGCCAGGAGGACCTATAATCACCAGATCTTCAAGAGCCTCCACCTTTTCTAACGGTAACGAACTGTACAATTCATCCACATCGCTGAACTCTTCAAAGTCCTCCTACAATTACGTGCAAAAGAAAATAATTAGCATTTAAGATTTTTAGTGCTTATAAAAGAATTTGACAGTTGTCCTCCAAAGAATGAGTGAAGCTTAGTATGAGATTCCAAAATCCTAAACATTAAAAATACCTATAGGGAGAAAAGTTATATAGGCTAGTATTTGAAATATAACATAAAGCAAAACAACCAAAAAAGCTGAATTAGGTAGACCTGGTTCCGTTCCACGTAGTCATCTAAGAAATCCTTGACGTCGTTGACCTGCTCAGGACTCAACTCGTCATTATCCAAGAGTCTCAAGATCAATTCTAACTTCATTATATGAGCCTTGTGTCGAGTTATAGAAGCTTCCAAATGCGTCTGAAGTGAATATCACCCATTACAACTAACGAACATAACAAAGAAAATTTTGATAAACTACAAAGGCACATCTATATGTTACCAATCTAGGTGGCCTGGTTTTCCCTTTCTTGACGGTCAGCCCCTCCATCTCAGCCTCGAAGCTATCAATTTGAGATTCCATCTCTGACACCTACTCATAATGACTTAACATAAATTATATGATTTCTTCGTTTTACTTGATTTTAAAGGTGAGTACATTAAAAACTTGTGTAACCTCCATCATACTACTAGACTAGTGATATACAAACTTTGTTCTGTAATTTCTATTTAATCAAGAAACGGTGTCTGTGTGTGTGCGCATATGTTTTTTAGTTATAATGAAGAAATTTGTCAAGTAAAATGGTACTGTACCACATTGTTTAACCAATCCCTTGTTTCTGATTTAGCTTTCTCTTTTGGATCCTAACAGAAGATAGCAATCATAATCGAATCAAGTTAGTGCAGAGACCAAAACAAACCAACATACTTGTGATGTCTTAACCAAACTAAAGTAAAATAGAGAGATTGACAGAAGAGTTCAAGTAGAGTGCCAACTGTTTTAGGTTGTTGACCGAGACCCTCTTTAGAGAACGCTTTTGTTTTTGTTTCCTTCTCGCAAATCTTAAATCGTTCCATTTCACGCTCAATAAGCTTTCGAGAATCCATCAGAGCCTGCTCATAGGAGGCACTAACCTATGTCGGCACGTGAGAACAACAAAGTTATTACAAAACTTGAAAATTATGTAGACATTAAATTACTTTAAAAGGAGCTTAGTAAGACGAAGGTATGTTATATTCGTTGAAACAAATAATGAGATATTAACTACAACATATATGTATATATAACGTGAAAATGATGCATATAAGACACAGAAAAGTTACCACGAGAAATAGATTCATCTTCATTTATAATACCCTTAAAACATAGAAGTTAAGGATCATTTGACAACAAATCTTCTGCTTAAACATTTTGTAGTCAATTTATTATCTAATCACCAATTTATAATTATAATTTATTTTTAAGCAAATCATATGCATTCAATGTTCAAGATTTATTAGAGTTGCAGTTTAGGAGGATAACCAAACAGGAGCAAGGTTGATAAATTGATTGACTTAACCTAATACCCTGAAAAGACTGCTTAATTTAAGTCAATGAACGGGCTCTTCTCATCATTACGCAAATAACACTACAACATTGATGATTTAATTGACTTCATTCATTTGATCTTTAATTTTGTCTAGTTAAAGCTGCTTTTTGGTTTCATTATAGCTATAGGAGTGAAACTTTTACAGACAAGTAGACAGGTAACGTCATATGTTCCTAGGACGATGATATGAATTTTGCTCAGTACACTCGTTGCTATGATTCTCCTCGATAATTTTACACATTTTTGTACACATATTATTTTACACATTTGAAACACTGTTTCTGGTGTGGCAAGCGTGTCCTAGCTATTTCGTAAGTTAAAATTAAGGAAGCTTCATATACAACTATGACAAATACTAGAATTGTGTAACTTTTCTACTGTTATATGTAATTTTTTTCCTTCCATAATAGACATAAAGTGTGGAATAGAGCTTTAGTTCGGATTCGTTTTCAGATACTTGAGAAATGTAGTATGATTAGAGGATTACAATAAGGCAATAGATTGCGGGATAATAAGCGGGGAGAGTCAAAAGAGGACCTTCTTATCCTTAATTTCGCTGGATTGAATCCATGTTTTGATCTGGTCTCTATACCTCTGGAGTTTCTTAATTTCCTTCTTCAAGTCCGCCTCGAACTTCTCTTTCTGATTAGCATTGTCAGTATCGTACACCTAGACACCCCCAAACATACATATACATATCAGTGAAGAAGCAAACAAACAAACACACACAGTGTTAAAATGGAGGAGATGAAGGAATTGACCTTGTTCCAAATGCTATCGAAAACATCAACGCCTTCTTGAACCTTCTTAAGAACTCTGTCGATCTCTCCCTGCAATTTTCTGCTTGCTCCCATTGTGCTCAAACAATCAAATTACAACATCCAAAACCCTAGCCTAGCCTAGACCTCCTCTATATGTTTATATAATTCGAATACAGTCCTTCAGAGTTCAGTCAGTCAGGTTATGTCAAAACTGAATTTGGGGTTTTTTTATCTTTTTGTTTCTGGCCGATAAAAGGGATTGTTTGTAGGTACTGATTGGGTGTGCCGCAAGTCATTTTACCCAAAAGATGGCCCAAAATGTAATTTTTGGAAAAAAAATGTCCAAAATTTTAAATTCGAAAAACTGTATATCGTGTATCCCTTAGGTAAAAATACCTAAAACTCTATTTTATGTAGCGTCTAATCCTCTTTCCTGTTTTTTTATTTTATTTTAATGTATATAACGCTACATAAAACACTACATGCAGTATTTTGACCCCAAAACACAATTTATCAAGTGTTTTACACATATTTTTTATTAAAAAAATATTAAACCCAAATAAAAAATTATTCAATCCTAAAATATTAAAAAAATATTTAAATTATTTCTAATCCCCAAAAAGGGATTGATGAAAACTAAAATGTTAAAAATTGTTAAATTATGTTATACTTTTAAATTTAAAAAGTATTAAATATAAAAGAAATATAAAAACATAACATTAAATGGTGTTTCCGGACTCCTAAACAATACACCAAAAAAACTCAAAATAAGACAAGAAAATAAAAAAAATACCATAACGTTACTGGAAGTAATGTGTTGACCTTTAAAAAATTTTAAAAAATGGAAGAAACCAAACGCTACATCGTGTAGCATTTTTGGCTGTTTTCCAAACGCTACACGATGTAACATGGTTGTAATATCCCATATTTTCAGATATTATTATTATAATTATTTGGAGTTGTTTATGTGATTTTTATGTGAATTTTGGTGAATTACCTGATAATTGAAATTGATGTTTGGGTGTTTATATGTGATATTATTTGAATATTTGAATTATTATATGTCCAGAATAAAATATAGATAATTGTGATATTTTTCTGGTAATTTTTGGACTGTTAGGTGATTTTATAATGATTTATGTATTTATTAATTATTTTCTGAATAATTACAAAATTATTTTATAAAGTCAGGAATCGTCCAACTTCAACTGCTTTTGCGTTTTTACAACCCGAAACTCTTCCGAAAACTCCTTCCTAACCTAATCTGGTAATTCTGGACATTTTTCGTATTTTGACTTTTTCAATCCGGATTACGGTTTAACCCGTGCGTGGCCCGGCGCAATATTTTCGATACAATAATCATTTCGGTAATCAACAAAACCCGTATTCTCGAGAGACGGGATATTTTTACATTATTTTCGTATATGTGTTTTATAAAAAGCTCGGTTTTGATAATTATCCAATTCTGGTATTAAATTGTATTGTTATTGTAGTTACTTAACGGCTAAGCAACTAATTTAACGATCCAGAACGATCCAATATTCCGTAAATATAAATAGCCTATTTCTTATTTCATTTATTCCGTTTTATTCATTTGCAACAAGTTAAAATACCGTAAATACAGAGAAAACCCTAGAAAATCGATACGTTCCTGAGAATCAATCGTATAAATGAAGGCGTTATCGAACTCCGATTCAGGCGTGCAGCATATCAAAACGAAACTCTCGAAATCTTCTTTCTGAATCAATCATCAGTTTCTGCCCAGAAATCATGGTAATTTTCTTATTTATTTATTTATATTCGAATTATTTAAGAATTAAATTATGAAAATTTGTTCTTGATGTTGTTGATGTGATTTGATGCTAGAATCATGTAGATTATTTCTTCCTGGTCATTTTGGTATATTATATGTTGAATTTGGAGTTCAATAACATGTAGAAAAGTGATTTTGATTCTCGGATTATAAATTTAGGGTTTATATTCAAGAATATTTTCAATTAGAAATTAGGCGTTTTTGAATGGAGTGTTATTAGATGAAATTGAGGTTGCAGACCTGTAGATCATCGAAAATCGGTCTGAAAGGTATATATGGAAGTAACGGACGGTACCGGGAACGTCCTCGTCGGAAAGGCGGCGTTCACCAGCGTCAGGAACTTCGGGGAAGTTTCCCGGACGATTGGTGATGTTTTTGGCTGATTTGTTTTCATAAATAAGTTCCTGGGGCAGGGTCTGTAATTCCCTGTGTTTTGGTCCAGTTCTGGGCAGTTGTTCAGCTCGCCGGAAAGTTTGGTGCGCGGCCGGCCACCGTAGAAGGAAGGTGAGGAAGACGATGGCGAATTACATTTTAGCCATCGTTCTTTCCTTATTTTCACAAAATAGTCCCTGGAGTTTAAAAATTCTTAAAAATCTGATTTATGTTTTAAAATGTTTAAAAACCATATTACAGTTTTATTATTTTCAAAAGTGGTATTTTCTTTTTATATTAATTTCAGAAATTGTTTTTAATTATTTTAAATTCCAAAATTTCATTATTTTAATTCTGAAAATTTATTTTAATTCAAAAATAAATCCAAATTATTTAGTTAATTAATTTTAGTTGATAATTAATTATTTAATTAGTCAATTAATTCAAATATTAATTTATTAATTAATTTAATTAGTTATTAATTAATTTTAATTGATTATTTAATTATTTATTTTTGATTTAAAAATTCCAAAAAATAATTTCGAGCTTTAAAATATTATTTTAAATTATTTTTCAGGCTCGATAATTCTTATAAAATTATTTTCGGATGTTCGAGCCCTATTATTTAATTATTAAATGATTCGGAGACCCGTTTTAATTCCGAAAAATATTCAAAAATTTATATTAAATAAACCGTTCGTCCGTTTAATACAAAACGAACGCCTCTTGACTCAGAAAAATATTCTGATTTCAATAAAGGTACTTTTGAGACCTAATTTCTTTTGTAGTGAAGGACTGTTTGACTTTTATATTATTCTGAGTCAATTTTGATCGAAAAATCATATTTTTGACCCGATTTCAGTTTTAAACATACCAAGTCAAACCTTTTGATGAACTGAGTCATATGTGATATGAATTATGTGATACGTGAGTAATGTGCTTATGTGCTATGCGAATTATGTGTGTATGTGGATCAAGAGTCCTGTGTTTGTCTGTTTTAATTATATGTGGGCTATCGTATGGGTAGACGATAGGCTTTTGACGCGTAGTTCGTCGAGTGATTATCGATTAGACGATTAAAGTTGTATATTTTAATTATAGATGCGGATCTCTCGAGTTGATTGGGACAAGACGTTGGATAAAGAATAAGATGGAATGGTATTGGGTATCTGGCTTCTAGCAATCGCAGGAGCAACATATCAGTAAAGTGTTGAAAATAAAGACGGTGATATTTTGAGGCAGAATGTCAGAATAGATGCGGTTTTGCGAGTGTGACTAACTGCTAAAAACCCAAAGGAAAGTACCCCTGACTTCACTTATCGTTCAAGTGACGTTTATTTCGAATTATATTTTACAAGTATTCTTATCATCACTTATTGTTCAAGTGATATTTATTTTGAATCTTATCATGCAAGTATTGCTTTCTCTATTCTCAGTTTAGAATCGATAAATGTTTTACATATCGCTGAATTAAATAATTCTTTTTATGCAAATGCTCATCTGCTATTCTATATTCAGAATAGGCACGTGTTTTTAGTTATCCAATTATCGGATTTATAAATGTTCTGGGATTTTGAGAAAAGTGATTTGGTTGCGAATATTCCTACCCAAGAATTGGGGGAATAAAATTATTTCGGGTGTCGAGTATTACGACCCCTTTTCAATAAAATATTTTAAGATTGGATGGTTACTGGTTGAGTAAGAGGCCGAGGCACCGGTCCAGCGTGAGCTATTATACGGAAGTGTAATATCTTACAAGACTTGTTATGCCTTTTCTGGCGCCCTATAGGTGCCGTATGTCTTCGGGATACGGGTAGTACCTATATTTACGGTATGGCTGTGGGATACCGGTGTTGTTTCATGACTGATCATCAGGAACAGCATAGTGCATAATTGGTTCCAATTGAAATTATTATATTGCTTTTGATAATCTTATAAGGAATGATTTATCAACTGTTTTGGTTTTGAAGAAAGGTGGAATACAGTTTTAATTCGGTTGTTGATTGATATTGATATTTAATTTGTTGTTAAATATCAAAGGTGGTATTAATGCAGATGATTGATGTTGACTTCCCTATTTTAGCGCAGGTAGGTTGTGAGCATCAAAGTTCGTATTAATATCTAATTTGATATGATAGCAAAATAAATATTAATTCAAGAGTTGAGTTTTGAATAAAATTTGTGATTTAATCCATAATTATTGTTTCATATTATTGTGGTTTATGATATTTCCGTAAACACTTCTTTACGAGTTTTATTCTCGTCAAGATTCAAAGTATTGCTGAAGCATTTCGCTAAAAAATATCAAAATGGTTTGAATACAATTAAGGAATAAATTATGGGATTCCTCAACTAAATTTTTATGATTCAGCAATTATGATTTTAAATGTTCTGCTCTAATGCAGATGTCGGTTTTATATCAAAAGACCTTATATATGTCATAATGATCTTGCTGAGCATTTCTTCCGCTCATACTTGCTTGTTTTCAAATTTAACCTCCAGCGAGGAATAACTTGCGCTGTTTAGCTGCGTAATTCGAGGAAGCAAAGAAGAAGCTTTTGAAAGGTGGTTAGTCCAGGGTTTGCAGACTAGTGTAAGTTTTATTGTATAAAGTTGGTTATATTATATTATAATTGTGTGTTGTATTTGGGCCTAATATACTTCTTTTCGAAGTTATACTAGCGGGTTAGGTTTTAAGGTTGAGAATTATTGAAAAGAGTTTTAAAAGAAAGTGAAAATTTTATTTATGGAAATTGGATATCTTGTTTCTAGAACTGTAACCTTAAAAGATCTTGGATTAGTTTGGGGTCATTTGTGCTAAATATCTTCCGCTGACATTTAATTTTGATTAAACAGGTTATTTTTTATTGAGGTTTCATAGTGATGACCAAATCCTCTGACCCCGGATTTGGGGGCGTTACAATGGTGAAATGACATTTTGGGTCATTATTTTCAGAAGTGACATTTTGGACCATTTTATACCCAAAAGTGACATTTTGGTCCATTTCTCCAAGATCTATCATAATACTAGGCCTCACTTCAATCAAACAGCCTGTAGAACTTTTTATGAACCGAGTTTCGAACTTAAAATTAAAGCCTCGACCGGGTTCGAGCCGAGTCGGTCAGTGTTCGACTTAACTCGACTCGATTACACTCCTAACCAACACTTTACTCATCTATCTCCTAAATCCATCTACTGCCAAAGCCTGCAATATCGTCGGGTTCTCTACTCTCAACATTGCATTCTCATTCTAGTTGATATTGGTCGAACAAAGGTGTATCGACCTTACACTACTTAATTATGCACAAACGTATTCCATTGCACATGCTTACACAAATCACCTGCCTTTTATGTATCCAATTAACACTACGGACACGTATCCATTTGACACTACTCCGATATAAATGTATTAATTGGCGATTTGATACAAATATGATGACTGGTGCCATATACGATGCATGATGTTGCATAACAAAATGAGCTGATGGTTGGTGTATTATTGTAATACGTTTCAAGATACAATACACTAGCTAGACTTGTGAAAAACATCGGCACATCCATATTGTCACTGATCTCTGAAAGGCTTATCTAGCTGTAAGCGTATCTGATATTGCAAAAGTATAATATACGCTCATGGCTAAGGTGTAACATCTCACATCGATAATAATAAGAGTGTTTAGATTCTTTATAGATATAAGTCAACAATTAAAGTATACCAAATCGCAAGCTTTTTCAAATTGACCCGTGGTGAGTGGTTGAGTCCGGTATACATTCAATTGTGGGCTTCGATATTATAAATGGTATTATAGCTCTATCAGGTCGGAAGTGCAGAGTTAGTACCTGGGTTCTGTATATGTGTTAGTGGGCTCGACGAGGACATCGACTTCATAAGAGGGGGTGTTTGTAACATCCCATATCGATAAAAATATGAGTGTTTGGGGCTTTTATAGATACAAGTCAATAACTAATGTATACCAATTCGCTAGCTTTTTTGGATTGACTTGTGGTACGTTGTTGGCTTCGGTATGCATTCGGTTGTGGGCTTGGATGTTATATAAGGCATATCGGTTGGGCATTTAGAGCGTGAGCTACGCCTGTTGGTATTTTTGGAACTTCCAACCCATTAATGAGTAGTTTGAGCTTTCACCCTTCACGTTTTGAGGCTGAAAATAATAATTGATATTGAGTTTTCAACAGTAAAACACTAATTTAAAATTGTGTTTTCAGTCAACTTCATTAAAATTTTAGATTTTATATTTGGATTTTATAAATCATAAATTTAACCTGTCAAAAAACTAAAATTTTAGTTTGTATTTTTAAAATTTACGCGTGAATTCTAATTCAAAAAATTTTAATATTCTAAGATTCAACGATTCTCTATTTCAATTATAGTAATATTTTAAAAAATGAATAAAAATCACATCGATTTAGGGTGCCTAAATCCTAATTTAAGTGTATACCCTAATTCAACAATTTTTAATATTTTGAGGTTCAATACTTATTCATTTGAGGTTTAAAAATATTTAAAAAGATAATAAAAGGCATATCAATTTAGGGTTTATCAAGACTAACTCCTAATTTAAGGGTAGACATGAATTCAACAAATTTAATATTGTTAGGTAATGAATACAACATATAGGGGGTGAATGTGTTTTGGATAATTTTAAGCTTTTTGAACTGTAATGGATGTGGTGAACAAAGTAATCTAACTTGTAGAGATAATATGTATTAACAGAAATAATAAAACATGCACATGAACACACTATCTTCAAAACTCACTTAATTTTATATTAAAATCAAGTATGTCTTGCTACAAAATTTTGGGTTCTTTGTTGATAAAGAACTCAGCTTCTTTCTTGAGAGAGTTACAAGATTTTTAGATCTATTTGTTACAACTAAAACAAAGCATCCAGTGTTTACTTTATAGAATAGTAAACACAGGTTTTACAGAGCATGCAATAGCATGTACTAAACCCTACTTTAAGTTAACTAAAACTTTCTATTTCTGGCTTATTGTATCTTTGCAAATCGTGCATGTATGTGACTTTGCTTTGCAAGTTAATTTTGGCCTTTGATCTTGTACTCTTCAAGCTATTTTTTGTAGACTTTTCAAATCAGTGATTGATTTGTTTGTTGATTGATAATCTTGGATATTTAACTCGTCTGCATCTTGTACTTTGAGTTTCAAATCGAGATCTCCAGTTTGTTATATAGAGAACTTGACATCTCGGTAAGTATAATGGCCGAGATCTCTTATTACTCTATAGTTGTTTTGACTTATCGAAGTCTCTGAGTTCTCTATAAGAGGATTTGGTTTGTCGAGATCTCTGAATTTCTGCATGTAGAAAAGACTTGTCGATATCTCTGAGATCTCTATAGGCATATTGACTTATCGCTATCTCTGAGATCCCTAATGAGAATTTAACCTACCGACATCTCCAATCTTCATATCTTCAATTTGACTTGTCGATATCTCTGAGTTCTCTATTGCAGAAATGACTTGTCGATATTGTAACACCCCTAATCCTACATCGAGGAGATTTGGGACTTCTGTTTAGTTTATAAGACAATGTACTACTACTACTTGCACCAACAAATCATGATCTTTTGGGGGCCTGTGGTGGGCTTGTCGTAACCAAGTTGGCTGCACTCGGGGTAGTATGCTTCATCTTATTTAGGACTCGTAATCGGGACTTGACCCGGTTTTTGAAAAAGGCTCGGGATTTGACCTGGGTTGTCACATATGGTATCAGAGCCGACTCTCGAAATCTTGATGCGTCAAGTTGCCGGAGGTGGGGACACGAAGGCTGGTGGTATTATCCCACAGTGGCAAGAGGTCCGGAGGTGGGGACACGAAGCCAGCCGGTATTATCCCATAATGGCTAGAGAGGAACGATTCGGACCTATGGGCTGTTTGTTCGGGCCTGACGAGGACGTCAGGAGTTTAAGTGGGGGAGTTGTAACACCCTAATCCCACATCGAGGAGATTTGGGACTTCTGTTTAGTTTATAAGACAAAGTACTACTACTACTTGCACCAACAAATCATGATCTTTTGGGGGCCTGTGGTGGGCTTGTTGTAACCCAAGTTGGCTGCACTCGGGGTAGTATGCTTCATCTTATTTAGGACTCGTAATCGGGACTTGACCCGGTTTTCGAAAAAGGCTCGGGATTTGACCCGGGTTGTCACGGATATCTCCAATTTCCATATGTTCATTTGACTTGTCGATATCTCTGAGACTTCTTGTTATTCCTAGTGGACTAACAATGAGATTTACAGAAGGGGGGTTGAATGTAAATCTCAAAACTTTTTCAAGTTTTGAGTAGTTTATGAAAGTTGTGTGTTCAAGAAGAACAAGTGTGTGAATTGCTTTAAGCTAATGCAGACAGATATATATTCAAGCACAAATGTAAAGAACACAACAGACTTTAAAAACTTTTCTGGTGGATTTGTTGTTCCACCAGAGATGGTATATTAGAAAATCTGTGATTAAACAATGTTGATCACAGCTGCATCCTAGTACAAACTAGATGAATTTTCTCTCAATGTTTTTCTAAACAGCTCTGGAAAATCTCTCTCTAATTACTAGCTTCTACTTGGTTTATATATTACCAAGTGTACAAGTGAAGAACAATATAAAATACAGTAATAAAATAAGATCTTCACTTGCTTCTTTTCCTGTTCACTCCAGTACTTTGTTGACTATTGCATCTTTGTACCAGAGAAGAACGGCTGCTTTTTCTGTTGTTCCTGAAATTCGGCTACCACATCTCAGTTGTCTCTATCAACCCATGTGCCTCTGTCTGTAGGTACAACTACCTCTTATCAACGGCTAATCATCAGAACATCCGTTGAAACTTTCATCCGTTGATGCACTCATCCGTTGAAGGATGTTATCCGTTGAAGCTTTCATCCGTTGAAGCTTTAGAGACATCCGTTGAAGCTTAGCTTCTCATCCGTTGAAGGTCTTTAAGTCATCCGTTGATACCACTTCACTTATACAAAATTACAAGGCATGAAGTATTTACAATTGGCCTTCCTATCTGCATATCATCTAGTAGTCAACATGACTCATAGTTTCTCTCAACTTTCAAGAATTACATTTTAAATACAGAGACTGAAATATGCTACAACACTAGACTTATTTCTAAGTAAAGCTACACCATCAACGGATAGCCAAAGTGGTCTTATCCGTTGAGGCTACAGACACTAAATTTCTACTTAAGTATTTTGTTAAACATATCATCAAACTAATGCACATACATTCCTAACAATCTCCCCCTATTTATGTCTATAAGAATTATAGGCATAAATTCAGGGTTAACTTGATGATAACAAAACACTTAACAGATATATGAATTGAAACTAAGTAGAAATTTAAAGATGCTGCAAAAGTGTATGTACTAGGAGATAATTAAAGATTTACAGTGTTTCCAAGGACACTCCTTTAGTCTGAGCAAATCATCCTTTTCTTCTTTGTTCCCTGGTTTTCTTTCCTAGCCTTTTGTCATTTTCCTCAATTTGGAGTTGGAGTTGTCTGAAGAATTCAGCTTCATCTTCAACACTGACATCCAACTTAGATTGCATTTCTTTGAGAGTTTCATTGCTGGCAATCTTGAGTTGGTCTTCAAGTCTGAAAAATCTTCTGACTCCTTTATCATCTCTAAATTCCATCAACCAATGAGGTGATTTGTGAATTTTCATTTCCCTTTCTTGAATGAGTAAAGTCCTGGGTAAAGAATTGGGCTCCCTCCAAGTTTTCCTTATATTGGCTATCTTGTTGAGAATTTCAGTCTTGGCAGTTCTGGTAAAGCCAGAATCCTTTTGTATAGCTGAATAGACTCTAATCAAGGTAGAGTAGCCTTCATCCAGAATCCTGTGGAGAGGCCATGTTCTTTCTCCAGCTCCTTTATATCTGAATACTGTCTGAAATTTCTTTTATGTCACAGATGTGAACATAATCATCTTTAGAAATGGGTGACTTAGGCTTAGGTTTTTGTTTTTGAGTGAATTTCTTAGAGGTTATGGGAGGTGTAGATTTTGGTTTTCTTTTCTGTTTCTTTGGTAGTGGAAGAGTGGTTAGAAAGGTAGGCAATTTGATAGTGTCCCAATCAATAGGTTCCTCTTTTGGAATGATTGGTTCACCATGGATGTTTATTATGGGATCAGCAACAAGGGGTTCAGGTATGGAAGTTAGTGGTTTAGATATAGATTTGGTTACTTCAGTGTTATCTCCACTCCTTCTATGTGCCTTGACCTTTCTTCTGTTTCCCTTCTGCCATTCCTCTCTTTCTTCCACACTCTCACCAAATATACTCCCTAAAACCTCATCTAGGTTTGTAGTCTTGTCTTCACCCCTGACTTCAATTTCTTTTTCAACTAGACTTGACTTTAGCTGTTGTTCAAGCTTTGCTTGTGCTCTTTTGTCAGCCTTTAATTGCTTGGCTTCTTCCTTCTTGGCTATTGAGAATTTGGGATGTCCTTGCATCACACATATGCTCTTTCCCTCTCTAATGATAATAGCTCTATTTCTCCTTACAGCCTCATCCATGGACTTTTTGAGATAGGCAATACTCCTGCCTAAAATCTTGTTCTCATCATCTTTTGGAGAAGGAAAGTCCACTTCTTTTAAAGGATTCTTTGTTGAGTCCTTATTGGATCTTTCATTGGGCTTGAGAATTATAGCTTGTAGCCCTTTGGAAGAAGCTTCTCCATCCTTATGACTCCCTACTGGCATGAGCTCCATGTTGATTGGTTCAATTTTTGTGCTGTATTTCACAGATGTTGATTTGTCTTGTGTAGAACCAAACAACAGTTGCAACCTTTCATCAATTCTCCTCCTTTGCTCTTTCACTTGAATTTCAGCTGCTGCTAGCTGAATCAAATCAATTCCATCAGGCTTGTCCTTGATTTGAATGATTGGAGAAGTAGTGATGGCAGGAACTAGCACTTTAGATATGTTGACTTTTGTAGATGGCTCTCCTTCCCCTTCCCTTTTACTCTCCCCCTTTTTGTTATCATCAAGGAGAGGGGTCAAGCCTTGTGCTTTTGCCAGCTGCATTAGGAGACTGGTTTGAGATTGTTGATTGTGAAGAATGGTGGCCACAGAATTTTCAATAACTTGAACTCTGTCTTCTAACTTGGCCAACCTTTTTTCAGTAACAGATTCTTTCTTCAATCTCAAAACCAAGTCCTGCAATGTACCATAGGGCATGACTGAATCCAATTTATCTGAAGTATAGGTTTTCAAGTCAGCAATATCCTTCCTTAGATCATCCATACCCAGATTCTGCTTCACTTGCTGCAGCTTCATGAGATGCAGTGAGTCCAGGTGAGCTTGAAGGATAGCCTTGATACTTGCATGTGAAGTATTCTGAATGGCCTGTTGAATAGTGTTGATTTGTTTGACTAAAGAGACATTGAATTCCACTGATCTGTACTCCTTAGTCAAGGCCCATTCAGGTAGATTTGGAATTGAACTAGGGCCTTCATCTCCCCCTAAGTTCATGCTTCCATCAAAAGAAATAGAGTCATCATCATCAGAATTTGCTCCAAATTCCTCAGATGGCTCACCAGCTGTAGAAGGCATTTTGTTAATGGCAGCTTTATCCCTTTGAAGAGATTCTGTTGTGTGCACTAGATTTAGTGACCTTTCTGCTTTCTCATTGCCCTGAGCAGCCAACAGTTGATAGGCTGTCACAGGATGAGTAAAAGTGTCAGCATCCAAGGAAATGTTATCAATTACAGCTTTGTAATGTTGCTGAAATTGTCTTTCCTTTTCAGCATCATCCACAATCATTGACTCATTAGCAATGGCTGGTTCCACCCTTGTATCTACTGTACCTGCTTTTCTCTCTTTTTCTCTATGTTCTTGCATCAGGGGCTCCCCCTGGCTCACACAACTCACTCCCTCACCTTCACCTACTAAGGTGGTACTCCACTCACTTACTTTTGCCATGCTGGAAGAAATAGCATGCATTTTTGAGCTCTCAATCTCTCCTTTTGCCTGGGAGCAACCCAGCCTCTCACTCAAATTGTCACTCCCTTCCCTCAATCCTAAGAGTGATTGCACAGTATTCATGTCTTCTACACTTGGGATTAATTCAGTTATTTGTGTAGAGACTGTCAACGGATGTGGAATATTCGTTGAAGGTGAAACTGATGTTATCAACGGATAACTGCTGTTAAGCTTATCCGTTGAAGAACAACCACTTGTCAACGGATGAGTGATATCCGTTGAAGAAGGAAAAGAAGTTGAAATTGAAAGTGATATAACTGTTGAATCTGTGTAGATTGATTTGAGATGTGGTGACACAGATCCTTCAATTATATCTGAAAGAATTTGCGGGTGATCCAACAAATCATCTAATAGATGATGATCACCTGTATTTGAGTGGGGCTTCTCCCTGAGTTATAAAGAGGGAGAATCAGGAATTGATGGGAATAACATATCCACATCCAGAGATGGTGATGAAGTGTTTGGTGATTGATGTGTGATTATTGTGAGAGAATGGGGCTGTGACTCCACATTTATTGGAGTCACATCAAACTGAGTTTGAGAAGGCATAGATACAAATGGATGTATCTGTGCAGTGTGTGCACCCTGTGTAGAAGATTGGGTTCTGGCCTTCTTTCTTCTAATAAAGGCTTTTGTTGGTGAGTGTTTGGCTTTAGTGTCCCTCCCTCGTTTGTTCTGTGTTCCTGGTTGGGAACTATTTTCAATAGTAACATCCTTTTGGGAGGATGCTACTAGGGATGTGCTAGATACCTTTTCAACCACCACAGCTTTTTGAGAAACTGTGGCTTGGCTAGCTTGGGAAGCACTCAACTTTCCTTCCTTATCCTGGGGGTTTCTTTGATGTTCACCCCTCCCCTCACCACTCACACCCTGTTCACTCACCTCAGGGTTAATAGTTGGTGTTACAACTGTTGTCTTTTGAGAAACAACAGAGGTGGATTTCTTTGTCTTGGATTTTGAAAGTTTAGTTTTGGTGACCTTGGTAGAAATCTGTTGGGGCATCACAGATTTCATGGCCACACTAGAAGATAAAGAAATAGAGGGGTTGGAAGAAGTAGGAGTTGTAGAAGCAATTACCTCACCTACCTGAGGTGCATTCATGATTGGTAAATATACCAATGGCACACTGCTGTTAAGATCCATTCTCTTCAAGTCTGCAAGAACTCTTTTCTCTTGTGCCCAGCACTTGAGTTTATTATTCTCATTGATTATGACTAAACCTTCAGCAACATGGTTAGCCAATAACATAAAGAATCTAGCATAATAGATGTTATTAGGTCTATTAGCTTTGTTACCTAATCTAGTACCTAATTCTAGCATCATATAGTTGCTAAAGTTAAAATACCTATCAGAAACAAGCATATAGAACATATTAACCAGAGATGAAGTTATGGCATCAAAATTACTAATTTTCCCAGAGAAAACCTTTATAAAGGCATCCCCAAGGAAACTCCACTCTTTCCTAAGGCCTTTTCTTCTAATACTCCCTAAATTAGCAGAGTTAAGAGAATAACCTATGGAATCTAACATGCTGGATACATCACTATCAGTGTGTGGTGTCATGGCATTGTTTTCAGGCAATTTAAAACATGCTTGTAAATCATCACAGTTAATACAGTGAGTTTTACCTTTGAGAGTGAAGGAGATAGTCATATCCATGGAGTTGAACTCAGCAGTTGTCCAAATCTCCTCAACTACTTCACAGAAAATTGTTGGGGCTTCCAGCATTGCATAGCTAAGTTTGCAGTTTTTGATGAAGTCCATCATTTTGTGATAGTCTGAGTGGGCTTCATTCTTCTCTACCAAAGCTATGAAATTGTTCTTTTCATAGATGAACCCAGATTGAGACATAATCTTCACGACTGGTGCCATTTTTGTGAGTAGAAATTGCAGAGAATAACTTGAAGTTTTTGCAGAGAGAAAATGGTAAATGCTTGAAATTTTAAGAAAGCGTAAAGTAAAAATGAACAATCAGAAGGACTTATATGCTCTCTCAAAAAAAATAAAAGAAAGATTTATCAATAAATATGCGTTAGTGAATTTCAGCCGTTTTTAAAAAAAAAACTGTAAGTTTTCTAAAAACTACCTTTAAAATCAATACATACAGATGTATGTATGAGTATCAACGGTTAAGAGAATAGAATCAACGGCTGTTAAACACCTGAATCGATTGATGTGACATTTCAACGGATAAGGCAAATTGTCATCCGTTGAAAGGTACTTCAGTTTTATCCGTTGACGGATAAAAAATTCCAGAAATGTATTTGTCTTTCAACGGATAATGATTATCCGTTGATAGAGCAATTTTGACTTTCAACGGATAGGGAACATCCGTTGATGGAATAAACTATGTTAAAAGTCAAATTTGTTCTTAGCAACTAATATATTTCAGGCTTCAATTCAAATTGCAATAAAGACATGAATTTTAAGAATAATTAAGCATACCTAGCTCACTTACCAATCTTGTGAATGTTGATTCATCAAGTGGCTTGGTAAATATGTCAGCAATTTGTTGTTCACTTGGAACAAAATGTAGTTCCACTGTACCATTCATGACATGCTCCTTAATGAAGTGGTACTTGATATCAATGTGCTTGGTCCTTGAGTGCTGCACAGGATTCTCTGTTATGGCTATGGCACTTGTGTTGTCACAAAAGATAGGAATTCTATCAACATGAAGTCCATAGTCAAGGAGTTGGTTCCTCATCCATAACACTTGAGAACAGCAACTTCCAGCAGCAATGTATTCAGCTTCAGCTGTAGAAGTAGAGACTGAATTTTGCTTTTTGCTAAACCATGATACAAGCTTGTTTCCCAGGAATTGGCAGGAGCCTGTTGTACTTTTCCTATCTATTCTGCAACCTGCATAGTCTGCATCTGAATAACCAATTAGATCAAAGCCAGATTCTCTAGGATACCAAATACCCAAATTTGGTGTACCCTTGAGATATCTGAAAATCCTTTTGATAGCTATTAAGTGAGACTCCCTAGGATCAGCTTGGAATCTAGCACATAGACATGTAGCAAACATTATATCTGGTCTGCTAGCAGTTAAATATAAAAGTGAACCAACCATGCCTCTATAACTTGTAATATCCACAGACCTTTCAGTCTTATTTAATTCAAGTTTGGTGGCAGTGGCCATGGGAGTTTTTGCAGATGAACATTCCATTAAGTCAAACTTCTTTAAAAGATCATAAATATATTTAGTTTGACTAATGAAAATTCCATCACTAACTTGTTTAACTTGTAAACCAAGAAAATAGGTTAGTTCTCCCATTAGGCTCATTTCATAATTACTTTGCATTAGCTTAGCAAACTTTTTGCAAAGTTTGTCATCTTTAGAACCAAATATTATGTCATCTACATAAATTTGAACAAGTATACTAGAGCCATTAACATCCCTAAAGAAGAGAGTTTTATCAACAGTACCTCTAGTGAAGTGATTCTCCAAAAGAAATTTTGATAAGGTCTCATACCAGGCTCTAGGTGCTTGCTTCAGTCCATAGAGTGCTTTCAACAGATAATACACATAGTCTGGAAAATTTGGATCTTCAAATCCTGGAGGTTGACTTACATAGACTTCCTCCTCTAATTTCCCATTTAGAAATGCACTCTTGACATCCATTTGATAGACTTTGAAATTGGCATGGGCTGCATGGGCTAGAAATATTCTGATGGCTTCAAGTCTTGCAACAGGAGCATATGTTTCATCAAAATCTATTCCCTCTTGCTGAGAATAGCCTTTAGCAACCAGTCTGGCTTTATTCCTTATGATAATGCCATTTTCATCCATCTTGTTTCTGAATACCCACTTTGTGTCAATAGGACTCTTGTTCTTTGGTTTGGGTACCAGCTTCCATACTTGGTTTCTCTCAAATTGGTTCAGCTCTTCCTGCATAGCTAATATCCAATCTGGATCCAATAGAGCTTCTTCCACTTTCTTAGGTTCCTCCTGAGACAGAAAACCACTATACAAACATTCATCTTGAGTGGCTTTTCTTGTTTGCACTTTAGATGATGCATCACCAATGATCAGTTCAAAGGGATGATTCTTGGTCCATTTCCTTTGTGGTGGAAGATGTGCTCTAGATGAGGTGGCCTCAGTATTGTCATGATGTGAGACAGAGTGTTGACTAGTTGAAACTCCCCCTGAGTTGTTGGTCCTTTGCAGGGAACTTGGAGTTCTATCAACTGATGATGTAAATCGATTATCCGTTGATGAACCATGATCAACGGATGCTTCATTTTGTACTTCAACGGATGATGCACTATGTCTTTCAACGGATACTGCATTGCCTCTATCAACGGATGCAGTATTTTGTGCATTATCTAAGGGCAAGTTTTGAATCCCTTTTGAAGTGTCATCTCCATCAGTCTCCTCTTCACTATCATCACAATATATCTCAATGTTGTCAAATTTGAGTCTCTCATTATATCCCTCATCTGTTAGTCCATCAATCTTTTTATCATCAAACACAACATGCACAGATTCCATAACAATGTTGGTTCTTAGATTGTAGACCCTATAAGATTTTCCAGCTGAGTAACCAACAAATATTCCTTCATCAGCCTTTGCATCAAACTTCCCTTTATGGTCAGATTGATTCCTCAGTATAAAGCATTTACATCCAAAGACATGAAGAAAGTTTAGAGTTGGTTTTCTCCTCTTGAATAACTGATAAGGAGTCATGCCTTTAGCTTGATTGATCAAAGAAATATTCTGAGTGAAGCAGGCACAATTAACAGCTTCAGCCCAGAAATATGTTGGTAACTTTGATTCTTCAAGCATTGTTCTTGCAGCTTCAATTAAAGATCTGTTCTTTCTTTCAACAACCCCATTTTGCTGAGGTGTTCTTGGAGCTGAGAACTCATGCATTATTCCATTTTCTTCACAGAACAGCCTTAATGTCAAATTCTTGAACTCAGTTCCATTGTCACTCCTGATATTTCTAACCTTCAAGTCAGGATGATTGTTGACTTGCCTGATGTGATTGATAATGATTTCACTTGCTTCATCCTTTGATCCAAGAAAATAGACCCATGAGAACTTTGAGAAATCATCTACAATCACTAAGCAATATCTTTTTCTTGCAATAGACAATACATTGACTGGTCCAAACAAATCCATATGTAGCAGCTGTAATGGTTCATCAATTGTTGTTTCAAGCTTCTTTTTGAATGATGATTTCCTTTGTTTGCCTTTCTGACAAGCATCACACAAACCATCCCTTGAGAATTCAACTAGAGGGATTCCTCTAACTAAGTCCTTTTTGACTAGATCATTCATTGTCTTGAAATTCAAGTGGGATAGCTTCTTGTGCCATAGCCAACTTTCAACTGAGCTTGCTTTGCTGAAGAGACAAGTAATGGATTCTGCATCTGTAGAGTTGAAGTCAGCTATGTACACATTTCCTCTTCTAACTCCAGTTAGAACCACTTTGTTGTCTTTCTTACTAGTGACAACACAGGCTTCAGAATTGAAGGAAACTGTATTCCCTCTATCACATAGTTGACTGATGCTCAGTAAATTGTGCTTGAGACCATCAACTAATGCAACTTCATTAATGATGACATTCCTTGTTGAAATCAAGCCATATCCCATAGTAAACCCTTTGCTGTCATCTCCAAAGGTTATGCTAGGGCCAGCTCTCTCCTTGAACTCTGTGAGCAGGGAGAAATCTCCTGTCATGTGTCTTGAACAACCACTGTCCAAGTACCATAGATTTCTTTCATTTCCCTGCACACCACAAAATCAATCAATTTGATTTTGGTACCCAAGTTTCCTTGGGTCCATTCTTGTTAGCCTTTCTCCTAGACTTCATTCCTCCTGCATCTTTAGACTTAGGTGAGTTTGAGTCAACCTTGGTCTTAGATGTAGTTGGTTGAGGTGTAGGGTTAGTCACAGAATCATTTAGCACATTTGTAAAATTATTAGGCATTGATTGTGCAAACATGTTATTCCATATGGGCATATTGTATGGCATTTGAGGCATACTACATGCAGCAAGATAAGGATTGTTAAAATATGGCATGTTTACAAAATGTGCATAAGGATTTTGTTGAGACATAACAGGCATAGCATGCAGAGGTGATGCAGACATATTAGGCATAGAAGAGGGTACAGTTATGGGAGTCTTCTTAATGGATTTACAATTAGCAGATAGATGATTAACACTACTACAATGCACACAGCTTTTTCTAGGAGCATACCTATCAGGTGTGTAATTGTTGTGTTTATTAATTCCTACCTTCCCATTTCTGTTGGATTTTCTTATAGATTCCTTTTTATCCTCAACCATCTTGAGCCTATTATTTAACTGTTCTAAGGTCATGTGCCCTACATTCACCTTACTGACATCTTTGGATGTGCTTGCTTCTTCTTTGACAAAGTTCTTTGAAGTTGAACCAAACTTTTTGTTGAGTTTCTTTAGATTCTCTCTTTTAGAAACATCTGCCTGTTTTAATTGAGGAACCTTCAACGGATGCTCCTTTTCTTCCTTCAACGGATAACTTTCATCATCCGTTGATTCCACATCCGTTGACAGTCCATCAATTAATTCTAGTTTCTTTTTATTTTTATTCCAGGCAGTTTCACAGAATGATTCAATTCCTTGGACCTTAGCAATTTGAGCACTTACATCCCTAGATGTCTTCCAGGCTTTAATCACCTCTTGCTCTTTCTCTAATTGATTGGAAAGTATTTCTACTTTCTTAACAGATTCAGCTAGTTCATTTTCAACAGATATACAATGCAACTTAGTTTTCTCTAGGTCAATCATCTTATCTTCTAACAAAGCATTTCTATTACTTAAAAACAGATTGTTCTCTTTAATCCTACTATTTTCTTTAGCAAGAGATTTAAGAGATACACGCAAATGATACAATTCAGTAGACATTTCATTAAAGGCATCATTGCACTCTTCTTTAGTAAGCTGTGTTAAGTCAATAGTGATTACCTGATTGCTTGATGAACTAACTTCATTTTCTTCAGAATCAGCCATGAGAGCAAGGTTGACATACTCCACATCTTCATCCTCTTCATCTCCATTAGCTGCCCAGTCCTTTTCTTGAGTAATGAAAGCCCTCTCCTTTTGCTTGAGCAGATCAAAATATTTCTTTTTGTAATCTACTTGTTCAAATTTCTTCTTTTCATAAGTTGGCTTTCTGCACTCACCTGCAAAGTGTCCACTTATACCACAATTGAAACATTTGAACTTGGATTTGTCCACAGTGTTTTTGTGAGGTTTAGTGGCTCTAGTGTTTTTCTTGAATTTCATCTTTGCAAATCTTCTGGACAGAAATGCAAGATGCTCATCAATACCATCTGAGTCATCTTGGCTGGAGTTGTCTTCATTTTCAGCAACTTGCTCTTTCCCCTTGCTTGATTCCTGACTTCTTATACCATCTTTGGAGTTTGATGTAGATCTCACAGTTTCTTGTCTGCATTTCCTCTCATCTTCAGCTACCAATGCAACTGAACTTCCTTTCTTTCTCCCCTTCTCCAATACCTCATCCTGTTCCAGCTCTAGTTCATAAGTCTTCAAGATTCCATACAATCTTTCAAGAGTGAAGTCCTTATAATCTTGAGAGTTTCTTAAGGAGACAGTCATGGGTTTCCATTCCTTTGGCAAGGATCTTAAAAATTTAAGATTTGAATCCTTCACCTGGTACACTCTTCCATACAGCTTCAGTCCATTCAACAGCTTTTGGAACCTATTGAATGTTTCATTTAAAGATTCATTTTCTTCAAAATGAAAGTATTCATACTGTTGAATGAGAAGCTGCATTTTGTTTTCTTTCACTTGTTCTGTACCTTCACACAGTAGTTGAACTGTGTCCCAAACCTCTTTGGCAGTTGTGCAATTTATCACATTATCAAACATATCCATGTTAAGACCATTAAACAAAATGTTCATAGCCTTCTTATCCTTGTGGACTTCTTCTGTGTCTTCCATTGTCCATTCTGCTCTAGGTTTTGGAATGGATTGACCAACAGCAACTATGGCTGTAGCAACTGTGGCTACTTTGTGGGGAATGTGAGGACCATTCTCAATGCAGTTTACATAACCTTCATCTTGGGAGAGTAGATGAAGGTGCATTTTCACCTTCCAATGGTGATAATTGTCTTTGTCAAGAACTGGGATCTTTACTCCAATATCCTTCTTACTCATCTTTGTTAGATTCCAAGATCTTTAAACTCTTTGTATGTCAAGAGCCTGCTCTGATACCAATTGTTATTCCTAGTGGACTAACAATGAGATTTACAGAAGGGGGGTTGAATGTAAATCTCAAAACTTTTTCAAGTTTTGAGTAGTTTATGAAAGTTGTGTGTTCAAGAAGAACAAGTGTGTGAATTGCTTTAAGCTAATGCAGACAGATATATATTCAAGCACAAATGTAAAGAACACAACAGACTTTAAAAACTTTTCTGGTGGATTTGTTGTTCCACCAGAGATGGTATATTAGAAAATCTGTGATTAAACAATGTTGATCACAGCTGCATCCTAGTACAAACTAGATGAATTTTCTCTCAATGTTTTTCTAAACAGCTCTGGAAAATCTCTCTCTAATTACTAGCTTCTACTTGGTTTATATATTACCAAGTGTACAAGTGAAGAACAATATAAAATACAGTAATAAAATAAGATCTTCACTTGCTTCTTTTCCTGTTCACTCCAGTACTTTGTTGACTATTGCATCTTTGTACCAGAGAAGAACGGCTGCTTTTTCTGTTGTTCCTGAAATTCGGCTACCACATCTCAGTTGTCTCTATCAACCCATGTGCCTCTGTCTGTAGGTACAACTACCTCTTATCAACGGCTAATCATCAGAACATCCGTTGAAACTTTCATCCGTTGATGCACTCATCCGTTGAAGGATGTTATCCGTTGAAGCTTTCATCCGTTGAAGCTTTAGAGACATCCGTTGAAGCTTAGCTTCTCATCCGTTGAAGGTCTTTAAGTCATCCGTTGATACCACTTCACTTATACAAAATTACAAGGCATGAAGT
The DNA here is from genome assembly GCF_009905375.1 of Apium graveolens. Taxonomy (NCBI): domain Eukaryota; kingdom Viridiplantae; phylum Streptophyta; class Magnoliopsida; order Apiales; family Apiaceae; genus Apium; species Apium graveolens. The sequence continues at coordinate 297,637,614 of NC_133649.1, forward strand.
ATTTACAATTGGCCTTCCTATCTGCATATCATCTAGTAGTCAACATGACTCATAGTTTCTCTCAACTTTCAAGAATTACATTTTAAATACAGAGACTGAAATATGCTACAACACTAGACTTATTTCTAAGTAAAGCTACACCATCAACGGATAGCCAAAGTGGTCTTATCCGTTGAGGCTACAGACACTAAATTTCTACTTAAGTATTTTGTTAAACATATCATCAAACTAATGCACATACATTCCTAACACTTCTCTATAAGCTATTTTTGACTTGTCGATAAATCATTCTGAAGTTCTCGAATGACTTCTCGATAAGACTTAATCCGTGACTTGTAGATTTCTTGACTTAGAATATTTTTCTCAGGCATGATCTTCATGATCTTCTTTCGGAGTTTATTCTTAGGCTTGAGACTGTTTACAGAAAAATACTTCAGTCTAATATATTTACTTTTTTACAGACTTAAGTGATACAATACAAAGTGCAAACTTAGATTATCATACAACTTACTTAGGGCTGTCAATTTGACTTAGTCTTGTTATAGTACAGACATGTCTTGTACAACAAATATTTTAGTATTTAACAATTTCTCATTTCAGTTTTCGAAATATTTATAAAAATGAACAAAAATCACAACAATTTAGGGTTAAAGGAGCCTCAATTACAATTTAGGCTTGTGTCCTCATTGTAATAACCCCAATTTTTGGAAAATTTTTGAAACCCTTATGAATAGTGTTTTTACTGAATGAGAAAACTTTTCACGCCACTCTATGTAGGGGTTCTGTTATGGATATTCTGGGATATTATTAGTACTCTATGTAGTATATAAGTGTATGTAAAGATCGTCAGAATCCAATTCCGAACACTTTGGTTTTTCCCGGAAATCCACTAGATACGGAGAGAATTGAGTATAAGGTAACAGGATAAAAAAGGATTTAAATTAAAGGATTATAATAGAGGATCATAAAAAGGAATATAATGTATTGAGAAAGGTTAACGGAACCTAAGTAATAAGATCCCGGGTATGATCCTTCAAACGATAAACGAGAACGAAGTTAAGCGAACCGTATAACAGATCAGCGGTCATTAGGCAAACGATTAGGAAGTTAATCAAAGGGATTAGTGGGAATGATGTCATCCAACCAATAGAAAGAGGACAAGGAAGGGAGGATGACATCATGAGGATGACACAAGCATGACATGGGAAGGAAGGAGGTGTGGTGGCTTTGTAACCACACAAATTCAAGGGCAAGAAGGTAATTGACTAAATCAAACACAAAAGCAAAGCAACCAAGCCAAGTAAATTCATTCTTCATCAAAAATCAAAAAGAACCAAGGCCTTGTTCATCTTGCTCTCGGCTTTTCACTATTCATTAGGCAAGAAATTTCAAAAATTCAAGATCCAAGCTTCCTAAATTGGTGAGTAAATTCCCTAATCATCTTCATGCTTAGTTAGGGCTATATCATGAGTTTAAGCCATTAATTCCTTCTCAATCTTCTTCATTTAATCAAAGAAGAAGACTATGAATAGTGTTTTCAAGTTTTTAACTTGAAGTTTTTCTTGTTTTTCTTGAACATCCAAGCATTCTTAAGACTTCTCAAAGCTTCTTAAGGCTTCCTAGCTCCTCCCACCACTTCAAGGAAGGTATATTATCTCCAAACCCTAGATTCCTATGTATTATAAGATGATTTTGATTAGTAGGGTGATATTTTAGCTTGATGTTGTGATTTAGAGTTTGGGATTTGAAATGGTATTGAATTGGAATGGTAAATGTTGTTGTTTTGATTAAAAGAACTTAAGAATGGTTAAAGTTAAGCTTAGGCATAATGAATGTTAAAATTGAATTGGTTGGGGTTGTTATGATGTGATAAGTATGGATGTTGGTTGTATGTTGGATTTGAGGTTGAATTGGGTTGTGATTGTGGGTTGATTGTGAGATGATTTGGAGTTGTTTAAAATTGGGTAATCGCGTAAACATAGCCGTCATAACGTCTGATTTTCTTTGGACTGTTTTTGTGCATAGTATTAGGACCCGAGAACCCCCTGCTAGATTATGACCACTGCCATGTTTAGATAGTTCATATTACGAGCTTCGTTTTGATATGTAGTTCGTTCGATTCCGATGCACGGTTTAGGAGAAACGGTCATTTCAAGTAACGACGTTTCGCGAACGAAACTTTTTCCCTCGCCTTACTTTGAAACATAGGTTAAAGACCAAAAAGGGTTAATTAATGCATGAAACATTTATGGTAAGTGTGTTAGGCAGTTGGTAAGACACTCGCGAAGGAATCGCCTTAAAACTCGTAAAGGTTAAATTATTAAAAATGGTGGAGTCGAGGGTACCCGGGTGACTTAAGCAAATCAGTAAGCGCAAAACAAGCGTTAGAGTCTAAGTTAGTTAAAGTATAGATTTATAAGTGACTTTGGTTTAATTCCAACTTACTTGTTATTTATAGGTTACCAGACTCGTCCCGAGCCTTTTATCACCCCATGTCGCTCAGGCAAGTTTTCTACCCGTTATACTGTTGTGGTGATGTAAATATATGTATATGCATTATCTTGTGATAAGTGCATGATTGTTATTAGCAAATTTTGCGATATATTGGAGCATGCTGATATGGTATATATGCATGTCTGTTTCGTAATCTTGATATATATCTGTTGATTCAATTGATTCAGTTGATAATACCTATGCTAGAGGATAGCGGTAATTTGCATATACCCTTAGTATAGGGACCCAAAGGTGAAAATATTTTCTAAAACCGGGAGTCGAGGATCCCGAGTAGGTTTTGTATATATGGATATAAATATATATATATATATACTTATATATATATATATATATGGTCATAGTTTTCAAAACTATTAATCGAATAAGGTTTATTCGATAACTTTAGCTTTATTTTATTATTGATTATTATTTCGAATATTATTCGAAGGCGTATGACTCCTTTATATTAAATGAATATTATTTTGAATATTCATTCGAGGACTTATGACTCCTTTTATTTTATTATCTGAATATTATTTGAATATTCATTCGAGCGCTTATGACTCAGTTTATATTATTTAATGAATATTATTTGAATATTCATTTGAGGATCTATGACTCCGATTATTTGCTGAGATATATTCTTTATTTTATTAAAGAATAAGGTGTCAATAATCAAACTTATTTTCGATTATTCAAATAAAGATAGTACTTTCATATAAGTATATCTTTGGTTATTTGATATCCATTTCAAGTATAAGTTTAATACTTCTACTTCAATTATTTTTATAAAGATTATTCTTTATGGGAATATTATTTAAATAATAATATTCAGTCATTTTCTAAATATTCTGGGGACTGATTTACTTCATTAAATCAGCTTTACTCCAAACACTCTATAAAGTGTTTTCGAGTCTTCAAAATGATTTTTAAAAGTTAGAGCGGATCCCAAAACTCATTTTTATATTTAAGATCTTCCTTTTTAAGGGGATTTAAATACTCGCTCAAAACCTGAGGGATCCGGCTCTGTGGTGTGTTTTATATTCGCAACAAGGTTGCTGTTTTGATAAATGAATTGATTACTTACCCAACACTCGGGAAGTAAAATTCTTGGAACAAGTTAATCCATTAACAGGCATCGCCTGGGAAATATCGGTGAGTTCTCCTTTCCAAATGGATACGACTTCTTGGTGGAGCCGTATCAACAAGTTTCTACTTGGGGAAAGTGGGGACGAGCTTTACGTTTCAGAGTCATGGATTTCATCTGAACTAGGAGTGGCGTAAGTGGCCGAGTAGCGCCGGCCCAGCCTTATTATATTGGCCCAAATGGCCTGGAAGTTCCGCTAAGGCGGTCCATTCCTTAGGAGTTCAGTGTTCGGTTGACAAGTAAATCCGACAGGTTCTCCTCTACATGTAGAAAATGGTGGGGTTGTACTACTACGACTGATCATCGTAAGTGGTCTTCCTGGCGCGGCAAACTCCCGTAATGAGTTCATCATCCAATTGGATAATTTCTGCAACACTACCCAGAGCACTTCGATAGAAAGGCTACGGTTGGGCAATTGTTGGGTGTTGGCAGGTCAAGTTTTCAAAATGATGTTTACATCAAATGAAGTATCTCGTAACTTCATTTTATTTTGATAATATTTTAAAGATTTAATCTATTCAAATCTTGTCTTATAGTCTCATCTATGTGATGAACTTTTGAAATTAATTATAACTTGAACGGTGGTAGTTCAAGTAGTATTTGGAAAAGATATAAGTATATTGGAGTATTTGGTAACTTCATCTTTTAAGCTTATATCTAATTAATAATTGTCTTATGTATGACAAAGATTTTCAGAAAAACGTTGAGACAAGGTTAGATATATAAGATCACCTTGCAACGATATTTTTTTTTTATACAGTTATACACTGGGACTTTGTGTATATTATGCATGGAAGAGGACTTCCAATATTTTGAAAAGTATATATGTATATATATATATATACTGAATATTTTGCGACTTCATCGCATTAAGATATCAACTTGGTTCATTTCTTTTGACCAAGACTTTCATGAGTACTAAGAGAAGACTCATATACTATTAATCATTATACATATTATTTTGGTGGGCTTGCTGCTCACTCTTGCTTTCTTCTTTCATCACACAACATCAGATAGACAAGATGAACAGGACCAAGCTCCCAATTCGCGAGCGGATAGGAAACATTCCGCAGTTTCCTATAGGCGTTGATGTCGCTGTAGCTGAGGTAGGAACTACCAATAGGCTAGGCTTTCAACTTTTGATGTACCAGATTTATGTATATTTATGAATTGTAATAATGGCAAAGAACTGTAAATTTATTCAGAAAACCTTTTAAGGTGTATGGGCAGATAATTGTGGAATAAAATGACTTGTGATTACTTTTGGATGTTCATCTCTGAGAATATAACGTGTAGTGTGTGTGTTTATTGTGGGGTCACAGTACAGAGTAGTTGATTAATTATTAAGGTTGGGTGTTACTAAGGGAAATGGAACTCGTGACAACCCGGATCCCCGACCCCGGATCTGGGGGTGTTACAGAAGTGGTATCAGAGCTAAGCGTTATAAACCTCAGAGATGATGGGACGTTAAGATAATAAGTTCACAAAGATAATAAGAACTCTTGCCAAGTTCATAGTCGGACTACCTAACGTAGTACTGACAGTTAAAACCCTTATGGGAACCCTTATAAATATCGTGATAGGAGCGTAGTTCGTTATCGTATATGGTAGCGGGACACCGAACCCTGAGGTTGAGGAGCAACAACTCGATGATGTTTTATTACTTATTGGAGATCGGATTGTGGATCCGATAGAGTGTCCTAATGCAGGACCGGATGATGTTGATATTGAGGATGTAGCGATTGAGGATGTTGTCCTAGAAGGGATAGTTGTTGAGGAGGATCCCATGGAGGATCCTGACAAGATTGGATAAAGGACCACTGATGAATTGATGACCATGGTTAGGTCGACTACCAGAGGTAGGATTGGCCGGTCACTACCGGAGGTTCGTTCAAGTTTGTAAAGATAGTAGCCCCTTTAACGCGGCTTACTCGTAAGACTGAGAAGTTCGAATGGATAGAGAAATGCGAGAACAGCTTTCAAGAACTGAAGCAGAGGTTGGTGATGGCCCCTATGCTGGCGTTGCCGGATGGAAAAGGAGATTTTGTGAAGTGTAGTGACGCTTCGCACAAGGGCTTAGGGTGCGTGCTTATGAAGCACGGTAAGGTAATCGCGTACATGTCAAGACAATTAAGGTAATATAAAATTCGATATCCCCGCCCATGAGCTTAGGCTCGTGGCAATAGTTTTACCCTAAAGATTGGAGGCACTACTTGTATGGAGAGAAGTGCGAGAATTACCTCAGCCATAAGTGCTCTAGTACATTTTCACGTAGAAAGAGCTCAACATATGCCAGAGGAGGCAGTTAGAGCTAATCAAGAATAATGATTGGGATATTCTTTATCATTCAGGGAAAGCCAATGTGGTGGCTGATGCCCTTAGTAAAAAGGAGAGACTCAAGATGATAATGCCTTTGGGAGAGTTTATAAGAGATTTTGGAAATAGTAGTGAAGGTAAACCGGAGCCGGTACCGAAAAGCTGTTTGAGATTGCAATAGAGACCGAATTATTGGAAAAGAGCATATTGTGCCAGAAAAAGTGATGAATGAAGGCAGAGAGCCAACAATTAGATAAAAGATTAATACCGAGAAAGATGATAAAGGAATAATGAGGTATTCCTACAGAATTTGGGTTTCAAATGTTCAAGAGCCTAAAGATGAAATCTTAGATGAAAGCTAGTTTGAGGAATAAGATTTAGAGAAAACCCTGAACGTGATAGTCAGGGAGGTCACCATCAAGATAGAAGGAACCCATAACATAATGAAGTGGAAAATGAGGATTGTAAATTAAAAGATGACCCCAATTATGGGGAGTAGGATGAAACATTTCATACTAAGGAAACAGAAAGTCGAGTAAGGAAAGGAGACCCGAGACGGTACTCCTATACGACAATTCATGGACCTGTCTAGACAGAACTTAGACTATTATCCCCAACCACCACCTTGAGGAAATAATGCGATAGGAAATTCTTTCAGGACCTTTAAGTCTCTAAGCTCTCAGAGTTCCAAGGAACAGGTTGACCTAGTCGAGGCAAGAGCCTGGCTAAAGGAAATAGAGGAATCATTTGAGATTCTGAATGATTGACGAACCACAAAAGACTGTTTTTGTCACTTACCCTCCTAAGAGAGAGACCACCCGCTGGTGAAAGACCAAGAAAGGCACGGAGCCAGAGGTTAGAATAAACTGATTTAAGTTCAGTCAATTGTTTTCGGGAAAGTAATTCCCAAAGATAAGGAGATAATGTAAAAGCTTTGGAGCTAGAACAAAAGTGGATGAGTATGATGAATTATGAATCTAAGTTGTAAAAGTTATCAAGATTCGTTCTGAGGACACGAATCCAGAATGACGGGATGTTTGGAATCAATACTTATGTTATGTTAGTTCATGAAATAATGATAAGAGAAAGGAAAATAAAAAGAAATTGAAGTGGAAACGAATATAAAGGCAATAGAGTTTGAGGTATGATAAGGGAGTTGGGTATGAGGAAACCCTAAAGACTCGTAGCAATAGACATAAAAAAGTATGTAATCGTAAGGATGATGATGATCCACCATGAGTTAAAAATTGATGGTTGAAGGCATAAGAGATACATATATTGTACCCCCTTTAAGTTGGGAGGATTCGAGGAAACCTTGAAATAGTTCGAAGGATAAATAATGAGACGCGGATAGACTGAGGAGACAAGGAAGCAAGAAATTAGGAAAAATTGGATGAAAGAAGTGACCTTCAAGAATGTGAAGTGTAAGACCGGTGGCATGATACCCAGAAAGGGAGACGCCAGGTATGAAAGATATCCCAACATTGAGGTGACTGTTGAGATAAACAACAAAAGTAAAATAGGAATTATTAAGAAGGAGTTCACGTTGAACATGACCAATATCTTCCAGAACATCCATGTTATCATTACCAAATCAGGAAAGAAAAGCGGATGACCATTGTTATCTTTTGGAGGCCCTATGGATTGACCTCAATTTGAATAAGGATGCTATTATGAAGTTAGGTATAGACTATCGAGGTGGGAATGATGAATAAGATAATCTATCAAGGATATATGACTTGATTTATCCATGGAAGGATGCAGGTACCTTTTAAAGGTGGAATTAAGGATAGAACATTGGTAACTTAAAATGAATCCTTGGGGACTGCATAAAGGTTGGCATGTCACCCTTAATAGGGACAGTATGAGTTTTGACAGTATGATTGGGAAAGGGTTAAGGTAACAACAACCTTTAAGAATCAGTGGAGGAAATTTTCAGAAGAATATAGACAATGGTTCTAGTATTAGTAAATGGTATTGTGATATGCCCTGTATCTAGGGAATGCAGGAGGAACGATTGAAGGATAACCTTAGAGGTTTTACAAGGAGAAAGGTAATATTCAAAATTCTCAAGAATAGAAATGTTGATAAAGGAAATATGACGTAATTATAATATTGCCAAGTGAGGCACGTGTTAAACCACGAGAAAGTATGAATCGAACCAGTAAAGGTTGAAATTGTTCAGGGCAATTAGGACCTAAGATAAAAGATGTTCTAAGTATGATTGAGAGTCAGTCGTGACAGTGATTAACCTCTAAAGATTGAGGCAATAACTTATGGAAAAATGGTGATATTTTTTTTCCCATCTGATTTTAAGGAAAACATCTTCACTCAAGCAGTGATCGGAAATAAGGTAGAAAATTTATTTGGAGGTGGTTAAAATGACATTGACTGTAAGGAAATTTTACTATCAGGAAAGGCCAAAGAGGTGGCCGACACTTTAAAGGTAAGAGGATAATTATAGGTCCTTGTGCCAAAGGAATACAGTGATGATGGTTAAAGCTATGCAGATTGTATTATGGTTTGGAAGATTGATATTCCTTCTGATGACTGTGCAATACCCAACCGTAATAGTAGTTGGCAAAGGTTTAATTCGTGTAATCGCCATGAACGGGCTATCTATCTTAGGAGGTACTATCTTGAGAATAATCCAGGACCATGTTTCAAAAAGGACTAAACGAACCTTTGAGTTAAGTCTTCTATTTAAGGCATATGACTAAGAATGGTATTAACCTGCTATCGTTGCTTTGATTGAAACTCTTCTGCAATTTTATCTGCTTCATGTCATGAAAGTACGTCAGAGTTTGGAGTGTTCTTCATGAATTGTGATTGGTGGTTATGTTAACTCCTTAGGAGAATTAGATACGAGATGTATGGACTCCGTATGGTTAGCTATTAAGACTTCATGGAAAATGAATGACTACAGTAGGTCAGTGGTGGACCATAGTAAGGCAGCAATGATTCTGCGAGTAGTGAGCTGATTACAGCCATGAGAGTTGTATTGGAATGGGTGTTGAGATTGAGTACCACTAATCGGGTCGTGGTAGTGTATAAGTTATCATTGATAGACTAATTAAGTAGAGTATCTACCTAGTGAATAATTATTCTTTCTTATCAATAGAGAGTCGTATTATTATACGAGGAAGGTTGCGGTGCAAGCATAGAATTCTAGTAACGATGATGTATAGAATGAGATCCCAGATTCGATTTTCGATGTCGAGGGAGTTTCAAAGGTGATTCTGTATAAGCTCGAGGAAGAGCATGGGTCCATAGAATGATGGACGGAATAGCAAATATTTAGGCATGTGAAATACGATGCTATAATACTTGATGTTGATATAAATACATATATGTTTTGTTCTCCTATGACAAACCTCTATAGTTCAGAGGTAGATTCCAAGCCAGATATTTTATGGCAATATTTTTTTACATATATGTACAATTCTCTTCAGTTCGCTCTTTTCTCTTCTTTTCATTTCATGTAAGCTGAGAAGAACAACCCTTCCAGAAGGGGAGGTATTGCCGAATGACTATCTATCTTTGTGATAGAAGCCTAGTAGGATACCGCATGTTGTTTAATTGCTTGTCAAGTACTAAAGGCTGGCCACCTTCTGTACTAACTATGCGATATAACAAGTGTTCATGATCATAGTGATCTCTCAACAAATTCCTTTACTTCTATTTGATTGATCAAATTTTGGAAAATAGAAACAACTGAAAAAGGAGTAATAAAGTGGTGGTAGTATGCGGAATGGAAACACATTCGTGATACTAAGGTTGATGTGGTTATTAAAAAAGTTATAGAACGCTAGCGAGCAAAAGTATAACTAGTATGATATTAGGAACGGAAGGTAGTAGCGACTACGAACTGGGAAAAAGGATGGGTAGTGAGAAGCAAAAGCTCTAATGCTAAAAGCTATGATGAGAGTCTGTGTAATATACTTGAAAGGATTTGGAATGATCACTTAACGCGGATTAAGTTATCTTACGACAATAGATCATATGTCATTATCGAGATGTCGCCTTATGAGATCCTTGAGGGAAGACACTGTCGATCTCCCTTATGTTAGGATGAAGTTGTAGAGCGCAAGATGCTCGGACCCGCAGTAGTCCAAAGGACCAGGGATATAATAGATCTAATCAGAGGACGGATGGTAGTAACCCCAGATGGACATAAGAGGTATGCTGATTTGACTCAAAAGGGCAAAGAGTATGAAATAGAGGGCCTAGTAATGTTATAGGTATTCCCTTGGAAACCCTTGGAAAGGATTGATGAGGTTCGGAAAGAAAGGAAAGCTAAGTCTACAATTTGTTGGACCCTTGGATATATTAAGACGTTTGGGAAGTTAGCATATGAGCTAGCACTAACCCCGAACATGTAGCAGGTCGTAACGTGTTCACGTATCAATGTTAAGGAAGTGTAAATCAGATGCCAGATAAATAGAGGCATATGAGCGCATAGACATGCAACCAGACGTAACCTATATGGAGCAACCAGGAAGGGTATAGAGTAAAAGGGAACGAGTGCTTAGGAGAAGGGTTATCAAACTAGTAAGAGTTTGATGGTAGAACCACAATGTGGGAAAATTTACTCGAGAGTTAGAAAGTGCAATGCTAAGAGAGTATCCCTATTCACTTTCTATCTGATTCCGGGACGGAATCCTTTTAAGGAGGGGAGACTGTAATAACCCCAATTTTTGGAAAATTTTTGAAACCCTTATGAATAGTGTTTTTGCTGAATGAGAAAACTTTTCACGCCACTCTATGTAGGGGTTCTGTTATGGATATTCTGGGATATTATTAGTACTCTATGTAGTATATAAGTGTATGTAAAGATCGTCAGAATCCAATTCCGAACACTTTGGTTTTTCCCGGAAATCCACTAGATACGGAGAGAATTGAGTATAAGGTAACAGGATAAAAAAGGATTTAAATTAAAGGATTATAATAGAGGATCATAAAAAGGAATATAATGTATTGAGAAAGGTTAACGGAACCTAAGTAATAAGATCCCGGGTATGATCCTTCAAACGATAAACGAGAACGAAGTTAAGCGAACCGTATAACAGATCAGCGGTCATTAGGCAAACGATTAGGAAGTTAATCAAAGGGATTAGTGGGAATGATGTCATCCAACCAATAGAAAGAGGACAAGGAAGGGAGGATGACATCATGAGGATGACACAAGCATGACATGGGAAGGAAGGAGGTGTGGTGGCTTTGTAACCACATAAATTCAAGGGCAAGAAGGTAATTGACTAAATCAAACACAAAAGCAAAGCAACCAATCCAAGTAAATTCATTCTTCATCAAAAATCAAAAAGAACCAAGGCCTTGTTCATCTTGCTCTCGGCTTTTCACTATTCATTAGGCAAGAAATTTCAAAAATTCAAGATCCAAGCTTCCTAAATTGGTGAGTAAATTCCCTAATCATCTTCATGCTTAGTTAGGGCTATATCATGAGTTTAAGCCATTAATTCCTTCTCAATCTTCTTCATTTAATCAAAGAAGAAGACTATGAATAGTGTTTTCAAGTTTTTAACTTGAAGTTTTTCTTGTTTTTCTTGAAGATCCAAGCATTCTTAAGACTTCTCAAAGCTTCTTAAGGCTTCTTAGCTCCTCCCACCACTTCAAGGAAGGTATATTATCTCCAAACCCTAGATTCCTATGTATTATAAGATGATTTTGATTAGTAGGGTGATATTGTAGCTTGATGTTGTGATTTAGAGTTTGGGATTTGAAATGGTATTGAATTGGAATGGTAAATGTTGTTGTTTTGATTAAAAGAACTTAAGAATGGTTAAAGTTAAGCTTAGGCATAATGA